>NC_046225.1:21976297-22277228 GCF_009819885.2 Catharus ustulatus | reverse complement strand
TTATAATGTTCTAAGATGGTTCTGATACTAGTGGCCTAAAACAAAGCTGACACTGTTAGAACCTCTAGCTTAGACAGACCAACGCACAGAGTATCCCCTCCTAAGACTGCTGAGAAATCTGATACATTTTTCCATTGCTTGTGCAGAGGAAACCAAATGGAAAAGAGAAACCGCAGAAACTCAGTTCAGCAGCTTGATGTCTAACAACATCTTGCACAGTAAAAATGACAAATACAGTTGGAACGGAAAACACATCTTGCTCTTCAATTCTGTGGTCCACTGCAGTCTCATACCACTACCTGTTTCTTAACCAGGCCCGAAAAGAATGAGCTCATTGCAGTTTACCACAAAAAAGATGTGCTCAATCTCTGGATAGATAGCAGTTGGATTTATCCATCCTTTTGGAATATTAAGGCACGATTGAAACACATATTTGTGCTTTGTTTCTTCTGAGACCGCCAGCCATAATAATCATTCCATGCTTTTCAAATAACATGAGAATCTGAGACTGACTCACTGTTTCCCATTTCATTAGTTCAGGACAGGATGCAGATCCTATAAACACATTCCGTGTGAGTCTTTACATGACAAGAATTTCCTTGCTCTAAGTTTGCAAACCCGCTGTTTTTTATATTCCTAGAACAACTGTTTATGGTCTCTCTCTTCCAGCTCTTCTGACTGCCCATATCTAAGCATGAAATATGACTTAGGGCTGCAGTATGTTTCCCTTCATAACTTTCTTCTTTTGGCCACTGTAGTTCTGCTTAAGCTTCTCTCTGACTAACAGAATCAAAATATCTACTCATCAGTAGCTTACCAATAGTGAAAGAATAGACCTAGGATACTGCCCTTGGAAGGACCTTGGCTGTTAAGCTGCACATTGCAACTCAATTTCTACAAATATGGGGCTGATTTGCAAGTGAATAAACAATGAGCCAGATCCTTCAAACATGTTTTGAGTCCCTGTGGTGTATCAGTAGGGTTTCAGGTAAGAGTGGGAAAGACATGTAGTAGGAAAGAGCAGGAAAAACATGCTCTGTGGTAACAGTTATCATTACAGAGTGTTTGGTAGAGCAAATAAGTAATCCTCTGATAGCCAGAGATGCAGTAATTCTATTGGCCTTGAAAAAATATTTTGTATTAAAAAAAACCCCCACAGACTAAATGTGTTTTGGTGTTTAGTTGCCTACATAAAGGCGCTTAGAGATTTAGTGGAATTTTTCACATTTGCAACTGTCTCTAAATCAAGTCAATGAGATTGAAGCAGTTCCATCCTACAAAGAAAAGATGACTGTCTTGGGTTTTTAAGCACTTAAATATATTTATGAGCCTGGTCTTTCATATTCTTAATATTATTTTGTGCAGAAGAACTTGGATACATACATTTCTAGTCCATGAAATATTCCAATGTTTCCATTAAAAAATTCAGAACAAATTGTCTACATTTTAATATGTCCCATAGCATGAATTTTTAGAGAAATTTCTACACATAGACATTAAAATATCTTGGTTTTCTACTGCTAAATTCAAGTTCTTTGAAGTTCAACTTCATATAAAAATTTTAATAAATGTAATAACACCCAGGTAGTTTTAAAAACAACTTTTAAAATATTTCTGCACTGTTACAACTTCATTTTTCAATGCAAATTTACCCAGTTTATGGAAGTAAGTATAATGAAATATACAAGTAGGTCATAGGTAATTTCTGGTGTAATAATTGCTTTAGGTGTGTTTGCTAAAATATAGATGGAACAAAACAATAGAGTTTGAGGTTAGTTTGCTCTTTTTTCAGCATTTTGCTAAAAGAGTTAAAATAACCATCAATGGAAAGGATAGCAAGCATCAGTGGAAAAGGCTGAAAAATTTTGTCAGTGTGTTTGTTTCTTCACTTTAGTAAAACACCAAAAACTGTGTATTTTTTGTACCTTTTTATTTTTGCTTTTGTCAAAACTTTGACAAATTGACTCTTCACACCCACACTGCAAATTGTCAGCAGCCCATAGCAAGGTGGCATTTTGCTGTCCATATTATTACCTGTTTTATGCAGTGGCGCTTCAAGGATATTGAACAATATGTAAAATTTTTACATTCTCTAAATCTGAAGGGGATTATTTGTACCTCATAGGAAAACTGTGCATGAAAAGGCAATGTTATGCTGCAAGCAATGTGAACTAAGAAAGAATATATAAATACAGCCAGAGACCAGTAAAGCTGTAACTGCAAATCCACTGTGGCTGTAAATGGGTTCCCTTTAATAATGAAATACCACACTGGCAAAAATGAATATATAACTCATGCTACCCCAACCCTTACTGGACTACAAAATAATGGTATTTTAAAACAGAGAGTCCTTTCATTCTCTAGAGTGCTCTTTGGTCATGTTTCAAGTTTTCTTCTGCAACTAGGAGGGCTAAAATCTTATTTTATAAAAAAGTAAAAAGATGTGGAAACTGAGTCACGCAGGCACTTGTTCTAGGGCTTGAAGTGAAACTCCAGATATCCCAACACTGGCAGTAGCACCACACTTGACAGGAGTACTGATGACCAAATTTCTCTGTAAAACAAAGCACACGTTGGCACTGAAGCTAAGTTTCTTGGTTTGAAGAAAAAAAGAAAAATATTAGTTCAAAACTTATTTGCTGGTAGGAAGGGGGAAAAAATTATTTTCAGTGAACACATAGAAGAATAGCCTTTTGCTGCAAAGATCTCTAGAAGCTTTTGAAATGTTAAATTATTTCTTGTTAAATAAAAAAACTGTTTCCATTGACAAGAGTTGTGAGGATCTCTTCTGCAGCTCAGATAATCCAAGCCAGAAGCTAAAACTCAGCTTTACCCAGAATTTTTCTTTCAGGAAGTTATTTGAGCTGTCCCTTTTCTGTTCCTAATAATTCTTACGTACATGCTGCTGTTTCTGCCCAAGTTTGATCTAGCAGAAATTAGCTACCTTTGAGATTGACACGAGTATCTGAGAGGGACATAATTCTCTTGTTTCAGGGAGCAGAACATTGTGTTAGGGCTCTCTGACACAGAACATGAGTTGCATGACATAGTGTAAGGCAAATACATTTGCTCGTTCTCTTTCTTTCCCTCCCAACCTCTTGTGTGAGGCTGGGGAGGCTTTTCCACACTTGTACCTGCAATATGGGTGGCTACTGCAGGGCTGCAACACTTTATGCCCTTTCTGCCTTCAGTGAGTTGCAGGGAACCATCACAGTCATCATCTTCAGCTGCAGCAACTCCTTGAGGTGCTGCTGTTCAGATGAACAGCAAACCATTACTCATTTGGGCATTCAGGTAGTTTCTCTACCAAGAAAGGTATCCCAAGGAAGATCCTGAATCCCAAGGAAGGGATTCAATCCTCGTGCCTACATGCCTCTCAGATCTCGCAGAGATTTCATTTCAGTCAATAAAATAATATCCCTTTCTGTATCCTTCTTCAGTATTAACATTTCAGGTGTTGTCCTTATTACATTAGGAACAGTACTAACCTGGGATGAATTCACCCTCTGTGTTCACATTTGTCATCTTTATTGAAGGTTTTCTGCTGCAGCACTTACTGCTTTCCTAGCCCATTCTAACTTTCAGTCCCACGTCAGCAGAAAATGAGCATAAAAACAGAGCATTGGCGCAGCTCCTTGCCATATGCTCCAATGAACTTGGCTTTCAAAAGTGTCATTGTGTGGCCCACCACTGTCAGAGTCAAGTTTTTATTTCTGCAGAATCCTTTTCAATAATGCTGAGAACACAGTCCAGCTGTGGAGAACTTACATGTTTGCATCTCTCATGGGTGTAAATATCCATGTTTGTCCAAATGGAGTGCCAGAATTTCATTGTCTACCATCAGATTTCTGTTGAGCACCAGCTTCTATCACCTGCAGAGGATGTGTCACAGTCTTAAGATGTAGCAATGTAATTTCTTTAAACAAAAGTTGTGTCAGTCTTCTCCCAATTAACAAGCAATAGGACAAGAGGAAGTGGCCTCAAGTTGTATCAGGGGAGGTTCAGGCTGGATATAAGAAAGATTTCTTCACAGAAAGGGTTGTGAAGCATTGGAACAGGCTGCCCAGGAAAGCAGTTGATTCATCATTCCTGGAGATATTTAAAAGATGTGTAGATGTGGCACTTTGGGACAGAGTTTAGTGTTGGACTTGGCACTCTTGGGTTAGTGGTTGGGCGCAATGATCTTGAAGGTCTTTTCCAACCTAAACAATTCTATAATTCCACACATAATGCCAAGCTGCTACCATTTTCCTCATCCCATGGATAAAACAGCACTGTGGCTGTAAGCACTGTGGGGTTAGCTCTTGGGAGTTCCTCCATGTGAAGCCATTCCAAAATTTCCCCTTATAGCTAGAATCTGTCATGAAGGAAAAAAATGTTAATTACTAAGTAGAGTTGACTATTTAATTAGTCAAGCTGTTTATGAGGTCAGTTTTTCCACAGTTTTTCCTGAGAGCTGACAAAGAAGGAGAAGAGCAAACATACTGCATTAACTCTCAGTGGTTGAAGGTTTGTGATTAATTGCCATCAGCTGCCTTGAATCGTTAAGGTGCAGAGCACAAGACTAGTACAAGATGATATTTTGATAGCCTTTCACTCTGGAGCTCTGCTTAGGTTTCTGGCACAGAAGTTGGAGAAATTGCTGTGAGGGGGAGGGATACCAAAATTTTGCAGTGTGTCCTGAGGAAGAGTGAGAATCTGTGCTGGCTGATTATACGGCTCAGGTGAGAGGCTTGCTCTGAGGTCTGTACTCCCATCCCATGGCACAGCAAGTACCTAAACAGAAGAATAAAAAACCTTTCCATTACTAATGGAGCAGATACAGTTAAAGCTAGTTGAAACTTTTCAGATTTAAAAATAAAAAATAAAAAGAGGACCCATTTTCATCATTTTCATGGAAAGGAGAAACCCCCACCCCAACTCTAACTCTGCATCCCAGAGCCTTTTGCTGCTGGGGCTCCTTGTTGGAGCCACTTCCTCTCCCTATTCTGGTGGCCCTTGCATCCTGTTGGTAGCAGGATGGCAGCTCTCTCAGGGAGGCTCTCTACCTTTGACATGAGATGGCTGTAATTTTCAGTAGGGCCACTTTACACAGCCCAGAAAAGAGCCAGATGAGGGCTCTTGTTGCTTGTTTTGCTCCTCTGTTCCTGGCTGTCTTATCCCACACTACCTGCACTCACTCACTGCTCACAAACATGTGCTTTAAAAGTATCCCAAGCTCCAGTATGGAAGCTGGTGATGTGTAGCATATCCTAAGGAAAGATTTGCCTCTGTTCAGAAACCTTCCTGACCTCATGACTGAAGAAGAACAAAATAATGTATTAACAAAAACATGGTTCACTGCCAAAGAAAAGGAGTTCCTGTAAGGATTGAAACAATAAATCTCCTCTGTACTGAACTCCCAGAGGGAGTATGTTGTGTTTCCTCCTGTTCTTTATCAAAGTCCCCAAAATAAGCAGGAATGGGCAGTGACCAGGCACAGTCACCACACACCTTTTTCCACGGAGTAATTAAGGCCTGCCTCAGAGTGAGAGAGCACTCCCTGCCCAGCTGCATAAGGGAAAGCTGACTGAACTACCACCACTGCCACCAAGCATGAAATTCCTGGGGACTGCCTTCTTTTTCCTTGCTGTACTCTGTGTTTGCACTGTAGGAGGTAAGTTCTTTGACTTTTTTGGATAGACTTGTCACATCTCTTGAGTGGTTTGTGAACAAAAGCTTAGCTGTCAGTCGCTGGGTGCTTTTTTTCATTTCTACTGCAGTGACTGAAAGACTGTGTGTTGGAGGAGAAGGCACTAACTGGCAGTAGAGTTACGTGTGTTCTGTGAAGAACTTTCCTGTCATTGTATTTTTGTGACGGCTTTCTTTCTAGGTGTGATGAAGCTCCTAAATCTGAGAGGAGTCAAAAGCAGAGGTGTATTTACAAAAGTTTTCAGTTCTGTTTTTCTTCTACATATTAAAACATTTTTTGCAAAGATGGCTTTAAGGGGGGAATTGAAATGTCTGAAAGATTTTGCAATTTTTGCTCTTGCAAATTAGATCCATCCTGATAGATTTCCCTGGCACACGCCAGCAATAAGTTTGGCCAAGAATGTCTCTCAGAAATTATCTTCGTTTTGGCCCCAAAGATATGAGGGCTTCAACATTTATCAAGTGTCAGATAATGAGGGGTGTAAGCCTAAGGGTCATATTGGTTACTGGGTAAAATATCTTTTAAACATGATTCTTAAATCCACTGTTTTAGTACAACTTTTGGTGTTCAGGTAGTCACTGAACTGATGTTTTCATTATTCTTCAACTTGAAAGATCATGCTTTTAAAACAGAATTTACTAGTAAAACCTGTAAGGGTGAAAGAAACTGCAACAAGGGCCAGAGTCTGTCATCATCTTTGTCAAAAGATACATTTGAAATAAAATCTGCCTTTTATTTGTACTTTCACTTCCCATCTCTCTGGGCTAAAACTTCCACAAATGCCTATAGATTTCCTGAAAAAGATCTATTTACCAGAACTTTAAAAATTGATAATACTAGATTAAACAAAGTTAATCAACTTTTGCTCAGGTTGGGTGTTGAAATCTAATATTTTATGGTGTATCTTGTTCTATTGTTTGAGCTCATTGCTGTTAGGAAAACAGATCAATAAAGGAGATATAAAAATAAGCCTGTGCCACAGAAAGAACTGCTTTTAAAATTATGTTAAGTACAAGCCCCAAAAGTCTGTGTTGAAGTACTATTTATTCTCTGTCTGCTACTCCTAGTAAAAATAGTCTTCCTGTCATTGTCAAAGCTTTAATTTCACCATTTCTGAAAAGCAAAGTGGAGTTGCATCAAAAAGAGCATATTTAACACAACAGTCCGTAAAGCTTACCAGAAAGCAACATGCAAAGGTGGGAGGAATCCTGCTAATTTTGTACAGTCCTTTCTTAAAAAAGGATTTTCCCTCCTCTGCATGGTATGAACGTGGCAGAACCAATGACAGTGAATAAGCAGATCTTCATATATGATACATTTGTCCTGAACAATTTTGGTTCTGCAAAAACAGGGAAAAAAAGGTGATTTTTAACACCTACTTGCAGCTACTGAAATTCTGTTGGTAAATTCACATTAGAAAATTAGAAAACTTATGGGGAGATTTGGAGCGTGTCTTTATCTACCTTGTGAAAGTAAAGTTACATACTCTGGTCAAGCTTGCTTCAGGAAGCCCCATGCATCAACCTGTTAAGACAGAAGTGGCTTTATTGTCTGTTGTGCAAAGCCGGACCAAAGCATTTGGATTTCCACTTTTTGTGATCCCTGAAGTGCTCTGGTCATCTGGGCTATAACAGCAGAATTTTGTAATCTGAAGCTGGGAAGTGATGGTGAAGAGATTCACACCAGTCTCCCTTTTTTGAGCATTGGCGATAGCAACAAGACTTTTCTCCAGCTCTGTTAGTATTTTAAAATTATTATCAGTAATCTTTAGAGAAGGTCAGATCACTCCCTGATGTTTTAATACTCCCTCCCCCAGGTTTTGGAGTAGTTTGCCTTCAAAGCTCACAAAGACAAATGTAAGGATTTCCAGCTTTTTCATGTGCTACACACAAGGTGCTTGTCTGTGCATCTTTTGTGTATAATAAAGAAGTGGACCAGGACATTTCCACTGTGGTTAGTAAAGAACATACCTGGTCTCCTGTGGGGCTTCCAAATTCCATGCTTTGTCTTCAGCTGTGTGCTCACAGTGTTTTTCTATGCAGTTTTCTAACTTGTCTTAGGATCTTTCATCTTCAAAAGCTCCTACTGTTTTGGTGGAGTCTGCCCTCTGTCAGCACATTACTAGAGGCTCTGTTATGCACAGATGTGAAGGCTGGTAGCCCCCTGACAACTTCTTCCTCCTACCTAGACTTTTCTCAACCCTCTGGGAGTTACATGGTGTGCTTAAAACAGGAGTTCCTTCATGCTCATCTCAAGGTGTTCAGTTCTCCTGGCATATTGCCCTTTATTATTACCAGTTCCAAAATGTTGCTCAATTAAAAATGCTTTCTAGGTTGGTTCATAGCATTTCCAGTTTTAAACAGGCAGCACTGGAATGTGTCAAAAAATACAATGTCAGATTATAGTAATCAAATATGTATGGTCTTGAGTCTGCCTTAGGATTAATTACTTTAAAAATGTGTAAAAGTGAACTTTTTTCTTCTGAAAGATGAGATGAGAATCCTTGGCATGTGCTTATAATGTAAGTGCTTGGATGTTGCATCTTCCCATGCCTTCGTCTTGGAATACAGTGTGGCTGTGGCTGCACAGGACAGCAGACATCCTCCACTGGGTGCTGGTAGCACAGCACTGCATCCTTCTCACTCAGGCACCCAGGCTGGTTTCTTGCAGAAATGATGGCAGAGCACAGTGGGCTGTGCTCCTCCTGCCTTGGGCTGGACATGTCCAGGTTGTGCACCCGAGCAGAGGAGCTGGAATGTGTCACCTTGACTTGGACACATCCAGGGGTGGGGAATGAACACCTGATTGCTGATGTCTGTTGACATCCAGAAGTAGCTTTATCCAAGTGCTCTGTCAAAGTTGATGGCACTACAAAAAAGCAAGGATGTTTTTTCTTTTTTGAAAGGTAGGAGCAAATCTTTGCATTGAGCATTAGGTCCAAATGCCCCTGAAGTAATTTGGAGCTGTTCCATTACACTGTGGATCAGCCCTAAAATACGAGTTGCCCAGCCCCCTTCCTCATTAAAGGGATGCTGTGTAGCATTTCACAGTGACCAATTTCAACTCCCAACCTGATAGCTTGAGAAAAGTTCAACTAAGCCAAGGTTCCTGTAGTGATAACACACATTTGCAGCTGTCTGAAGGCTGCTCTTGTTGATGGAAATTTGAGGAGATGGATAGCCTTTTCCATCTCCCGTGCTCTCCCCTCACAAGCCTTCAAGTATTTTAAAAATTAATTTTTAAAATTAATTACTAACTAAACTGTTTTGAGCAGTGAAAGTTTTTGAGAATGGTCTCACCTCACTTTGGGTTATTATTCATGTTTGTTACCTGGACAGCCAGCAAGGCCCAGACCATTAAAGTTGAATCATTGTCTCATTTTTGAAAATCTGAGAAATGTGAATAGGCTTTGGATACTACTTTCTTACACCTTTACTTGCTTGAACCAAAACTTTGGATGTCTTGAGAATCTGTCCATTGTGGAAAAAAAAAAAACTTATTTGGTGTTTTCACTGTTCCTAGCAGTTTGCCAAGACTAGTTTTTCAAAAATCAAATTGTAGTGCTGGAGCTTATGAGAGCCTTTAATGGAATATTGAATTTTTATTCCTGTGCAGATTTTTTTTTGTTTTTATTTTCTCCCTGCTGCCACATTCCTTTCTTTCATTAGATCCTTTGCATATTGGGGCAGTTTTTGCCTAATGGATTTTAAAGGTGTATTGATGGACAGAACTAAACTGGACAGAAGAAAGCTGCATGTTGTGTCCCCAGATCTGAAAGCAAGTTTACTGTGTTTACTGAGGATAGAAGCAGATGGCTTGATACCTGCTTGGTTATGATTTACGGCCAAAATAAATGGAAACTGAATGTGAAGGGCAAGTTGCCTGCAGCTCCAAACTAGGGAATACATAATGCTGTGTAACATGCCCAAAAATTGTTTACCTCTTATAAAAATTTGTCAGAATGTTTTGTCTTTTCTTTAGCTGACTGTTTTTATCTGTATTCAAACCTAGAGTTCTTATTAATCTTTATTAGTTTATAAATTAGGAAAACAGATCTGCTAAGGTTTGGTTTGGTTTTGTGGGGTTTTTTCCCTAAATAGAAAAGTACCTCGCATTTGATTCGTTTATACATCTGAGTCCTATGTGAAAAAGCCTGCTAAAGTACTTGAACATTTTTTGTTTTGATACTGGAATTTGTACTGCAAAAGTATAAATTGTCTTTAGGAATCTCTTAACCTTGGGATTGAGTACTTTTAACTAGTACTGTTTGATAGCCAGACTAAGTTCAACATGTAAAATCTCATTGAAAACTATAATTTTTATTTGTGGCCCTTATGAACCGGGGCAGGGGGAAAGGGTGGTGTTTTTTGTAATTTTTGCTGCAGCAGCTCAGGGAAGAATCCTTAATGGGTTTATTTTGCAATTCTGTAAACAGAGAGACAAAGTTGGAGTTGTGTGTAGCAGATGTTATTTCCAAATACAAGTCAAGAATTAAAGACCTGGCTCCTTTAGAAGACAAACATCTACTTTTGTTTTCAGCTAGCACTCTAAAAATTAGTTTCTCTAGTAAAATAGTTTTCCCTTCCAAACAGAAGAGTCAAAACCCTGATTTTCACCATGTCCTGCCCTGCAAGTCACTGTCATTTCTCCAGCAACTGATGTATCAGGTAGTGATACCTTGGCACTCCTCTTGTGAAAATGGATCCTTGGATGCCTTAACAGTGGTAACAGCCAGACCTACCTGTGATAGGAAAAGGGGTTTGACACAATTTAATATGGTGTTATCTCCACATTCTGCCTTCATGGCCCTACCATGTAAGAAGTACTGAGCTGATGATCACTTACTGATAGGATGACTTGGAATAAAATTCAGCAACTGTGATCTGCTGAGGTGTTGTAGGAAGGGGTAGGGAGCCCTCTGCTGCCACCCACACATGTGCTAGAGGCTGGTCTGGAAGGGTCCAAATTAATTTCAAAATACTTTTTTTCTCAGCACTCAGAGTAGGCAACAACCCCTTTCAGGACAAACTAACTAGCTGATGCTCCAAAAGTTATGTTTCAAACTAGGAATAGGGCAAGGATTTTCTTGTTTTTGTGTGGGAAGTGGATGCTTGCCTTTGGTACAAGTGCAAATCCTATCCTCTTTATCAGTAGATCAGTAGAGTAGTTTTACAACAACTTTGAATCCCTTTTGTTTTCCAATGGCAGTGCTTCTGGGTGTTAGCTTAGAGAGCAATGCATCTCGAGTTTCTGCAACTACAGAGCAAGTGCCACATAATTTTGCATCACAATTATCTGCTGTAAGTACTCTGCCTCTGACAAAATTATGTATTTTACTGGGATGGGAGCACTACGCCAGCCTTTCTGTCTGAAGATTTCTACAAGATAAGTAATCATTCTAAAAAGCACATTCAGCTTGTCTTAATGGTGTGATTTCTCAGTGTGGTACTTGGTTTGAGGAGTGTCAGTGTAACTTTAGGGTTAAATCAATTAACATGATGATATAAATGAGATGTTTATGCTTCCTGCAGATTTCTTCTTTCAAAATCTTTAGCAGGAGATTAATGTTGGTTTTGGGCTTGAGAAATTTGGCAATTGAAGTAACAACTGATAAGAATGACAAAAGCTTTGGATTTTAGTTGGTCTGAGGAAAACAGTGACAGAAGATTTATTAACCTCCCTGGCCAATTTGCATTATTTTCCTCTGTAAAATACTCATTTGTTGAGATGTCTTTCCATTGCATATTAATTACTTGAAGTAATCAGAACCCCATGCTCAACACTGAGTCTAAGGTTTTATTTGAAATGCAGAGTTGATAATTATTATATGGGTGCTATCTATCCCATTGTGAAGAGAGCCTGAAATCATCTTTCCTAGACAGATGAATTACTTCTCATCTCAGCATGGGTTACATATCACAGCAATATAGATGATGTAAATATAGGTGTTTGCAAACCCATTCAAAGGTTATAGAAACAAAAATATCACCAAATATTTCTAGAAAAAATGGCAAAAATAGGTGATGATTACTCTGCAAAGAAATATGAAATTTAAATCCTTTCCACCCAAATTCCTGGTCTCATGTGCAGTGGAGAGGGGCAGCTTTGGCCATGATACATGGCTAATGCTTCTATGGCCATTCAAAGTCCACCAAAGCAAAAATCTGGGGGTTTTCTTTACCCAGGAATTCAAGACACACTGGAACTCTTGCCAAGTTGTGAAACCTCATTTGCCCCTAACTCCTACAGATGTTCATAAAGTCAGAAATCTGTGGTGTACTGAAAGAAGTGTTTGGGACCAGTGTGCAACTCCATTGTTGTTACTCATTCTTGCAGAGGACTGTTAAAATCTCTTTCTGGAAACTACCGAATTCTTTGAAATTATGGAGCTTTCTGGACATCCTATGGCATCCAGATGGAGTCTGGACATCCTCTTTTTTGGCTCAGATCACATAACCCTTGGAAGTTGTAGCTACACCAAAGGCTGGCTGCCCAGAAAGGCTCTTCCAGCAGAGCAATTTTAGGTTCTCTTTAGGAATGTTTTTTCTTATTAGAGTAGTTCATAAATGTTATTTGCTGTTATTCAGAAGATAGCAAATGTATTTAAGAAACTGTTGGGCTTGCAACAGCTCACTAGTTTCCAATATGCAACAACAACAACAAAAAGGACTTATTCGAGATCTGTGCCAAATAACCCAGTCCCTGAGATGTGCAAAGGACACAGCACACGTACTAGAGGCAAAAAGGATCCTCCCAGTGCACGGTGGTTTTTTTGTTTCTCTGCACATTTTATCCTGTCTAGTTCAAATGGCTCCAGAGGATTCCACTACTTTTGCAAGCCATTCCCAGTGCTAATGGAGTCATGTGGCTGGCATGTCTTAATGCTCTTGAATTTAGGTGAACAATTTATCTTACTGGCTTAGAGATGCTTTCTTGTAGTGCACTGTCTGCTTCTTCCCTAATTGCTTTCACCTTGAATTTCCAAGAGCTGGCAGAAACTGCTGTTTCCAGATGCAAAATGGAAAGTAGGGATTGGTCATTCATGGGAAGAAAGGCTAGTGTCAGAATGGAACAGTTTATTCACAATTGTAATTGTAACAGTTGTAATTGTCATGGGGAATATAGTTGCTCTAATTGCCAGTAAAGGTACAAGGGATGTCTGTAGCTGTTCACCAGCATGATGGGATCAGCTCCCAGCTCACCATGATTTCCCAGTGCACTGACTGGGAGCTGGGATTTTGACAGGCATCCTGAATGTGGGCCACTCTGTTCCACTAGGAAGCTTCTTTTCAGTATGGGAGCCAGTGTGCAGCAGCTCCCACTGCTCTTTGATAGCCTAAGTCCTCTGTTTCAAGTGCTCTTTGTAGAGCAGCTTTGTTTTTAAATAGGAATACTTTATTACATGAAGCTTGTAAGAAAAGAGTTTCAGTTTGGCATCTGATCTTAGCAATTGTATCAGATTGGTAGAAATTCAGAATAACGTGAGTATTCAATCAGCTTGGTAAGGTAGAGTCGAGGAGGTCTTCATCAGCTGTATGTGCCAATTAGAGAAATGAGATATTTTCGAAGTAAACCCTTCATCCTTGCATATAAAGTAACTCCAGTGAGACTGCACTGCACTCGGGGCTTTCAAACCCATTTGGGGCCTTCCCTTTGGAATATTCTGTACCATTTAACCTTTGTTCTAAAAAGTGTGAAAAAGATGAAGAAGTCTCAATGGACCATTGAGCATGGAATTACATTAATTATAGAAGCAATTTGCAGTGTTTCCACAGACTTTTCTGACAGGAACTGCTTTTTGATGTTCCAGAGGCTTTCAGAGCTTTGTCAGGAACAGAGTGGCATGGGCGGGTGTGGCTAAAATGGGAGTCTAGGCTGATCCGGGATTTTCTAAAAATAAACACATCACAGCAGACACTGCAGTGACCCTTTCCTGAATTATACAATTAGTCATGCTGCTGGAGATGCACTTGGGTCACAAACATAGCACAGAGCTATATGACTTTCCCAACTTCTGCAGCACATTGAAAAGGAGAGGTTCTGACTGACCCAGGCTCAGCTTCTGCTCTGGCTGCTTTACATCTGCCCTACCCAAACGTGCTCTTTTGCAGGAAACAAAAACAGGCTTGCAAATAGCATGTTAAGGAAAAAGCATTGTAAGCATTAGTTTTCTCTCTGCCTTGTGGGTGGGGGTGACTTGTACCAACACTCATTCCTTCCTGTTGCAAGGGAAGGGGCTCTCCTTTATTTCTTCTTCTGCTCAGCAATGCATAACATGTATAAAGCTTTTTATATAAAATTGCACCAAGGACATTTTTTCAAATTTATTTAACCTGATTAATAAAAAGGTGAGGGGGGTGGCACTTTATTTTTTGTGCTATAATATAGTCCTTAGAAACTCCTACCTTTTATCTTACACATGGACAAACAAATATATCACAATCAAAGGGTGGCAATCTGGTGGTTTAAATAGCTTTAACGGGTTTAATTAAAACCTATGAAATAGTTTTAACAGGTTTAAATAAGGAGAAGTGCAGAGCTTGGAGCCTTCATTCAAGCCAGGCTGGAGTGCTGATGAGCATGCTGAGCACATTTATTGTTCTATGGCATGCAAACAATGTACTCATCCCTCTGTAGTACACAGTAATAGACATATCCACCAAGCTTCATGTGAGCAGAAGGCTCACTGAGAAAACTTGTGATTTAAGACCTTTGATAGGGAGTTTGCATTTCTTCTAAGGCAATTTTTAAAACCCCCTTAAAACTGGCTATTTAAGTACCCAGATTTCTATGTCCACAAATGCAGAGAGGCAAATCATGCTGTGCTTGAGTTGTTTCAAATACTCAGTAACACAGGGACAATCATCCAACACTTCTCATTAATCTTTCGAGGAGGGGAGCCCTCACCAACCTACAGGCACGTTGGCTGAGGCTGGTCCTTGGCATCTGCCTTGTCGATATTTCTCTGTGCAGCAGGTCCCTAAGCAGGAGCTGTTTCCTGGGTGCTGTGAGCAGGCTTTGTGGGAGCCTTTTGCCTGGGGATTGGTAATTCCGAGGAGCTCTCTGTTAGTGCTCAGTTGGGTCGTGCTAGCCCCACACCTGGGTGAGCAGGAGGAGCTCTCGGGCAATGCTGGCACCAAAGCTGCATTTCCTGCCTTCTCTCTGGTCCCTGCTGGAAAAATTGTGGCAGCTACCTCCCTTTCCTTCCTCCCTTCAGCTCTTGCTGCTGGCTGCCTCCAGTCCACCCAGTTTATGTTTCCTCTGCAGAAACCAAATCCCACATTGCCCCAGTTGCTGCTACCTGTTCTTATGCCGTGCAGAAGTCCTGTCCCTGTCTCCTTTTCCAGCCTTTACATTTATGCTCTTTTCCCTGATAGCCATCTCTTTCAGCTGTTTTCAGCTGCTTTTGCCTTTTGTGGGGAGAGTGTTATGTGTCTCTGGCCCAGGAGCTGCATCTCCCTGCCTTTTTTTCTTCCCCTATGCTCATGCCTGTAAGTTTTCCCCACTCTTCTGCAGCAGGTGCCTCTGTCAACCAGCCTGCACACCACGACCAGCAGCTACAGAGAAGAAGTAGAAAGTTGACCTTAAATGTAAGATCTCCACATGCAGGATTTGTGTAGTATGTTTTTGGTTTGCTGCTGAAGAGAGACGTGACTGAAAGGAAGGTAACAGCTTGGCAAACTGGAGGTGGTTTCCCACCTCCCTAGGCAGCAGGAATCACAGGCTTCCAGCTGGTTGGCATCAGGCAGCAAAAGATGTGGTCTTTCTCCCTGCCTTACTGTTTTAACATTGCCTCTGGAGTATTTAAATACACCTTACAGGGATTCACCTTTAACATGGCCAGTATAACTTTGTTCAGGGCCTGCGTTGTCCTTCGAGCTGCCAAGGTAAGAATTTCACGGCAGAGAAAATCCTGAGGTGGAAAATGGCTTATGTTGCAGGAGGCGGCATTAACAGCTTTTGCAGCAGTGCCAAACCATTGTGAGACCAGGCTGGAAAAGTACTTTGCAATTCTGACTTTTGATGATAGTGAAGTGGCAGTGACTCAGCACGGGCTGTTGCTGGAGGCACAGCTTTCCTTTCACCAGGGGCTGTCACTGCCTGAGTTGTGTGCAGGTCCTGTTACAGGCACCTCTGAATGCGTGTGTGAGGCATGCCACACTTTGAGTATCACTTTGCATACTAAAGAAATACAAAAACATGAAGGTTGTGGGGGTTTTTGAGTTTGCTTCAAATTAATGAAGTTTGCAAATGGCTTTGTTTAATTTCATATCCTTCACTACACACTTATCTGCTGTGTCAGCTCTTATCAGCTTCGGCCATTCACAGGATTACATCAGAACCTTGGTTCCCATTTAAAATCTAGTTTATGCAACTATAGAAGGAAAATCTTAAGTACGAGTCCTTAAGGATTAAATGCTAGAAACTATTAAATACTAGAAACAGTACTACTTCTATAAGATTAATTCTTTCAGAAAAAAATATCTGTCGGGGGGGTATTCCATTTTTTCTAAAAATCCATTTCTGGAGCGTTTTGTTAATAGATTTTTTTTTTTTTTTTTAATTTTTGATCTTCAAATAGCAATAAAGGAGTTGATGGTTTCAAACCAACGCTGTTAAAATTGTGCTTACACCATTTCTAACAGTACATCTATATTTTTGCTATGTATGATAATGTATGAACCTTTACACAAAATGCACTTCAAAAGAAAAAAACGTTTTTAGGGTAAATGGTCATGTACTGGAAAGAAAGACAAATGAGCAGTGAAAACAGAAATAGGATAAGTGCAAAGACTGTACTGGGCCTGGGGAAAGATCAGATAAGAAAATGTAGAGATGAAGCATCATTAAGGAAAGAGAAAACATAACAGACAACAGAGCTCCAAGGTAAGAGTAAACAATTTGTGTACATGGTCAGGCAGCAGATATTTCTTGGGAAGTCTGAGTTCCCAGATCAGTACCAGATTTTTTTACAAGGACAGCTATCACTTTCTCAAGAAAGGACAATTTTTTTTTTTTTTTTTAATGAACTATACAGTATTTACATAGGTACCGGTGGAACAGTGGTTACAGGAGGCTCTTTCTTGGTTATGAGGGCAGGCTAGAAAGAGATCACTAATCCCGTGGTGTGGAAAAACAGAAATCAAAAAAGCTGCTTTGACTTTTCCTTGATTTACATGTAGTTGCAAAGGTCCAGAGTCACACGAAAAAACATAATTTCCTGAAAGAGAGTAGGTTTAGATTAGATATTAGGTATAAATTTTTTACTAGAATTAGACTAGAATTTATTAGGGTGGTGAGGTACTGGAAAAGGTCTCCCAGGGAAGCTGTGGATGCTTTTTCCTGGAAGTGTTCAAGACCAGATTGGATGAGCTCTGAGCAAACTGGTCAAGTGGAAGATGTCCCTACCAACAGCAGGGAGGTTGGACCTAGATGATCTTTAAGATCCTTTCCAACCCAAATCATTCTGTGATTCTATAATACATAATAGACAAACATAATATAAACACCTGTAGATTCTGCTTTATAACCTTGAAACAAGGAATTATTATGTGCAGGTTTTCCCAGGACACCTCTTTGGTAATTGTCCCAGGTACAGCCTATAGTGCACTGGTCAGGTTTTGAGAGGGAATATATTGCATCCTCATCAACAAAATGGTTAAAACATCAACTTCTGGTTCTTATGCCAAGAGTTTGACGCAGACACCGAAGTACCTGAAGAGTTTAAACTTCACTTGTCCATTACCTCTCATTCAAACTTCAGTGGACATAAGTTTTGTCTTGGCTGCAGCTCCTCACCTACTGATTGCTGTTGTTGTGCCTTCCATTAATCCTTCCCTCTCTAGGCAAATGCAATTTTTGCAATCTTTCCTGAGAAGTCATTTTTCTCTAGACTCTTGATGATTTTTATGGTTCTCTGCTAACTCCCCACCTCCAAGAATCCACATCCTTCTTAACACGCTTCTGAAGCTGGACCAAGTACTTCATATGAATGAAAGGATTTTAACCATATGGTTTTGTCTATCTAGAGCAATGCCAAGTGAAAGAAATGTCAAACAGACCATTCCACTTGTTACCTGTAACAACAGTGACTTTTCCATAAAAATAATTTCTTTTCAAAGTTAGATATTGATGCCAAACCATACAGCACTTAAATTTGGTAATTAGTGTAATGAATGTAATCAATATGTACTTTGAACAATCTATTAATCTTTAAAAATGTTTTTACTTTGCCATTCAGTTTTGTACTATCTATTTGATGTGGTGTTTTAAATTTTATGGTTTGTGACCTGTGGTGTCCTGTAGGGTATAAACAGAAGAACTGATACAATAACATGCAATCATTCCTTTTTTTTTCTGTCCTGAATGAAGCAGTAACAGGCACTTGATTAAAATGCGGTCAGAACCTGTTTATCTTTCCAGCATAAAGGTAAAAATAATGAGAGAGAGTGAGAAAAGATTATCAGAACTCCAAGGTCAGATATTAGAGACTGAAACCTACCTTAAAAGCTGCAGTCTGAGGACAACTGTGGCCATTGGTCAGTCCTGTCTGAATTCAAGGACTCCTGAATTTAAAAGACCAATGCTTTTATTTTAGAACAAATATACCATTTAAATCCAACCTAGAAAAGACAATAAATGGAAAATCTGTGAACCTGGGGGAAAAAAGCCAAAACCATAGAAGCCACAACAGTTACTCCCTTTTCAGTTTGGTCTTGTGACCATGTGTCACATATTCTTGGATCTCTTCTTAATTCCTTCATTTTCCCCTGTTTCCCTGTGACCCTGCCTTAGTATCTCTAGATTTTTCTGCCCTTTTTTTCTTTCTCTTCTGTTATGCTTCTCCCAGTCTGGATTTCTTCTTGCCTTATTATCTGCTTTAAGACATGTTGAGTTTTTTCCTTCTTCTCTTTTTCCAGCATTCCCCGTTGCTCAGTGCAGTGTTTTCTCTGAGCCTTTTACCTCCACATGTGTTCTCCTGACGAAAGGGTGCTGCATCACGGGCCTCCCATGCTCTTTTAGCTGGGTTTATTGCCAGCAAACATGGCAAATAGCAGTGGTTTCTGTGTGGGAACAATTGCTGAGTAGATTTTTGCTACTTCTACATCAGAGTACATCCATGTGCTCTCATATTGAAGGGATCTCTGCATTCAAATTTGCTGAAAAAACAGGCAATTGTAACTTTACTTAGTTGTCCATCATCTGAGGCTGCCGCTAACCTGATATGTGCAGAAAACTAAAGGTTTCTGTCCCTCTCTTTGTCTGTCAGCAGTCTCTAATGGTGAAAGTTCTTTTCTCTGTAATTTTTTGATCTCTTGCTTTTATCCCCCATGGGATTCTCCTTAGTTACAATTTAACATTGCAAATAAGAGCATAATAAGCCACAAGTTCAATCATATCTTTTAATCTAACAGTTCCCCCCTACAATTCTGTCAAGTTTTAAACATTTTTGCATAATGTTTTCAACTTATTTTTAAAGTATACTTAATTATTCACCCTTTTAAGAAAACAATTAATTCATAAAACTCTATTGTACGCTGTTAATTGAATTCACCTTAGTTTATCTCTAACCTGTGATAAAATCAACAAATAGTGAGTCATAACAAAACTGTGACTTATATTCACATCTTTTTTTAGTTTTGAGGAAACTTTGGCCTATCAACATGGTTATTAAATGGAACACCTTTAAAGGATGAATAATCTAAGTATTGTAATGAGCTTCCTACAAAGTCGTGCTGAGTTAGAGGAAGAGTTTTGGGAAGAGTGAGTTTGGGAATTAGCTGATTGGCCAGCTAGTACGTTTAGCTGGCATTACAGACATGGTAGCTACTGAGATATGTTAAAACAAAACCATATGAAATGTAGGCACTGTTGAAAAAACATTCTGTTCCAGTACTGTGGCCTTGTGGTGAGGGGGATTACAGGAGTTTTTTCAGCAGCACATAATGAGAATGAAAAGATGGGAAAATGCTCACCGTTTAGGGAAACAAGATTGCCTTTAGGGTTCTCTGGATAAAATTTGTTTTCCAAGTATTTCAAATGTGGGCTATGAAGCATTACTCTGACTGGGTAACCAAATGTCAGGAAAACCTGTATTTTAAATTCAGCGTGCACGAGTCTGTGCGTGATGTGACTGTCCATGTGTTCTGGGGAGTAGAGCTGGGACAGCAGCAGGCCTATAGGGGACTCATTTAATTTTATATAGGCTATGCCCATGTCAAACTGGGCCAGCATGTGCTGTGACAAGGCATTATGGAGGCAACAGCATATCTAGAAAAGATGCCCAAGAAAGTGGGGCTCAGTGGGAAGAGAATGAGACCCATAGAAACATGCAGGTGCCAAGAGGGCTGATAACACACTGCTTGGAGAGGAATTGTAAGGGCTCATCTGATTAGACCTTAATACATTTCTGCAGAGTCCTTACCATTGTATTATGTTGCCTTTTTTTTCCCAGGTTAGCTCTATGGCTCTTGCAGGCTTCGGGTGGTGCTCGTGAAATGCTAATCGGAGCACAGTACACTGAGCAAAGGGAACAAAACTGACTGTTCTGCCCTGTAGCCAAAAAAAGAGAGAATGCCAGCAGATATTACCATGAATGGAGTCACACTAGAATACTGACATGCTGTCCTGACTCAGTTTAGCATGTCTGTATTACAGCATGCTAATGCTGCCTGACAGGATGTCACGCTTCAAACCTGACAGCACATGGGGATTAGCCTGTGCCATTTTCCTCTCCCATTCAGTTAGAGTTGATCTATTCCTCCACAAATGTACCCATACTTGTCTCACAGCAGTCTAAAATGGTTGAGAAATGCCTGTTTCTGAGTCAGTGCAGCTTTTTCACCCCCTTCAACACCTCCTAATTTCTAGAATTTTTAGAAAATTTTTAGAAAAAAAATGAATTGCAACAATAAGACTGAAAATTTTTTTTGAAACCAAGACAGTTTTTGAGTTATGATGTTACAACCTTGAAGCACAGTAAGAAGAGACAGAAATTATTTTGCTTTTTGTTTGTTTTTGTATTATTTATTTGCTTTGTAATATTGAAGAGCCACCTACTAATGACCTTTTAAGGTATCATTTATGGCTGTAAAATCCCAATAGCTGGAGCACTGCATTGAGGGCAGTGAGGAAAGTCAGTCTTTCAATGTGGTGCTTCTCAAGCCATGTTCTAGGAATTCTTCTCTTCCTCTGACATTTAGAGATCGGGGTGATGATGAAAAGCCCTCCTAAAGTTCTTGTGCTAACCAGGGGATAGTACAGCCTTGCTATTTTGAGGCAGGAGAAGGGCTGCTTACTCCTGTGGCCAGTTATTTTAGTTAATCCTTCACCCTGAAGACTCAGAGCAGCCATGGCTGTATTCCAGGAGAGAAGAAGATAGCAAAAACCACCTTAACTGTCTCCATTTCTTCCCTCCCAACTAGTCTGGGAGACACCAGTGGGAAAAGAGCATACAGTCCAAGGTGGGAGGCAGTAGTAGATGCTCCCCATTATAGCAGTCAGGGCAAAGTGAAGAGATTCAGGCTATAGCTTGAAAATGTTGGTAGCAAAGTTATGTGATTTGGTTACTTCTGCTAATAAGCTTCTGAACTTGATATTCCAGGAAGGTCCACACGGCTCTCTGCCTTTATGACTATGTAGTGCTAAATACATCTGGAAGGTGCAGAAGTGATATGATTCTTTTTGTGTTTCTTTCAGACGATGACGTTTCAACCTCTATTGTCAATTCAATCCCACCACCAACTTCTGCACCGACAAAAGCTGGTAAGACTTCCAATTTGCTGTTATCTGGTGTTCTGAAGATCCTATTGCCTTTCTAGCTTTCAGCTTTTCCAAATTCTGGGAGAAATCAGATGAGTTATTTCATACAGGGTGATCATGCAGCAATGTATTTTCCTGAATCTCATACAAAACTCTGGTGCAAAGAAAGGATTGAAGTATCTTAGTATGGAGACAGTTAATTTGAGCAGGTTACACTTTTTATTTCAGGTGAAAAAGGTTTCCTATGCTCTCAAGGAGTGGTTCGAGTGAGATCAGAGATTTAAAAATTAGCCAAGACTCCCAGTTCAAGAGGATTTAACAGAGAAAATACCTGCCTCGGATGCTAAAAGTCTGTGATTCTGGTCTGCGATTCTGAATCTTCCACTGTCACATTCAGTTCTCTTTATTGTGCAGCTTTGTTATGAAAATGTATAAAAAATCAATATAGACCACTTTTCAATCATGTGAACTCCTTTATTAGTCTAAATGTTGAAGACTGCTGCATCTAATAAGTTATACATGTAAGAGAAGAAAATATGCACACAGTATTCTATTTTTTGATAACTGAGGATACTAATGAGTGCTGTGTAGCTGAAAGCACTGAGATTATGAAGTATGCACTTGAAGTGCTAGTAATGAAGGTGGATAAGATGCAACCAGATGAAATATGCATATATTGTATTGTTTGTTACAGCAGATTTAGACCTATTCAAATTGTGTTGCAGTTCTTTTATGCAGTTCTCAAAAACTCAGATGTTTATGTCTGTTTAAAAGATACTTCATAAACATCCAACACCTCACAGTGAATTAACTCTTTGAATGCTTAACTGAAATTTTTCTTGCAGCTTTTTGTCATAGAAGGGAAAGCAGTGCTGATATTTATGCCACTATGAGAAAAGCATTAGAAACCCAGTATGAGATTAAAGCAATTTGTTAGTGTGGAACAAGAAGGCCGATTCCTTGAGGCATTGCTATTCTAGGTGAACAGCCAGAAAACTGAGAGCATAGAAAGAAAGTATATTTCAAAAGTTCCAGTGTGAACATTACATTTAGAAGTACTTAAGTTGTATGAGATAAAATTGTGTGGGGTATAATGATTTCTTCCTGTTCTTTCACATATGCCATCCATTAAAAATGTTATGTGATATGTAGATAGAGGTAATAGTTGTCAGGTACTTAGTTGGGCCTCTGTAGCTGACAATAGCACTCCTGTTTGCATTAGATCACAGAATTGAAAGCTGGACTCTTAAATTGATTAGTTATAGGGTTTTTTGATCCAGATTTCCTGGCTGTAATTTGCTAAGTCCATTCTTTTGAGCAAGTGCCAGAGTACATGGGACCTGCAGTACACTATCCATGCACAGCAAGACAAGGTGGTTTAAACCTTGCTATTGCTTTAGTGATGTTTGGCCAACTCTGCTCCCATCTCTCCATACCAGCAGAGGCTGGGAAGGGATCCCTGCTGCCTGCAGGAGCCCTTTCCCGTCCATCTAGCCTTCACATCTCACTCTTCTTCAGGACAGAAGTAGGAGTCACCTTACAAAGGGCACCAAGTTCACCCCAAGGAATATAATTTACTAGAGAATACTATTCATATCATCCACAATGTCCTAAACTTTACTATACTCCAAAGAGGAGAGCTTGTTGGATGCTCCCTTTTACCCAGAAATCTGGGTGCAGAGGAAGAAGGTCTGGGAAGTCTCGTCAGTGAAGAAGACACAAATGTCTCTCAAGGTGGGCAAGCACAGGGAAAAGTTGCCCAAAGACTAGTGAAGTCTGTTCCCTTTCAGCTCTTTACCTGTAATCTATAAGCTGTGTTCCCATGTGTCACTCACACTTTTTAACGGAGATTTTACATCCCTCCTCCTCCTAAACAGCTATGCAGCAAAGTGCTGCTTAGAGGGGTAGTCCAGCAGCACAGTGAACCCATACATCCACACCAGGCTCTCTTCCCCTCTTGTCTTCTCTTGGAAGTCAAGCCAAGCACCTCTGCATAACCCCCAAAGATCATGTGTTTCTCCTCTAGGGGCTGGCTGAAAGGTACAATTGCTACCTTTCAGCAGGCAATTGCAGATTGTTCACAGGCCAACCTCCCCTCTGAAACCAACCATATGTACTTTGAATCCTCTTTCAAAATGTGTGTGTAATAAAGCTCTGTGAGGGCCAGCCTTTAAACAGAAATTCACTGCCTTGGTAAGAGAACGTGGCTAGAGGAATGTGATGCTTATTTAGGCATGATAAAATATATTCATAATGATGTGAATGCCTTTCTTGCCATAGTGAAATCTGCGTCTACAACATCTTCACAAATATTGACAGCATCAGTGCTGGCAACAACTACAGTCAGAACTACAGATGAAAACATCACAAACAGTAAGTGAAAATCTCTGAGTTAATTGAAGCTGTTCTAGTGGTCATTGAGGAAATTAGGCAGCAGTGCCTCTTGTTTTGTTTTGGGAATTTGTTTTACATGGAGTGTACTCGTTGGTGAAACCTTTCAGGTATGTGTGCAAGAGCTTCCTTCAGGTCAGGCTTAAAAGAAACCCCAAGCTGCACCTTCCAACTGCGTTATCACAGGCTTCTCTGCAGTGGAATGACCCACTGTGGGACAGGGAGTGGCTTTTCCTGCAGTCAGTGGGGCCCTTCCCCTTGTTGAGCTTGAATTTCAATTAAATATCCTTTTGATAATTTAAAATTAGTCAGCAAGCAGGGCAGTAGTTGTGTGTTATGTAGGTGTACAAAATTAAGGAAATAAACTGAATGTCTTTCCTGTGTTAGGCTCCTCATCTTCTTCACCTAATGCTACATCAAAACCAACACAAGGTACAACAAAACAACCACCAGCAGTGACTACAGCAGCAAATACAAGTCTCAACACAACAAACAGTAAGTGATGATTTCATTGAGCCATTTCTGAGTCAGTCTATGCTACATTTCCATAAAACTCTGCTAAAATGAGGTCAAAAAGAGTAGTTTGGTGGTTTGGGGAAGCAGAGCTATTCATCCTACAATATTATATATTTTTAATGAAGCTTGCCCTGGAATCCAAAGAATATTATACCTTTAATTTGTAATGGAGATGATCTGAAGCCATTACACAAGATGTTGATCTCCCTGGGAGAGAAGTATTGGAAAGGGTCTTAATTTTTTTACTTTCTTCTTTGTTTGTTTTTTCCAATAAGTATGAAATAAAAAGTAAATTATTTTATGTGATCAGAACACCACCCCTTTATTTCTTATTTTATATATATTACAACACTATGCTTATTATGTTTCATATTATTGTGAGACATAGTACTGAAAGAGAGGTGGTACTAATTACTCTGCATCAATATAAGAAGATACTTTTATTTCCTATAAATCTTCAGAATAACATGTGTGTTGACCTGGAATATCAGATTGGATTTTAGGAAAAAAATAATAATGAAAAAACCACAAAAAAACCCCCAAAACACAAACAAACAAAAAAAACCCCCACAAAACCCCAAACAAAAAACCAAACCCACATATCCAGCAAGTAGTTGGGTTAATGTTAAAAAGTGTAATAACATCCCAAAGGAAGTCAGTAAACTTAAGATGAAATTGAGTCTCCCTTGTCTGTGATATGCGCTGTAAATGTTTGCTCCAGTCTTCTGATGAACCAGAGCTCTGGAGCACTCCATATTTTATTTTAATTGACTAAAAAATTGAAATAAATACTCCAGATATTTACCTCAGCAGTTAGTGGTACACCAGTGCACTCAGAATTGATGTTTACAGCATACTGAACTGTTACAAACTATTAGAATGTGACTTCTCTTCCCTTGGCTTATTTGTCTGAAAAGGTACTCCTGTGAAGCAGTTTGCATACTTTTTTTGTGCAAATTTTCCTTTAAAGCCACCCCTCATGGACCCAAGGCTACTAAGTTTCCTGGAGAACTATTCCCCTTTCACTTCATGGTTTCATTTTCTGATGCAGCTTTCCCACTGTGTGTTGTGTAAGGAGTGGTCTAATTGCCAACCCAAAATCTTTGGGGTTTTGGCTTGGCTTTTAAATGCCACTCGCAGTGAGTCACAGAAAACACACAACCTGGCCACTGCACAAGCTACTCAAAGGGATACCAGAGTCCCCAAAGAATCTCTTAAAACTTGCAATTGTTGCCCTGGAGGCCTGTCAGAAGCCCGCAGCAGGGCACATTGCATTACGGATGTGATTCCTGCTCCTTTCAGTTTGGCAGACATTCCTGGCTGGTGGCTACCGAAGCAGCACAACCACCTGGAACTAAACCTTGGTGACAGGTAGAGCTCCCGGCAGGGGAAGGAAAACTAATGAGGAAAGGCTTGCCTGCCAGTGCAGCTTAGCTCCAGCCACTGCTCTGCGCTGAAAAACTGGTGCTGGAGGTGTGATGGGCCTGGGCAAGAAGCTTTCAGCAACGTGCTTCCTTTCCATTCCCCTTGCATTCTCTTCCCACCAACTAGAGTTCAGTCCCTAGCTGCTTGTGTTGTGATTTGGATTTAAAACTCCTCATCTAAGCTAAGCCCTCCTCCCCCCACCCTAAACTTGTAAAAAAATGCTTGGTAAATGAACCTAAAAACAGGGCTTTCCAGCCTCTCAATCCCCTTTCTAAGAAGGAAAACTGAGACAGTTTGTCCAGGAAGTTGGAAATGCCCTGCATTTAAAAATTTGTATCATCTCTTAATGCAAAAGTAGTACAGTAATTTCACAATTACAAGCTGCACTGATTATAAGCCGCACTTCCAGGGTGTCGGCAACGTTTCATTTCTCCTCCATAAATAAGCTGCACTGGATTGTAAGCTGCACTTTTCGTTTGCTGCGAGGATCCCCGTGCAACTTTCACGAAGTTGCCAATTAGTAACAGAATCGTGGGATAGAGGGTTTACTGGCAGGTGCCGACCTTGGAAACATTATTTCCAAGTGAAAAAAGATACAGACAATAGCTGCGGCAGCGTACCCTGCAAGTTTTATTTATGAGCAGAAAAAGAAATTAACAATAGTATGGTTGTTTTACAAGCATTTCCAACGGCTCCGCGTTGCCTTTAAACAGCTGCTCAACTGCTTGGGTGGGTGGAGAGCAGGGCAGCAACTCAGCCGCACAAGACTGAAAACACCGAAAAAAATACAGAGAAATATCACGGGCTCAGATTGGCAGCGCCACCCTGTCGCCAGGGCTGCGTGGGCTCTGGCTTGGCTTGGGGCTGCTGCAGGCTCTCACTTCTGGGTTTGAAAATTTCTGAAAATTGTTCATACATAAGCTGCTCCGGAATTCAAGCCGCACTTCCGGGTACGGACCAAAACTTTAGTCAAAATGGTGCGGCTTATAATCGTGAAATTACTTACTTAGAAATACCTGTGTGTGAAAACCAATTTTAGTGAGTTTTTAAAGACAAAATTCTGGTCTATGTTTCAAGAAAATCATAGCTTTGGCTTCAGCAGAAAGGAGTGGGATGGGACAAAAAATGTTGGTGTTGGGACAGGGCATGGTTCCAGGGCTCTGTGTGTGTGACCAGCCTGCTGTCTCTTTTTCACTAGCACTCGTTTCTCCCTGTTTTTGCACTGGCTGTGTGAAACTGAGGCAGAAATTGGTGGTGACTTTATGACACTTCAAAATTTACTTTTGCTATATCTGATTTTTAATAAAAAGCAGGCACCTCTGTCATTTTGTAATGGAAGTCATCCCTTTCTCTGCTTCAATCCCTCTAAAAGCTTCAGCAAATGATCGCATTCACACAACTGAGATTTGACAGGGCTTCCTGTCTCTGCTGCAATTTCTGTGGCTGCTGTCACCTTTTATTACAGATTCAGGAAAAGCCCCCAGTGCTCCATACACTGAAATCATGCAAACATCCTTGTCCTTTATTTTTTTTCAAGACTTCAGTGTTCCTTTCCTCTGAAGGCCATAAGTACAATCTCTCCTGCTTGCCTTCCTGCCCTGTTTATTGTCTTAGAAACCAACATTAGACTGGTCTCCTTAGATTTTATTTATCAATATAAGGTGTCAAATCCAAGAGTTCACATTTAGTCAATGATCTCACTTGTGCGGTTCAGGCCCTTAAAACAAGATTTGTATGGTGTCACACCACAGAAAATCTGCAATCAGGATTTCATATCCTGGGACACCTGAAATTATCAAAGAGAATGAGAAATGAAATGCAACAAAAATTTCTGTTCTTCCTCCCTTCAATATGGAGCAAGTATCTTATAAAAGATGAGTATTCAAGGTGTTATGTGACAATAAGAGACTGTTGTGTTTCTGAGTTATCTCATGGCACTCTCCTCAATGATGATACATTATGGTGCAGTGGTATATTAAAAAGTGACAAAGGGAAACAGTGGAGGATTTTTTTTTTTTTTTAAATCAAACTACTGGTAATTAAAAAGTAAGTTTTACTTCAGGAATACTACCAGAAAAGCATTCTTGTAACAGATATTGCTCCATTTTCCTCAGTTTGTTAGCCCATTCTATAGATAAATTCTGGGTATAGTTGGCTGCTGAGACATTTTATGCCAAGCGAAGTTTTAAAATATGTATTTTAAAATACTTTGGGGTTTTACTTACCAGAAAACATAAAGCTGCAGACAGCACATGCAGTCAACTATGGATGTAAACATTAAAACTGAGTCTGTTTGGTTACCTCCCTAGACAATTTTCATTCCTCTGAGTGGGCAAAAATGTCATTGGAATTGCTACAATGGGATTTTTCAAAGCTTTTGTGCACTCATTAATGCAAATGGATTTTCAGGCTTTTTTTTTTTATTATGGGGGCAAGGCCTGTATGTGTGTTAATGCTAAAAATATGAGCTCAAGGGAAAAGCTTTAGTCTTCCATTTAAAAAAAAGCTTTTGTGCTGGTATTTTAACGTGGTTTGCATAGAGTTTGTTTTGCTCCTTAAAAGTGTTTCCTTTATTGATTTGCTGATTAAGAAAGGTTTTGACATACATAGAGATGTCTGTATTCTTTGCAGAGCACAGAGTATATGCAGGGTGTTTGTGGGTTACTTGAAGCATCTTACAATGTCAAAGCTAATTAGGTAGCAGCTTACTGTAAAGAAAATTAAAAATATTGTCAGGAAACGCCAGAATGTATGTGGATTATATGTAGGTTAAGTAGAAAACCATGACACCTTGTTCTTCTTTGTCTTTTTTTAATAAGTATGAAATAAAAAATAAATTATTTTATGTGATCAGAATGGTGTCAGATCAAGTGAGGATATGTGTCAAATTTCTGCTGGTTAAGGAAGATGAAGGGTTTTCAAAGCATAGAGAGTAAGGAAATTCCTGAAGCTCAGAAAGCAGCTTTGCAGGGCAGCTTCATGTTCCCTGCTGTTTATTATCCCTTTGCCAAATACGTGTTAACACTCTGCCATTTATCTTATCAAAATATCAGCAGGGAGAGCCGCATCACCACCAGAGAGTTCTGCTGCCGCAGCCATCATCCCCATTTGGACAGCTATTTCACACTCTGTATTGCTTTACCATTTTTATTTATAATCAGCTGTCGACAGCAAACCCATGAACCGATGATGCGAGCGCTTTTGCAGCAGCAGCAGCAGCAGCCGCAGCAGCCGTCCTTGTGCGCTGTGCTGCTTTCCCGCAAGGGCAGGCCTGCCCCTGGCAGCAGCAGGCTCCGTGCTGCAGGGCTGGGGCGAGGCGTGATGAATGACTGCAGCGCTGGGCCGGGTGCGGGGCTGGCAGCGCTGAGTCACCGAGCTCGGGCACCGCAGCGAGGCTTGCGCTGTCTCCTGCCGCCGGCACCGGAACGAAGCATAGGAGCTGCGGGATTTACCGAAAAGGCACATCTCTAGCAGGCGTTCCGTGCTGCTGAGTACATCAGCAGTGGCTGGTTATGGATGCTTCTGTTCCCACAGCCTTTTGGTGCAGAAGCTGTCTTATCCGCTAAATGTGTTGGTGGTAGAGCCTGTGCTTTGCATTAGGCGTGAGGCTTGGATGCTGCTTAAAAGCTGTTTCGAAGCCACAAGTCAGCAGAGAATTGGGTTGCTAGGATTTAATCTTGCAGTGGAATTGAGGGAGCCTTACCCAGTTTTCCATCTTAGAAGTGGTGAAAACTGGCACACGGATTTTTTCCCTGTAGAGCATCTACTTTACCCATTGACACAGGGAGCACTGAGCCTGTTCTGCAGTCTGGTAAAATAAATGCAACAAGCTTTATGCCAAGCCCTAGGTAAAGGTATAAGTCATTCCTGGTGCTACCTGGATCACTAGGAGAATCTCACCCAGGCTAAATTAAAAAAAAAAAAAAAAAAAAAAAAAAAAAAAAAAAAAAAAAAAAAAAAGGAAATGCCATCATTCCTCCCCTCTCCTGCCAAGGCATATCCAGCGCACAGCCTGTGTTCCTGAGAACAATCTGTTCTCACAGCTCCCAAACACTAGAGGAGCACCCGAGGCTGGGTTGCTGCCAGGACAGATAGGATGCGTGGAATGAGTGATCCCCATGGGAAAACAGCCCTCTGTGGGGTAACAGGGTAACTGGCTGCCTCCCTCCTCCTCTCTCCCACACACGTGATTGTTTTGCAGTGTTCACAAAGCATATTTGTGTGTCTCTGCACCGTTATTCTGACTGACTTTTCATTTTCCCATGCAGTCCTTTAGTAACCTATGACAAGGGAGCCACAAGATGGTTGCTGTTACTGCTACAAGCCTGTGCATCTTATAGGGAGAGGGAGGTACCTCAGGTTTGGGGTTTTTTTCCGTTTTTAAAAATTGATCTCAGATAAAAATTCAACATATAAAATTTGAGTCTGAAGCCATGACAATAAGAATGAAATGTGGAAAAAGTTTGCTTCTAAAGATTCATTCAAAGCTTCCATGAAGAGAATGTGGGAATTGTTAACATTCTCAGATCATTGCACTATACCATAATTAAAAATGAGGTCGAGGGGCTTTTACACTCTTCTCTACTGCAGGTTAGACTTGTGTATTGAAGGGGTACAATGCTGAAGTTTCTGAAGGAAGCTGACATGAAATTCTCTTCTCATCACTAGAATCCCAGCGAAAGTTTTAGACACTTGTTTTGCATCATTTTCGTGCTTCAGCCTTGAAAGACATGATCCCTGGCTGCCCAGATTCTCTCAGTTTCCAAAACTATATGAGTCCCATGCCTCCAATGGCTTCAGCTCACTCTTTCTTAGCTTATTGATTTTTGAAGCCTGCCTTTCTAAGTTACTGCACTTAATAAACAAGAGGGGAAGGGAAAGGGCAAGTTAAAGGTGTGTAGTTGTAGAATAGGGAGCTTTGGGATCTTTGAGGGACCAAACTGGTAATGAGTTTCTAGATAAAGTGTGTAATGAAGCATTCCTCAAGATTTACATATTGCATGTGTGTGATGTTTCTTGCTGACTGAAATATGTATGTCTTGAAGTTGTTTTAGTTCTAGTGTTTAAAATTCATATGAAGAGGCACTGAAAACAATTTATGGCTCAGTCGCCTCTCTGATTTATATCAGACAGGAAGTGTAAGGTTACTCTTGGGCACCTCTATGTTTTATTCAGTAGGCATTGTCTTGCCTGTTGTTATTCTAAGGTTTGAGTACAGATGTAGGAATTATGGGCAGTGCTGGAATATCTTAAATTATTTCTGGTCATTCAGTGACCTTCAGTTCCAGGGGCTCAGGTCATGACCTGCACCATTATCTTGGCGTCACCTTAGGCTGCAAACCTTGTGACACAATAGCCTTGATCACCTGTTGACTGAGTGAGAGGAGACATAAGACAGTTTATTTTTCATACATTAATATTCAGGGATATGTTATTTCCTAGGCCTTAACGACACGGAATGAAATAATTACCTCTTTGCTTAATTGCAATCCTTCAACTTTATACATTATCACATTATGTGACAGTTGCAACTGAAGCTTGATTGATTGATTGATTGATTTTAAAATGAAGGAAAATGTAGAGGGCAGTAAGTTGAGCATCTCTCTTCTGCTCATGCTGCTCCTGGTGCAACACTGCTTAACTATTCTAGGGTCCCAATTCAGAGCTCTGAGTTGTCTTCTGTCACAGATATGAGGCTGTTTCTCTTGCTACAATGTTTTTTGAAGGTGCCTTAACTATGTCAGAAGTAACTATTCCCTAGGGATGGTTTGTTCCTTGAGAGGCAGTTACCAGAACACATAGCACTTTCTTACATTAAGTCTTTTCTGTGGTGGTCAGAGCATTTGTCTGAGGGATGGTCCAGGATCTGACAGTGCTTATGCAGGTGCCTCTTACCTGAACATCTCTCTCATTTCCAGCTACAAAACCAAGTGAAACACTATCAGCACAAAATGAGAGTTCGGATGCTGCATCTACTACGGGACAGTCTCATTCTACGGTCTCTCCAGCGAGAAGCACTTCTGCTTCTGGAACCACAGGTAAGTCTTGGAAAGATACAGTTTCTTTCTCTATTCAAGCAGTTTAAAGGATGAAAATAATTTTGAGTCTTTTCTTCATTTGCTATGTATTATTCTAGAACGAGGACCACATCTCCTTATTCATGCAGGGTACACTGTGTCCATGTCACCTAGTCCTCAAGTTGTGTTGAGTGATGGCTGAACTTCCAAACATTCAGTTGAGATACATGGTGTCGTTACAGGAGGATATAAATTACAAGTGATAATAGTAATCTTCACATATACTGTGTGAGGTCATTGTGTAGCATTGACTGTCAGAAGAGGTCAAGATAAATTCCCTGACTGCAAGGCAGAAGAGACAAAGGAGAAAAGAGCTATAATTTTTGCAGTTGTTAAAAAATCTGGAGATAAATTTAATGCGTATTACCAATTAAATGATGTTGTTCAAAGTACAACATGGTCGCATTCAAGGTCAAAAATATATAAATTCTTCCCAATTCTAGTCTGGTCTTACTGTTTTTCTGGTGTGTTTTGGTGTATGTGTTCACTAAGAAACACTGTGGTAAATGCAGATGCCAGGTCATATGAATGATCATTTATTATGCTTCTAGCTGGCTAACTTTCCTAAGTTTTGAAGAACCACTTATTCAGGTTTCCTTAAGGTCTCTTGGACCTTCACTTCATTTAATACTTACTCTTAACCACATGTAAGTAAATCCAAAAAGGACACTGTTTGCATGTCCCTATTATTAATAGTAATGTTTAACATCCCCTAAGGGATACAAGACTCTTTTTGCAACCCCTGGATTGTGTTTGTGGGAGATAAGCATGTGTGTGTACTGTGATTTTTCTTCATAAAGGACAGTGTTGGATATGGAAGTGGAGCAATATCCTATGCTCGCTATGCAGTGAAATACTTAGAAGCATGCAAAAAAATTAAAAGCATTTTAAGGAAGTTAAAGTCAACTCAAGGCCACTGATTCAGAGAGAAGTCTTTGCAATTATTTCAAGGAACCCATTCCCCATAATGCATATACTGTGACCTGTGCTTACTTGACTTTCCTATTAGGTTTCATGTCTTTTGGCAAATATATGCATAGTACAAAAACCTCACCATTGCTATATTGCAATGAAACAGTAAATTACAACATTTTAAATTAAAAGGTCTCTCACTCGGGTAAATTCTCCACGTTAATATTAAATTGTAATGTATATCTGACTATGCATCGTGTGTATTGAATTACCTACTATGCTGCATATACAATTACATTTTACACTTAAAATTTGTCAAGAAAGTTTTACAACCTTACTGGGATCTGTTTGCAAAAGTCATCATCTTACTCAGCTTACTCTGCTGTAAAACCAATAAATCTTCTTGAGCTCAGAGACTACCCAAGATGCCAGAACTAAAATTGCCTGGCTGAGAGAGAAAGAACCCATCTATCTAGGGGCAGTCAGTCGAGGTATCATTGGTACAGCCAGTGCTCTGAGTTCCCATAAAACTGCCATTTCCAAATCACTTCTGCCCACACCAGGATTTCCACACTATCACCTTTCCTGTCTCCTCACAGCACCAGCTCCTTGCTTCTTTCTTGCGGCTTGTATATGCAAGAAACCCCCTTTTTCACCTTGATATGTTAGGTAGCTTATCCCAAATAGCTAAGCCTTAGACCACACTTGCTCCCTTATTCTCTGTATGTGTTGAAGACTCAAATAAAAATGTCTTGGTTTCTTCTAAACAGATTTCTGCTCCTCTGTGCAATTGCTGAGGCCCAGGGGAAGCCATATGCTGCACCCTGATAATTTTAACGCAATGCAAGTGTGAAGCCAATTGTTTCATCCTGTGGTGAGACTAGAGGAAATGCCACCTCTCTCACTGCCATTAGATTATTTATTTCTAGGTCTCCAGCATTTCACATTTAGGAGCTTTTGTTCACCAGAGCAGGGGCTGGTGTATGCCAAAGCTGCAGCCCATGGGGATAGAATAGCTTGCAAGCTGGAGGTAGTTGAGCCATGTCTTCTGCGTGGGAACTCAGAGGAAGACAAATTAATGTGAAATGGATCAAAACCAGAATATTTCTATTTGGTATGCCCAACTAAAATAATCCAGCTGGCTAAATATGTTTCATTTTGAGACCATTTCCCATTTTTAAAAAAAAAAAGCCATTTTGGTGAAAGTTTCCTTTCTTGATGCAGAAAAAGAAGAAAGCACATTTTGCAGAGAAATTTCCAATCAGCCATATCAAAAGATCAGGGTGTGGGAGGAGTGCTAGAGAGAGCTGGAGAGCAACTGAGATGAGTGGGGGAGCCTGGGAAAGAACGTGTGGGAACATCAGAGAACAGTATTGCTGTATTAAAGGAGATTGAAAGCACCAGCCACAGAGGAGGTGCTGCGTAGTGCTCACCCAGGCTAGAGGAGGCAATAAGGATTGTTTTTAGCAAAGAGAGCAACCTGCATACGTGCCATTGACACATGCAGTGCTTTAACTTTGGCTGTCATGTAGAATATACCTCCCACTCCTTCTCCACCTCCACAGAGGATTGCTTGCTAATATTTAATTTTCTCCTTTTGTTTAATTAATGAAAAATTGGGGATTAGAGTCTAAATACATCTGAGAAACTGCAAGTATTGTGGCTTTTTCTTCTGTGATCTAAACAACAAAAAAATCCATAAAGCAGCATGAGTTTAAGTTCACTCAGCAGGGTGGTAAGATTAAATGATCTATTATAATAAACTGTCAGATGAATCAACCTGCTTCATCTATTGATATCTTTATTGCACTCCTCCAATTATAAATCCTACTCACTTGATTCACAGGAGGCATCTCCCTAAGAAAAATTTTTATGAGTAAGGCTAGTAGGTTTGACTCTGTGTACACAAACTGCAGGAACTCTGGATAGTGATATTAGCTAAAAATTACCCACTGTAACTTCAGCTCCTTCACAAAGAGGGAGACACAAACCCAGAAGTTTCTGGGAGATGGAAAACATAGCAAAGCCTCAGTTAACACTGTTACAGATCTATGGTGTGGTCAAGGCAAGAAAGGCTTTTTCAAGTTTTTAATTTTGCTTTGATTTATATTGTGGTATATCCCCTCTGAGTTATCAGCCAAATGTATTCATTTGTTTTGCCAGTGAACACAGTTGGATGTGGCTGCACTCCAAAAAACAGAAGTAGCAAACTGCAGCGTATACAGGCTGCTTAGGTAGCGGCTGTTGCAGAATAAAATGGGGAGAGTTTAGTTACTGGTCTCTCTCTCCATCTGTCGAGCTTCTCACCAGTGCTGAACTGACTAAGGCAGATAATTTCAAATCAAACCATGGTCATGTGCCAAATTTTTTATCCTTGTCCTCCTTACTGCACAAGGAGGAACCCAGCACAGCCAGTGTTGCACATTTCACTTTTCGTGATGAATCTGGAAATCTTCCCAGATTATTTATGCAGAGCATCTTGCTTGCAGCCCCAAAGGAGGTAGCAAGCTCTGTACAGGCAGCTAGAGCAACTACAGTACAGTAATTTCACGAATACAAGCCGCACCAATTTGACTAAGATTTTGCTCCTAAACCGGAAATGCGGCTAATAATCAGGAGCGGCTAATACAACCTCAGAAGTGCCTGCCAGAGTGCTGAGCCGAGCAGCTGCAAAGTCGGCATTTTGCGATTGTTACAAATCGCTACTCTGTTGCACCGCGGGTGGAGCCTGGCTCCCTGTAGGCAGCACGGGGGGCGGGGAGAGAGGCGGGAGAGCTCTCTTTCCTCCTCTGCCACAGCCCAGGGGAGAGACGGGGGGGGGCCCGGCGCCGCCATTGCCGTGGCCTGGGGAGGAGAGGGGGGACCCGGGCCGCCCCTACCGCGGCCCGGGGAGGGGGGGGGAAGCCCGCGCCGCCATTGCTGCGGCCCGGGGAGGAGGGGGGAGACCCGGGCCGCCATTGCCGCGGCCCGGGGAGCGGGGGGGAAGCCGGCGCCGCCATTGCTGCGGCCCGGGGAGGGGGGGGGAAGCGCGCGCCGCCATTGCCGTGGCCCGGGGAGGGGGGGGGAAGCCGGCGCCGCCATTGCTGCGGCTCGGGGAGCCAACGGGAGCCCCGCGGAAGCCATTGCTGTGGCCCGGGGAGCCGACGGGAGCCCCGCGCAGCCATTGCCGCGGCCCAAGGAGGTGGGGGGGAAGCGTGCGCAGCCATTGCTGCGGCTCGAGCCCTGCGCTGCCATTGCTGCGGCCCGGGGAGGGGGGGGGAAGCGCGCGCCGCCATTGCTGTGGCCCGGGGAGCCGACAGGAGCCCCGCGCTGCCATTGCCGCGGCTCGGGGAGCCGACGGGGTGCTTTGTCCCCGCCCGCCGCCGCCGCGGCAGGAGCGGGGAAACTCCGTCCCTGCCCACCGCCGGCGCCACGGGCGCGGGAAAGCTCCGTCCCCACCCACCGCCGCTGCCGTAGGAGCAGGGGAAGCTCCGTCCCTGCCTGCCACCGCAGGGCAGCGCCGACCCGGGGTGACCGAGCCCAGTGGCAGCGGCGGCGGGCCCCGAGCGGCAGCACCGGGCTGGGCCATCTGGCCCTGTCAGCGGCCCCTAGCGGGCCGAGCCTGCACAGCCTTAGCTCAGCCAGTAAACCCCGCCCTCCCGCGGTTCTGTTACTAATTGCACGCGGGTCCTCGCTGCGAACGACAGAGCGGCTTATATTCAGGTGCGGCTTATCTATGGACAAAAACCGAAATGTTTGCCAACACCCAGAGATGCGGCTTATATTCAGTGCGGCTTGTATTCGTGAATTTACTGTAACTGTTACCAAGTGAAATGCTGCTTTTCCTTCTGTCCCTCTCTTTCTGGAGAACAGCAGCATGCGCGCCTACACCAAAAAGGGCACTGGATGGTTATTTAGAAAATGCAAACTGAAAGCACCTGCTGAATCACTCTGATAAGCACAGCTTTGTTTGCGTGGCAGGACTGAGCGATCTCTGAACAGAGGGTGAACCAGTGCTTTGCTTGCATACTGCAGACAGGAAGAGAGAGGAAGGCATGAGATTTTTCCAATTTAATTTTTCATGCTCCATCAAAACCTGAGTTAGATACCTTCCAGAAAGATGCTGGTAGTTTTATTGTGTATAGGTGTGTGCAGTTGTTAAAAAATAACAGAGGCCCAGAAAGAGAGGACAGGCAACTGCTGTGATGTTTCTTCCCTGGGATGATTTCTGCTCTCTGGGTTTATTGAAGAGGCAAGATCTGGCCAGGACAGCTGCATAGTTATGCCAGTGGTACTGAAGCATGTCCCCCAGCCCTTCCTGTTTGCAGAGACTTATGTCACCTGCGCTTATGTCACCTGCATTCAGGTTTGAAAAGCTGTTGAGTCTTTGAGGTGAACTTGGGTATCAGTCTTGGGCTTCATAAGTTTTTCTATGCATTTATTTGTTTTAGTTTGAGCCAAGATACTTCACTTTGTTTTTAAGAGTGAATGTAAAGGAAAATGTTCAATTATATTATAATGTTGGAGCTCTTTCAAAGGAAAGTTCTACAGATTTGAGAGACAAAGTTCAAAGCAACTTCATAGAAAAGTGACCTATTTGTAAGGCTTGACGAAGTCTTCTGCCTTTCTTTAAGAGTATGAACACACCTTAAAGTTTACTAGTTTGCCCACATGATGTGTGATCACATGGTGTCTTTATCATGGGATCCCACACCGTATAGTCTGAAGGAAAGGCAGTATTCTGGTAATAAGCAATCATATCATATTTGGATATTTCCTTAATGCCAGGTATGTGTCCTCCTGCATTCTGTACTGTGTGTTGTTCCCTTGTCAAGTGATTTATTGACTTCCTGAAGGCTTTCACTTGGTTTTGTTGGTAATGTTGCCCAAACATACTATAAACAATGCCTAATGATTCATCACAGAGATCCTCTTAGAGCACAGTGATACTGCTGTTTGCAGATGGTTTGATGAGATGACAAAAAGCTTAGGAAAACAGTCTCCTCTGCATTCTAGGAAGCCAGGGTGAGGTAACTGTATACATTCAGAATACTTAGCATTACAAATATTTAACATGTTCAAGAAGAGCTCTTACTGTTGACTTTTAAGTACTTAGCTTTTCACCCTAAACCTACTTTTCATGAATGTTTGTGATTAAAATGCAGTTTAAGTTTCATCGCATGTACTATTAGCAAAAGCAGTTATTTGCACTCCAGTGGCTGAAGTGATCCATGGTTTTAATTGTGTGTAGAGAGAAGGAAAAACAAGAGCAGCATTCTGGTTTTCAAAGAGTATGTTCACAGCAATAGAACAATGTGTGTTACAAATCTGCTGGTAGGAGCTGTCTTTGTGCAAAGCACCAGTCCACAGCACAGAAAGTGTAGTGAGGGGATAAGAGTGGATTTGTGCTCGCTGGGGAAACTGGTTTAGAGGAGCACTGCAACCTGGGCAGTCAGGGTTCAGGCTTAATGCCTGCCTGGAGTTACAGCTGCCTTCATGATATTGCCTCTGTGATCCCCCACCCTGGCACAACTGGAACACAAAGGACACAACCACTCTAATTTCCAAGCCTGGTACAGCCTAGACAAGCAGGAACAGCAGCATGCTAACAAAACAAAAATATGTTGTGCACCAAAAACTTGTGAAGTAGCTGGGGGAAGCTAACAGTAGAGCCAGTAAGCATTGTGCCCAGTGCTCTGTAAGATCGATTTCTTCCTCATTACTAGTGCCTCTTGCTTCTGCTGCTTGGCAGTCTGCTAACCAAAAGCACCAAGATAATAAACAGATTTCTTTTTAAAGGGTTTTGTGACTCTCAAAGATGTGTCTCAAGGAGTTTCTTTAATAAAACACTTACTTGTCAGTTAAATGTTAGTTATTCACTCCTAGTCACTTTTTTTTTTTTTGTTTTGGAAGGAGAAGTTTTTAAGGAATGTATCAATTAATTCAGGGTTTTCTTCTCTTGGGCAGAATAATAACCTAGCATGGGCTGGGGTTTGGATACTGCTCCCACCTGTAAGGGATGGCTGGAGACTTTTATAGCTCAGGCTTTCTGGGTTTGGGAACAGTATTAGCATGTCACTTCTGGGGCAGCATTTGTTGTGGGGGTTACTGAGAATTTTCCTAGAGTCTGCCAGTTCACATGATGTGAAGACTCTGGGCATCTAAAACAGATACTAACAAACCTGTTCTTTCTGTTTTATTGCAGGCCTTCCCATGAACTCTCCAACAAATTCAACAAGTAAGAGCAATAGAAGAGGTTTCTCTATGCACACTGATGAAAAAGGCTGAAGTGGGAGAAGGACAGCCTGAGGAAAGGAAATGTTCAGGCTGCAAGAAGGATCTAGGGGAATAATACACCTGAAACAGTACAGAGCGAAAGAGTGATATTCAGCTTGTAGCATTGAGTAATTTTGCTGTGATTTCAGCCGAATACCATGCTGGACTAGCAGATACTGGAGAGAAAAACAGGGTGGGACCACAGAAAAAATCAGACCTGGCATATTATGTGATGCAATGGGAAGCTGTTATAAATAGAGTGTTTACCAGGGAGCTTGTTCTTCTCAGTGGCTCTTGTTCCTCGTCCTATAGTGAAAAGCATTAAGTCTCAAAGTAAGGCAAGTTTCCTGTGCTAATGAACCTGAATTGTCCTATTTTCCTTTCTCTGGGCTTATCAGGAAACGGTTTCTTCTGTACTGGTCGCTGCAGTTCTTGCTGCTGCTGCTGTCTGCAAAATCCTGGTCCTCCTGTTACCATGATGGTTGTATTTCTCCAATTCATTTTTATTCTGATCCCAGATTGTTCCATAACTGGAAAATACCTTCCAGATATAGACAAACTAGACAGGAGGGGCTGACTTGTGAGAAACTTTAATGAAAGAAGTGGAGAAATGAGCTTGATGTTTTAGTTCCTTACTCTGTTTCATTCAGTAATGTTTCTTTTCAACTGTCATATTTCTTATTGATGGTCGCAAGTAGTTAAAATGCTAACCTATGGATTTTTCTTTCCTTCATTATTCATACCTTGGTCAATTAACAGATAACCAGGGGAAAAAAAACCCCCCAAAAACAGTGGATTTCATTTCTCAGTTTTTCTCCTGAGGAGAGGCCCACATCTCCTGTGCAAATGCAGGGATACGCATTCCTCTTTTTCAGTGCAGTTTGTTTCTGTTGACGTTTCCAGTCAGTATCCAGGGTAACTCATTGCTGTGATAATTGCCTGCTTGCCATGTATATCATGTACTATACTAGATAAGGTACCAAAAGGCAATAGTATTTCCTTGGGAAGTCTGAAGCAATCACATGGAATTAAGAATGCATAGGAATTATTTTAGTCACTTGATGATGGCTCAGTTTCCACCCTTACATTATCAGCCCTCAGCAGACAGGCACCAAGGGAAAAAGAACTTCTGCTTTAAAGAAACAGTGATTTTTCAGAGATAAAGTCTTGGAAAATGATTGTTTCCTGCACTCTAGCATCAGAATGTCTCAGCTATGACTGTATTGTTTAGGTACCACACAAGCACATAGTAAGTAATTATTTTTCCCCAAGAGGCTTCTGTCTGTGTCCAGACAAATGCAGGTAGAAGGGTGGAGAAGGGGGAAAGAAAAAAAATCACCAAAACATTTTTTAATAGTGGGCATGAGTTTAAAATCAGTTTTTCAAGGAAGAGGAATTCCTACATATTTGGGACAAGCAAACCTTATTTGTTACTTTAACTCCATGGATTAGAGTTACAAGTACTGCCTACATAAAAGTTTCTGTAAAAATAGAGACATGTCTTTCAAAGACTTAGTATAACAAAATTGTATTCTAGACCTCAAAATGGCCATAGGATATTGGTTTTAATGACTTAATTGATTTCATAACTTCCACCCTACAATTTCAGCTCTATTCTGTTCTTGGAAAGAGAAATCATACAATCTTACAGGTGTGGATTGTGAGTAGGTACCTGACCAAAAAAACCTCAGTGGCTGCCACCAGGTTCTTGCTACTTATATATGAGGCTATAACCTCTGCTAGGACCCTTTTTTTAACAGATCACCTTCCCCAGACACCTTTGTTTGAAAGCCACTTCTGATATTTAGCCAGGCAGTGCTTGACCTTGCATCACATCTGTCCAGCTACTCGGCAACTTCAGTGGCAGTGAGCGCTTGTCTACTCCAGCCTCCATCCAATATGGAATGCAATCCCAGATGCTATATAATGTACCTAGGGAAATGCCAATGTTTGCATTTTCTGTTTTCTTTCTGGAAGTTCAGTAATTGTTTTTTCATGGCCTGTATGCAGCAAGGTAATAAATATTTTGTATTGTTGATACCTGACTCAAATTCAGATTAGCACCTGAAGGCAGAAATGCATTCCTGTAAACTCAGCCTTAAAATGTGTCTCAGAGGCTCACAACATTGCTCTCTCCAAATGGGGCAGAGAGCAGGCACATTCCTCTATAACAACACTCAAGAAACTTACTATCTGCTATTATTGCACCTCTTCAGACTTTTTCATCTACTATTAGCACTTCTTTTTTTTTATTTATCAGTGAAATATTTTAGTCTTTCTTCTCTTGGAGACAGGTTTAATTTGTACCATCTTTCTTGTTTATTTACTTATTAAAAATTCACTTTTAATGCTGAACAGTACCATAACTTCCTAAAAGTGAAAAAGTTTGTAGTTCATGACCTGTAAGTGGACAATCAGAGGATCCTAGGGAAATCTACACCCATACAAAGTGCATGTTTCTTTAGGCCACGCTAGATGAACTTTTTCACCTCTCTTGCCAAGTATTATTGAGAAGAAATGTAGATGTGAAGCACCAAGTGAAGCTCCAGAACTGGGGACACAGAAGTTGTTCTGGGAGAGTAATTTTTCAGAGGGAGTTGTTAATGAGATTCTGGCAATACATGTTTATCTGAAAGGCACTATTTCTTTTGCAGAGCCAACTTCTGAAAGTCCTAAAAGCAGTTCTGGAAACCAGACAGGGAGTGATGTCAACTATTCTAGTGAGTATTCTTACTTAATTGTCCAGCTTTTGAGTTTTCAGTTGATCAGTTTTGCTTTTGATGAGTGATTGGAATAGCAGACAAATGAAATTGGCAGTTTTATTTCTAGACTTACCAGACTTAGACCCTATTACAAATCAAATTTAAGTGCTGGTTATAAAACTACAGTAAATTCACGAATACAAGCCGCACTGAGTATAAGCCGCATCTCTGGGTGTTGGCAAACGTTTCGGTTTTTGTCCATAAATAAGCCGCACCTGAATATAAGTCGCTCGTTCACAGCGAGAACCCGCGTGCAACAAAGTTACCAATTAGTAACAGAACCGCGGGAGGGCGGGGTTTACTGGCTGAGCTAAGGCTGTGCAGGCTCAGCCCGCTAGGGGCTGCTGATGGGGCCAGGTGGCGCCAGCTCAGCGCAGCCGCTTGGCGGGCCGCTCGGGGCCGGCCGCCACTGCCACTGGGCTCGGTCACCCCGGCCCGGCGCTGCCCTGCGGTGGCAGGCAGTGACGGAGCCCCCCCGCTCCCACGGCAGCGGCGGCGGGCGGGGACGGAGCTTCCCCGCGACCGTGGCAGCGGCGGCGGGCAGGGACAGAGTTTCCCCACTCCTGCCGCGGCGCCGGTGGGCCGGGACGGAGCCTGCCTGCTCCTGCCGTGGCGGGCGGGGACGGAGTTTCCCCGCTCCTGCTGCGGCGGGCCGGGACGGAACCTGCCTGCTCCTACCATGGCCGGCGGGGACAGAGTTTCCCTGCTCCTACTCCTGTCGTGGCGGGCGGGGACGGAGTTTCCCCGCTCCTGCTGTGGCGGGCCGGGCCGGAGCCTGCTTGCTCCTACCGTGGCGGGCGGGGACGGAGTTTCCCCGCTCCCGGCGCGGCGGCGGCGGCTGGGCACGGAACCCGCGGAGCCCGCACGGCGGTGACGGCCGGACGCGGAGCCCGCTCTCGGCGCGGCGGCGGCAGCGGGCAGCGGCGGAGAGCGGGGGCGGACCCCCTGCCTCTTCCCCGAGCCGTGGGGATAGCAGCACAGAGCCCCCTGCCTCTCCCCCGCCTGAAGTAGGGAACTCCCCTGCCTCCCTCCCTCCCCCCATGCTGCCGGCGCTGAGCTGACCCCACCCACCGCACAACACATTAACCAATTTGTAACAAGCACGAAATCCTGGGTTTTACTGGCAGGCGCTCGGCTCGGCACCCTGGCTGGCACTTCTGGGGTTGTAAATGTCAGAAAATTATTCACATATTAGCCGCTCCTGAATATTGGCCGCATTTCCGGTTTTAGAGCAAAATTTTAGTCAAAATGGTGCGGCTTGTATTTGTGAAATTACTGTACTCTCAAACAGAAACAGAACTCAAAAAGTTGACACCATTCTCACCGAAGAGCAGCACAATTATTCCCAAGGACTGATTCTAAGTGGTAAAATTGAAAAAAAACCAAAAAAACACCAAAAAAAAGTCATCCTCTGTTAGAGAACACACAAGGGCACATATGAAAAAGTTGCTCCTATACATGTTGTACATATTATATGAATGTATTTTGTGAATGTATAATATGAATATATTAATCATATTGTCATGGAAGAGGAGGTCTAGGAGGCAGTCTTCTGCACACTCTTTTAAGCACTTGATATTTGCGTGATGCATGCTACGTAATCTTTCATTTTAATATTATGCATCTCTGGGGCAAGAGTGTTGCTGCAGCTTTGCTATTTCCAACCCAGAATACTGACTAAGCAAAATATGTTTGATGTTTTCCCACTGCAAAGTGTCTCCCTCTAGTTCCATAGATGCACAGACGCATCTATATGAACATTAAATATTAATTGCATCAAGAGCCCTTGAATGCAGCCTCCCCCTGACAGAGGGCTTAGGCCAACAGGCAGGAGAGTGCCTGCTGAATTTGAATGTGGCTGATTGCTGCCAGAGAAATGACAAAAAGGGAGAAGCTGGGCTTATATATTTCCAGGGAAAGCTTCTCTTCATTACATAATTCTTTCCTTTTTTTGCTTCTTGGCTGGGAAACACCTGTCAGGAAATGGCAGATGGTGGGAAATAATAAAAGGAAAGAAATGTCCTCATTTTAAAAAAAGATCTTACATTTTCTATCCCTGGTTGTAAGTGCTGTGGGGAATGTTACTGAATTATGTAATTCCTTGGTGTCTTTTTGGGTGTACAACTTTTAAAGCAAAATAATCACTTCAGTTGCTGCATTTCGGACCGGTCATTTTTTTTCCCCAAAAAAGAGGAAAAAATAAATTACATCTCTAAAAAATTTATTTATAGAACACGACTTTCTCATAAAATCTTTGGAGGCCATCAATACTGGGGTTGAATGATGGGTGTTTTCATCAAAATTATGGTGGGCCCAGCGGAGCAGGTGCTGAAACCTTGTTCGTTTACTGAAAAATGGGTGAAACCAGTTCCACAGGGCAGCATAAGTGTCAGGGAAGGAGTAAGGGTGGAAGAAGAAAGAAACCTAAGTCTTTCCTCCACAAAGCATCCAAGCTTGAGGCTCAGTGGTTGCAGGAAGAATAACAGGAGCCCTAGGTTACCCTCTCCAGAGAAATGGGTGATCTTTGGTGAAGTGGAGCTGGAGATGACTCTCACCTTAGTGTACCTGCAAGTACCTATACACAGAGGCAATGTAAGTCAGAGGCAGCAGCCAAAATTATGTTCTCCCTCTTTTGCAGATATTATCTTGCCAGTTGTCATCACCCTGATAGTCATTACCCTCTCTGTCTTCTCACTGGTGGCTTTGTACAAAATGTGCCAGAAGAAAACTCCAGGTATTTGGTTTGCTTTCTCTGCAGGGGTGGAAATAAATGTGCTTTTTATTAATAAAAGATCTTTTTTGGATTACCTTAACCATCACCGTTGAAGTGGTCTAATGGGAAAGCTTTTTGTATTTTGTGTTTAGTGTAAAGTGGGAAACTAACACTTCATTTTCAAAATCAGTAGGAAGACCAGAGTGAGCAAAAATTATTTTTGGAGAATATAGAATGCTGTAAAGCTTTTTGTTCGTGCTTTTGCAGCTACAAAGAGCTAACAAACACCTGTGCTTACACAAACAATCAGATAAAAATAGACAGTGAAAACTAAATTTGAAGATATTCAACAAAATCACTTTATCTATTTTATCTTTCTTCTAGATACAGGCAAAGAAAGATCAGTGTTTTCTTTGGTGATATACCTGATACATACACACACACATGTACATGATGTATGAGTAGAATTTTACAGTTACAGTATAATCTGCATAGAGCATAATCCCTGAGCAAACAGTATTTTCAGAAATAGTCATTTTGACAGAGCAGCTTAAGTCAGTATCTGTTTCTCTGCTGTCCATTAAATACTTAGGATAATGGGTTATAGTTCCATTAAAGTCCATTTGCCACATGTTTCAGGGCTGCCCAAGTAGGCCACAGGTAAGTGTAAATTTCCATTAAGTGAAAACCCAGATCTGAATCCAGGCTGTGGTTTTTCTGTCCCTGTGAGCTGGCATGAATTGGGAGACCTGTGCAGAACTGTGAAATCACCAGGCCTTGGAAATACAAAATCACAACAGGATGTTGAAGCTGTAAACCAAGACAAACAGTGTGTCACAACCAATTTAGCCAATGACATGGAAAAACAGACCCAGATAAACAGAGGAAGGTGTACTCCTTACTTAGGAAATTACTGAATATTCAGAGTCAAGCGATAAAGACTTGAGATGAAGAACATTTCCTTACCAGCCTCCCCTATGCACAAATATCATCAGGTATTGTATTAGCAAATTCATTTGGAAGATGGATATCTGTAGTGCTTCCTGTAGGATTTGCCCAGATCTATCCTTTGCACTTCCCCTGTGCTTGGTGCTATGGAGTTGGCTCCATGTCTCTGATGTAACCCCCGGCCCCTTCCATGTGCCCACACTGCACATAAGCATAAAATAAATACATTCAGCATATGATTCATTTTGGAGACAAACCTGTTCCTCATGGATGGGGATGACAAACTCTGTTATCAGATGTCATGCCAGGCTGTAGCCCCAGGGGGTACAGTCTCAGGAATACCCTTATTCCCTCAGTCCCCTTACTCTGTGTCTTTTAGCTCAGTTGTTGTGTACTTGAGAGCCATCACATGCTCACATCTTCTATGCCAGCTACTCAGGGATTTGAGAACTGCAAGGGAGAAACCTGCTTCTGTTGTGCTCTTGGACAAGTCAAATGTCATTCTCCCTGCTTTCCAGAAGTGTTAGTACAAGCAACATCAGTTCACTTCCGCAGATGACCAGAAAAATAACAATTATTATTCAAGCCGTTTGATTGTGCTTATGAACTTAATGCAATATTGCAAAATTGCAACTGAGCCTTCTGCCAGCAGCTGCCTTAGCCATGTCTAAATGTTTGGGGTTTGAATTCCAGCAATCAAAATTATATTTAACTTTTTTTCTTCTTCCAGAGAGACAAGAGAATGGTGCTGAACAGTAGGTTGAATCCTTTTCTTTGCTTTGAGATGTATCACAGGGCACTTGTAAATGTAGCAGATTTTGCATAGGATTTTCTTTGATCTTTCTCTGTTTAAATATAGTAATCAGTTGCCACCCCCAAAGAGAAATATCCCATTGAAAGTGCTGCACTTGCAGTTATTGTAGACCTGTATGCATGATAAGCAGCTGTTTCAGAAAGGATAGAAATATGGTGTCTCTCAACTGTTTTGCAATTGAGCCTTTTGGAAGGGATAAATATCTTATGCTCTGCCACAGGACTCATTGCCTGGTCTTTTTTTCTCCCCACTTTTTGCCCCATTGATCCCTGTCTTCTACCCCTGCATCTTTTCCCACCCCCCTTCTTTTGTTCATGTTTTCTCTCTTTTCAATGTGTTTCCTTTTTATTCTGGATTATTTATACGTGTATTTCTCGTGTTCCCCATTATGTCATGTTCCTCTGTTCCATCTTGTTTCCACTAGACCATTTGCATAGGCTCAGTTGAAATAGTAGTGGCATAAGGAGTGTGAGGAGATGGAAACTCAGAAAGAGCCATTGAAAGGTACAAACTAAAGATCATTGGGCCTGGCAGTGGCCACTTGTATGACCAAAAGCAACATTTAGGCTGCTAATTTACTTGGTAGCCCTGACTCCCTGGACATCTGAAGTGGTCCTTCTTTGCAATTCAACATGGCTAAAAGGCTTGCATTGACAGAGAAAGTATTACTCCTTTTCCCCCAGATGTACCTCTTCTGTCAAGTCCTAGATTAAACCTGGAATTATGGAACTTGATTTATTACGTATTTTTAGAGAAAGGTATTTTCAGGGATGTTGGTATATAGTATTTTCTGCCACCTGACCCCATGCAAAGCCCATTTTAAGCCTGTCAGTTTAGACTGGAGTAGATGCTGCCTCCTCAGGACCAAAATTAAGAGTTTTGTTTGGATGACCAGCATGTGTGCTGACTGCTTAAATGTTTTCTGATTTCAACAGAGCCCAGTCAGATAAAGAAGGAGTCAAACTTCTTTCTGTGAAGACAACTTCTCCTGAGACTGGTGAGTGTTTCCTTTGTGGGTATGTCTGTTTCCCTGTCTGAGCTCAGAGAAGAGCAATTTTTGGGATGTTTTTCCAATAGCAAACCCGTTTTCAGTTCATGTCAGGTCAAAGTTACTGCAAACAATTCTTCTACAGAGCAAATCCCCAGACTGGGATCCTGTAGAGCTGCAGTTCAACTGTACCGTGTGTGCTGTCAGTATTTGGAAGTGAAAAGTATGACTGGTTTAGGAAAATATTTTATTTAAATCATTGATGGTAAGCAATCTAGCTAGAGCTGTTCAGGATAGCAGTGATCATGGTGTTTATCAGACGGGTCTGGTTGTACAAGGAAGTTTGAAGACTGGTGATGTCAGAAGCACGGAATATTCTGAATTGGAATAGACCCCCAGGTGAACTTAAGTGAATGGCCCATGTGAAGATCCATCCCAGAGTCTTGGTGTTGTTAGTACCGTGCTCCAACCAACTGAGCTAATATCCCAGGGATGAAGAAGTTTGGGGATCAGTGCTGTATGTAATCAGGCTTTTGTTGGAGCTGGTGTCAGCAGTGTTCAGTCAGCCCATACGCAGTCACCCTTTGCATTCAAAACCCTACTCCCATTGCAAATCCCTGTCCTGTGCTTCAGGGTCTTACAAAGTCTGTGGTAATAAAGCCTAAAGAAACAAAGATTACTGATAATATGCGCAAAAGAAAGAAAAAATCTCAAAGCAAAGAGATGGATGCAGTTACAAGTTCTGCAAAGAAATGGAGGGGCACAAAATAGGACTGAGGCAGAACAGAATTCTGACTAATCAATCAAAACCCCTAAATTTCTCACAGTAGAGCTAGTTGTGGTGAAACTTCACACCTTCACCCAATGCTTTCTCAGTCATTTAGGTCCCACCTCATCTGCAAAAGTCCTTCCAGTAAAAGTCTCTTACTTTCTACTTTTTAGCAATAATACTGTTTTTTTTGTTTTTAAGCTTTTTGGCCCTCTATTTCTCCTACTGACATTTCTGAGGCTGACCAATAGCTGCTCTCTCCTTTTGTCCAAATCCTTGGGAAGTCCTCTGAGATACAGCACTCAATCTGAACTATCCTCTGCTTGCTACAGAGGCACAGTTTGCACTCTCTAGGCTTCTCTGCAACTTCCTGAAGCTTTTGTGCAATTCTACAGACCCACAGGGCATCTCTGGCAACCCTTGCTGCAAACCAGAGTTCTGCAAGGTTCCCATGGCTAAAGAGGGACAGGAAGGGTCTGCTCCATCACAGGACATGTAATTCTGTCCCACTGCTGCTGGGTAAAGGCATACTACACTTTGGCACTTTAGAGGCTGCACTTCAGAATTTTAGGATTTTGGATTTTTTTTTTTTAAGAGTATGTCTTTGGGAATGAACTTCTGGATTTATTTTGAATATGGAGTTGAGCAAATGTTTTCTTAAAATTGTACTCTTTTTTGGAGCTGAATGAAGTTAGAAATTAATTAATGGACATTTTTTATTGATTTTGCCCTCATGCCATTTCAAAACCAAAGTGAATTCATTGACAGTAGCAGAACTGTTTGTGGTTTACAGCAGTGTATATGGGAAAAGACCCAGGCTCACATTTCTTTTCCCCCTACAAGATGAGCTCTGTTGCCTGTTAAATAGCTACTGGTTCAGCAAATATCTGATCATCTTCCATCCAGTTATTCTTTTTTACTGAACTATGATGTGTGAATGCTATAATTAGAAGGTTTGAGTCATAACCACTTAGAAGACAAGATTCTTGCCCTCTTCTCATTAATGCAATTCATATTTAAACCAGCTGCCATTTTCTCTTGAATTCTCACATCGTTACATGTTTCAAAATTAAACATGCTTTCACAGAAATGGAAGTCCTGCTTTTGCCTAGGTTTTTAGAATCACTTCTTAAATTTAAAGCACTCTAGCAGAGGGGTCTGTTTCTTCCAGAAATATTTGTCACTTATACAGGTATTTTAAATATGTTAGGATGTCTCCCCATTTGAATCAGATTTACTTGCTTTATTAAAAGCTCAGGCATAAAGGCAAATGTTTCTCATGGTATAGGCACAAAAACTGCCTGACTCATGGGCCTTCTCAAACTACTGACAACAATTGCCCTGTCTAAAACTTCTTTACAAGTGTTCTTTTTCCTTGGTCCAACTATTTAGAAAGTGTATCTTGTGGCTGTCTCTGCACGTACCAACAAAACTACAAAAAGTTGTGAGTAGAAAGACTGAAACTAGGAAGATCTAAAGAGCAGCTTTAAATTCACGGGCAGGGCTACACCATCCTCTCACTATCAATAGGCAGCTCTTCCCTTAGGTCAAGCATAGCTACAGTGAAGTTCTGCTTTGATATGTATTCAAATTGAGCTTCATGAGAAATATACATTATATTTTGTTTTTTAGTTTTTGCTTTTCATTCCAAACAGAATACTTTGAGTTTGTAAAATTTTGTGAAATACATGCAGGACAAATAACCTACAAACTGTTCAAGCAAGCAACCTAGAAAGACCCTGTGTCATAGATCTTGATCGAAGATTATGGTGAGTTTAATTTTGCCTTCTTTTATCTGTATAAAAACCATGCCAGCTGCACATAGTTGAGAGATATGTATGTGTCCAGAGGGCTGTTTATCCCATCTGCCCTGGACATCTATCTTGAGCTGGAATGGGCTAACATGTGGCAGTCCATTGACTCCTGAAAGATCCTATTTTAGGACTTCTAAAATTAGATTGTGAATTTGAAATGAAAGAAAAAGGAAAGACTCCTTTTTCACAGGTACAGCTGAATTATTTTTAATCAAGAATATTATTTCAAATGCCTACAATTAATGTGAAAGAATACAGGAAAAGAATAATTTTCAATTAAGTCTGGACTAAAGTAATGTTTTTTAATGGAGTATTGTCATCAGGAACACTAGGTAAAATGGAGCTTTAATATTGTAATTTTTTATAACTCTTCTTAGAAAGATGGAATTGCTAGCGGCTTTGAGCTCTAAGGCACAACTGGTGTAGAATGGATGTAAAGTATAAAACCAGGGAAAACTAAACTAGAATCAGTAAATTTTTCATGCGTATTTGTCAGTGAACTGCAACACCTGACGCAAGATAAGTGCCTGTTCTTGCATCTTACTTGAAAACTCAACTTGGATAAAAATTGTCTCAGAAGGTTTACACTAATGTACAAATGCAGGACTTATGGCAGCCATTACATGTTGACAGTACAGGCAAATTTAGAGTGGCTCTCCCTAGGGAGAATAAATGGTCTTTTACAATACAGCATTCTAGAAAATCTACCAGCAAAAATATTAATTTGAGTTTCAACATAGCCCACAGAGCTGCACACTTAACTTGTCAGTGATAGTTATATTTCCTGAGAACATAAGATGAAGGGTTTTACTTGATGACTAAGAGATCAATACCATCAGCCATGAGATTTAAAGTATTGCCTGTCTCGAAAACAGACCTAAGTTCTTCTGTAAGGGTTATTGTGTATTACTGAAAAACAGCAAAGGTATTGATCACCTTTTTAGGACTCATGAAAAATGTTGAGGGATGAAAATTTCTCAGTTACAGAAAGACTGGTGAATAGAAATTTGGGTATGGCTGTTCCATACAGGTGTATGATGTCTGATAGAAGCATTGATACCTGAGTAATGACTTCAGAATTTTCTTTTATGGCCTTTGCCTGGAATAACTATTCTAGAGACGGTAAAATATATGGAAGGCCTTTTAAGTAGAAACACACCAGTTCAATATTCAATGGAAAGTCTTATAGGAATGTGCAGGTGATGTAATATTTCAGACATGTTAGGTATAATCCTGGCGCCTAAGCATAAGCTGATCCAATAAAGCATGATTTATAACCAGATTGAGCTGTTTTGAGGTCAAAGGGTAGGATATGATTTACTTGGCTTGTAGAGACATCGCCTGTTCTGCACTGAATTTGCTGAAAGGGTGTTAAATGTGTCAGAGCTGTGGTAGATCAGATTTTGGTGAGGCACCTGAAATGGAAAGTGACTGGAAAAGGATTTGTGGCACATGTCTGCATTAGTGCTTCCCAAGATGCCCACTGTGGACAAAAAAATGAAAATTCCAGTGATGTTACTAAACAGAGATGGGAAAATGTATCAGGCAAAGATGGATATTTGGGAGACACCTGTTCCATTGGTAACCCCTTTAACTTACTTAACTGGAGAAGGAGATCAGTTAATACCTAGAGGTGCTCTCTGATGGCAATGCAATGCAAAGATAGCATGAACCAAGGAAGCGGGATAACGTTCATTCTCCATATGCTCCACATCTCTTCCAAAAGCTGCTGCTGTTCAACAGTAATGATGGCCTTAGGGCCATTACCTGCTGCTTTAGCTGAATGTACCTCAAGACAACCCACTGCAGTTCTAGGGCTTGCACATGGAAAATCCATGTGAAATAGTGTGGTTAGATGACAGTGAAACAGTGAAACAGTGTGGTCAGATGACAATGTCTTCAGCACTGCTTTCCATAACCCTCCAAGTCCTGAGACTAATTGTTTGGCCTCACTCATCAAACCATAGATGTGGTTTTAGTACTATGGGATAAATCAGGAGCTGGTGCAGACCTTGTTTCCTGTTGTGCTGAGTACGTCTGAGCATGGGCATTTAAGCATTTAAGAAGGTAAGAAAAGAAGTCTTTGGGGTTTACCTCATTAGGAACCCAACTCAGGGAAATTTACCCCTGCAAAGGGGCATGACTCCTTAGTGGGCCATGAGGTTTCTAACATGCATTAAGACTTTGGCTGCTTTCTCACTATGTCTAGGATCTATATGGATGTCTCTAGGAGCAGGTGAAGAATCTGAGTCACTCTGTCAAAGGAAATTCCCTTCCATCTCCCACTTCCTTGCAAGATAAGCAGTGTAGGTCAGTGAAGAGCAGTCCGCTGGCTTAGGAGTTGTAAGAGCGGGTGCTCCTGTTAATGTAGGATATGATATTGATTATTTCTGTTTCCTAGTCTGAGGTGTGGTTTCAGGGTCTTATGTTTTTTCCCCTGCACAAAGAACACCTAGAAGCTGCTTTATAGAAAAGGGTCCCCTTGCAACAGAGAAAGATATCAAGTACCTCCTTCCCTCTCCTTTTCTTTCTCATTTGCTGATGGTCTATTTTTTTAACCTTGTATTGGATAATAGCCTGAAGTTATGTTTCTTTCTTCACAGGAACCGTAGAATAAACTTTCTTAGCTTGTGGTTTGGCTCTGTTTGTGTTTACTCGCACCAAAAAGTTCTGACTGCACACACATCCAGCTGAAACTTTTGGACAAAACTGTTGTCAAAAACATAGTCAGACTGTAGTCAAAATAGCATATGTTTCCTTCTGTATTTCTAATTTGGTTTGAGAGCTGTGCATATATGCAGGGTTTTTTCAAGCAGTCTCTTACATTCAGCCTGCAAAGGGTCAGGTGATGTTTTCCACTGTGAAGCATTTGCTGACTTTCCAGCCTGCAGTTTTCTGAGATGCTCCTCCTGGGGGAGCCACCTCCTGCCCTTTGCTGCCCATTCACCAGCAATTGCCTTCCTGTCCTTCACCTGAATGTTTCCACACACCCTCTCTCTGCCACGGTGGATTGTTCAGATCCTTCTGGCATACTGACAGTGGTGAGGAGCAGTTTGCAGGAAAATGGTGAAGTGTGTGGCCGGGGAGCTGCAGCATATTGCAGGTGCTGGACCCTCTGGCCCACAGCAAACCCAGCCACTGGTTCCCACTTACTGCTGTTCTCCATCATTCTTTCAGTTCAACATGGTAAAAATAGGCATTTTGATTCCTGTGTCTGCAGAGGTAGTTTTATAAAAGATAGGCTTCTGCAATCAGATTTTATTAAAAGCTTGCATTAATTGTTTGCTCCAAATCTGATTGCCACTTAAAAGCAATTTCTCAGCAGCAGATATTACAGTGAAATAACAGCACAACTAATTTTTTCTTGCAATGTAATCTGAGATGCAGTACAACCTATTTTTTATGTGAAGGACTGTTTTTATATCCTTTTTCTTCCTGCTTTCCCAGTAATGTCAGAGGGCTTTAGCCAGGTCAAAGATTTTTTTGTACTCATAGTACTCAGTCTGTACTCCCTTTTGTGTCATGATATTCTGCAGTGTATGTGTATTCTGAATAATATATTCAGATTCTGAATCAAATGTGGAGGGGCAGGAGGAGAGGGAAAATTGCAGTGAGATTAATACAATATTCTTCCACTACGGTGAGACAAAGAAATGTTTGTTTCAGAGCTTCAAAACTGACCTTATTGCAATCTGTAATTTCAACTGATTGTACCCATTACTTATTCACATACATTGGCATCAGAATGCAACATTAATGGTTGGAAATGAGTACATTTTCAAGTGAAAAATCAAAATAAATACTGCACAAGTGAAATTTTAATCAGGAACATTTAGGAGCATCTCCTAACACAATTAGGAGCATCTTCACTGCAGCACTATTTCTTTTCTGGTTATCTTTCAGCTTGGAAGAGCCCTCAGTAGCTGTGTATTAAGTCTTCTTTCCATGCACTTAAAACAAATATGTTGAAGGATGAGGATTTATGAGTACAATTTTTTTTTTCTTGTACATCTTCATTGTCTTTATCCTTTTGAACCATGACCATCTTTTAGAGGAGGAAGAGTGCAGGATCAGGCCCAGTGCCTACACTACCAGTTTCTTTGGGTGGATCAGTGACCAAGGCTCTGGCAGAAGCGTTCAGAGGGTGCCATGTGGAGGCTGTGTGTATGAAGAACCACTGCTGTATTATGGAAGTTGTTAGAGCACCACCTCCTTTAGCATTGAGGCTAAGAAACACTCAGCTGAGCCAGCTGTACTGGCTGGGATCATCCTGGATCTCTGTATCCTCAAATCTAGTTGCAGAGGATTTGTTAGAGGGTGGATCTCATGAGGTGAAAGGAATTGTGACAAACAAGGAAGTAGTGTCCTACACCATGGTCTTCCAGCAGCCTGTGGCTTGGAGGCGTCCTTAACCAGGCTTTTTATCCCTGGTGTTTCATACTTTTCATACTTTTAAGTGGCTTTTAATTCCACAAATTTATCTTGTTTGCTGTGGTATCTGCAGCAATAACCCTGACAATTTAACTACAGATCTGTCTGTTATATGACAGTAATAGTTGGAGACTTTATTATGCCTCTGTCTTTGTTTTTGCATTCCAATTTCAGACAAAAATCAACAAACAGGTGCAACACTGCAGGAAGAGTGGGAGAGTAAAGGCAAGCTTTGCAAGTCAACTAAAACTTCCATGTCAGTATCTGATTTCATTTCCCAAATACTCTGCCCAAGGCCTCTTTCTCAAACTCTGCATAATTTCTTTCAGTTTTTCTAGAAGTGTGTGATATATATGAGGTTGGCTTCTCACTGCCCTCTGCCAATCTATCGGAGCCTACAACTCCTCCTCCATCAGGAAAGGTGTCACATGGCAGGACCACAGGTAAAGGGAGTCATATGCTTGCAGCTGTGCAGTTGGTAGCACTTTAACTGCAACAGAAGCTTTCTTCCAGATCCCTTCATCTCCCATTTTCTGAGGCCACTCACTTACTTTTCAAGGCAGACAAATGTACAATGAATTTTCAACCCATTATCAGAAAGTTATTGCCATAATAGCCATCAAATTGGTTCAATACCTTAAGCAAGATACTTAATACCTATATAGTGAGAAGCTGATGGTTCAAGTTTCTCCTGATACTTTCCATCTCCTGATGCATAACACTAGAATTTGTATGTCATCCTTCTCTAAATGCATAATCCAGAGTAAATAAAATCCCAGTTTTTCACTGATGATGTTGCGCATCAGTTTTGCTCTTGTTGGTATATTTTGTGGAACTATACCCTTTCTCTTTCAAGGATGGCTTCAGGTGGCGCCAAGGGAGTTTAGATTGGATATAAGGGAAAATTTCTTCACAAAAAGGGCTGTTAGGCATTGGAACAGTCTTTCTAGGGCAATTGCAGAGTCATCATTACTGGAAGCATTCAAAAAATGTGTGGATGAGGCACTTGAGGACATGGTTTAGTGGTGAACATGGAGAGGTTGCTGGGCTAACAGTTAGACTTGATGATCTTAAACTATGGGTATTTTCCATACTCAATAGTTCTATGATCCTGTGACAGCCTTCAAAGGATCCAGGTAATGTATCTTGACTGGTTGAGCACTTCCATTGCATCCTTTACTTTCTCAATCAGCAAAAATTCAGTGTGAAATAATTTTTTCAATCTATTAAAATGCCATCTGTTCTGACAAACTACTGAGCACAAGCATTTGTCTTTCATTTCCCTTATGGGAAGCAAGGCTTAGTCCATTTGTTTTGGTGGGTCATGGTTTGGGGACAAGTTTGGGTTTTTGTCAGTCTTGGAACCTATTTGTGTCAGTTAAGGCTGTTTTGAGATCAATATAAATGTCTTCTTACTTGCAGCTAACCTGAATGTTCTTCTTGGTTTGCCCTTTGAGTTGCAATTGCATGTTTAGCAGAATATCAAACAGCTGAACCATTGAACTCCAAAATTGATCTGGACACCTCTCTGTGCAGTCTCCAGGTGTACTGCAGCCCTGTGTCTAAACCTATCCACTACCCTTTTATCTCTTGAACAAAGAGCATCTGTGACCACTTCTATAGTGTATAATCATTGTCTCTTCATCACTGAATTGTTGACTGCCACTAATGATTACAGACCTTACAATGCAAATATCTTCAGGCATATTTGCAGTCATGGAATAGCCATGACTTGCTTTTGTTTCACAAGGCTTGCAGGCTTCTGCCCTCTTGGAAGTGCAGCGGGGAAGCAATGTAGAACGTCCCTGCCTGCATCCATCCCTCGCCAGACACTGATACTGCCCAGGCAATAGCTGGGGGGCAGTTCACTGTTCCAGGGAAAGAGTATAGCACCAGGAAATCTGGATAGGGCATGAGTGCCTGTGTGCTACGGTCTCAGAGTCTGCAGAAAAGCAGAGTCACCCCTCTGGGCTGGCCACCACCACTGTGGGCAGGACCTGCCAAGCACCCTGCCTTCTGCAGCCAGTGCTGCTCCCCCACTCTGTGCTCCATGGTCAGACCATGGTCATCCATGGTCTGTTGGCACAAATGGGATGTTATCCAGGGAGCTACATTACTCTGGAGCCTGCCCTTAGATGTGTTATTTTCCTGGGGTGCTTCCAAGTACATCGATCTGCAGAACAACCAGCTGAGAATGGAACTGATAACAAAGTACTGATATTACTACTATTGGATATTATCTTCAGCATGGCAATATATTTCAAAATTAATTTCTGCAACACCTTCTTTTTTAAACAGTTTTGCCAAGTTCTCTCTTCTGTCCCCTATTTAATCTTCAATTTCTGTATATTAAACAAGGAAAGTAGAAACGTGCAGAAGGAAAAATGAAAATAAACTAAAAAAGAAATGAGAGTTCTTGAAAATTTAATTCCTTTGCTAGTATAAAACTGTTCAGTATTTGAACTGGTTCACTTTATTTTAGCTTTTCAGTACAAGATCTTTATCTAATTAAAACGTTTCACCTACCAAAAATAAGTCTTGTTAAGATGTTCCAGGTTTTTCCTAGCAGAAACTTGTGCTTTCCTTTGCTCTACTTGAAACTTGACATGGTAAGAGCTTCTGAACCCCTATCTTAGCAACACTTCAAAATTATTTTACAATACTTATTTTTCCACAATTGAACACTTGGGAAGTGAACACCTTTCCAGCACACTACTGTTGAACAGTTTTCCGCAGGTACCAAGTCTTCTACTCATCTCCAAAAAGCTGAGTAAATTAGAGAGCCTTTTTCTGCTGTGAAGAAAAGCTATCTGAAAACTATTGATAAGTCTTTTCCATTCTCTTCAGGAGTGCAACTATTTAATTTGACTGCTAATTATTTAAATGTCTAATCAGTGAATTTTTTATAATCCTAATTTGTATTACAATTTGCAGCCCTAGGCCATTGATCATTGGTAGCTTTTTAATACATACTCACTTCTTCTGGAATGTTATACATCACTTCCTTGCCTCTCATGTGGGCATGAGGAATTAAATTGTCTCCTGCAGGTGAGCAGGGAGGCCTGTTTCCAGGTGGCTCTGGATTCTCCAGGGAAGGAATATTGAGGACTGTATGAAGTTCTTAAATGTTCGTCCTTCTACTTTGGAGGAACTGAGCTGATGTTGGTGTTACTGGCAAAAATTAATTTTATAGTTCTGTCTTCTTATTTTTATAATTCAATATTCTAATCATAGCCATAAATTAATTAAAGTCTACTCTTCAACCCCCATGAGAACTGCCTTGGAAAATATTTTGTGGTAGCAACCCATCATTTATGAGCAAATCACAGGGCAAATACTCTATAACAGGAAGAGTGGTAAAAATCTATTGTGTGGACTGTTTTTTCTGTTAAGTAAATCTGACAAGGAGACTAGCTAGTTTGTACTCTGGTCAGTGATGTGTTTCTGCTAGACTCATTTCCATGTTTATCTGTCTTTCCATGTTTATCTGATGCAAATGTATTTTCTGTTTGTTAGGAGAGCACTCATCTCATGGGAAGAATAAAACTCGGCAATTCTTCACATCTCAGCAATAAATATGTAAGTTTATAGCCTTTGTTTTCTATCCTGTAACATTAATGTTTGTTAGTCCCTTTAATACTTTTTAGTCTCGGCATTGTGCCATGTAACTAAAAAAAAGGGTTAAAAATGTAAACCAAAATGAGAAATTACTTTAGTTGGCAGCAGCCTCAAGGAAAAATGGCTTAAACAAAGCTCAGCTGGAGCACCCCATTGTGACCAGATTCACAGGCAAACTGGGGGGCTGAAGAAGCGAAGCTGCCAGCTAACAGAGACAAACAATTATAGAAAAGAGCATGTGACTTTAACTGTTCAGCATTTCCTGCATGTAAACTCCCGGGTGAATTTTCTTTATGTTTGTGTGAGAAATAATAGATTTTTAAGAGCAGATACCTATATAAAAAAAAGAAATTTGGTACCCAGAACTTTTATACTCCTTTTTTTTTTTTTTGGCATGAAAAATCTGAATCTTTTTCACTTCATGCCATCACTTTAATTGAGGTAGTTTATTATGGCTTGAAATCCTTGGTGTTTAATATACATAGCAAATGTTAGGTAGTATTTTTATGTGTGAGAGGGCAGAGACCATCTGAGCATCTCTGAAACCCATTTTTTTAGGTGCTGCATTTTCCTTCATGTATGAAGCTTTCTCAGGCAGAATATCCACTTCCCATGGAGCTGCTTCTCTCATTTGTGGAGAGCTGTGGTCCTTTGCTGAGGATGGGAGAAGGAAGCAGCTCTGGAAGGGCCTTGTGTGACCAGGGTAGAGCAGGAGGCAGGGGACATGGATGTCCTGAGGAACTGGGTGTCACAGCATGCATGGGATGGACTCTGTAACAGAGGCTCTGGCAAAGCCCAGCCTCCCATCAGCACTGTAGAACAAAGCCTCTCTAGAATGGGTCCCATCCCCCTCCACTGAGAAAAATCTGGTTGACCAGAAATGTGAGGAACATCTTTGATGGTTTTGACCCATTCTCATTTCCCCTACGTAGAAACCAAGCTTTCCTGATGCCAATAGTAAGGACAAAATTACCTCCTTTGTTCCTTGAATTAGAGCAGCAGAATACAGTTTTGCCTACATTCCTGAAAACCTAGAGATAGTTCAATTTGTGTGGATCCAGGACAAGGGCCTGGACAATGAATTTAATCCTTATTGTCTATCCCATATTGCATTTATTCTGTCTCTTCCATTTTAGCTTACCCTTATGTTCCTGGACAACCTTACCTGGAATAATAATTTTGAGATACTCTTGTCATTTCAGATGTGAAGCAGCCTGTTTTATCACAATATGCAGGAACATCTCACAAAAGTTGTGTTTCAATGGGAAATGAGGAGAAGTTGAAGCTTTTTACCATCAGGACACTTGTGTTAATGACTAGGCTTTGACTTCTAAATATCAAGCATCTCTTTTCCCTTCTGGAATGACATGTAATTTTTTTGATGGCTTAATTACTTGTATATCATGTATATTTATTATTTTCACATATAGTAAAAGCAGGGAAACAAGGTTGAAGAGAATGTAAAAACAAGAAGGATGAAGATAATGTAAAAACTTGCATTTGATGTTTGCATAGTAGCTACTGAAAATGTTTTCTGCACACACGGGAAGGAATATGTCAGCATATTTTGTTGAATTTATGGTAGCTATGGATCTTTTAATTGTATGTAGCAGAATACAAATGCCTGGACCCTGAAACGGGACTGGGCAAACAGCCACTATGAAAATTAATTCAGTGATTTGCATGAGACTCCTCGCTGTAGCACATGCTTTGCTTGTCACAAATGTTTACAGGGTGGGATACCTAGCTGAGATGCTGAAGTGTGGGCTTCTTTTCTGTGAAGGGAGGAATATACCTTGCACTGAGGCTCTTTGAAATTCTGTAAATTACTGAATATAATCCTTGCAATGTAGCAGGCAATAGTTGGTTTTCACCTTGGCTAATTGCATTATGTGTGCTACAAATATGACTCCCATATAGCCTGGGGCACACAGTGGGAATCGGCAAGGTAAGCAGTTTCAGAGATGAACCTTCTTCCCTGTGGTCTGAGTAAAGCATGAGATTCCTGTGGGTTACTGAATAACTCTGGAAGTTCAAAGAGTGTTTCAAGTGCTAATTACAGACACTCTTAATTTGTACAGAGCTGGCAGTTCCAAAATATCAAGTAGTGCTTCTACCTGCATGTACCCTACATTTCTAGAACTATAAATGTTTGAAAGTTATATTACTGTGAGCATCTGCTCAGTCTCAATCCACTGACTGTAGCATTCCAAGAATTACCTTTTTTTTTTTAATTGTGAAATAGAAAGAAGACAACTGACTAAGTGCAGGACCAAGATCCAGGACAATCATCTAAGTTTTGATACTTACTGATACAATGCTTTTAAGGAACTTTTCAATTTCCTTCTCTGAAATATTATAACTTTGGTGAGAGATTGAGCAGATTTATTAGTTCATGTCTATAGACAATTCTGAAAAGTGTTAATTTCCCTATGCTTGGCCCTTGCTCTTACTTTCATTTTGGTGGGTCTGATGATCTTCTTTCTTGGTGGCACCATGAGAGACTTTTGGTGAAGCTCGACAACAGATGGAAAACAAACAAGTGTCCATGGTGCAGCTGAACTTGTGGTTCATTCAGGTATTTTTGGATCACTTGTGTTCCTCAGGAGCAGAGAAGTCTTGGATGTCTACTTTGGAAAAGTCAGGCCATTTAAAATATGCTAGTTGGCATCTGCAACTATTCTGGTTCCTGATTGATGAGGTTTCCTTCAAAAGAAGTAGTCATTGTGGATTTTCATGTCAATTAAAAACCCAAGGTATTTTGTAGTGTGTTGTATCATAGTGAAAGGACAGTAGAGAAAAGCAGAGAAATATTGTGAAATATCTGTTTGTGTTTTTGTGCAAAATCTGTTCAGAAACTACCATGTTGTATCAAGAAAAAGAAAAATTTACTGCCTATTAAAATTTGTTATCTTTATTAAGTAGCTACTCTTTTCTGTTTGCAGAAATGCAATCCATTGCCCATGTCTAGCACAACTATTGTCCATTACTCCACATTCCTGTTTCCCAGAATGAGGTGGACCCTTTATGACAAGCCTGGAGAGCAGACATTAGATATTCTGGGTGTGGTGGTGTCAGGAGCTCCATGAAACCATGCAGAAGGCATGCTGGAGGGGGCATGTGGAAACTCCTCCTCATTACAGTCAGTGATGGGGAGAGGACAGGCCTCTCTGTAAATCCTGATACTGGAGTGAAAAACAAAACAGGGAAGGTGTTTGGGCTCTTCATGATGAGGGGCATGGCAGACAACCAAGCACTCATTGGAAGGCTGGGAAACATCTCCCGAAGAGACTGCGTGTGTATGAAGTAAAAGAGGTGAGTTTAGTGGACAGCATAAATAAGAACCTGAGATCCTCTTAACCCCTGAAATGGGAAACTTGTGGTCAAGGGAGACATATGAACTTCCATTCTTGTTAAGAATCACAAGGGAATTGATGTTTTTATGAAGGAGAGAAGACAGATTTGCTTGAAGGATATCTATAAAGCGCAGAAAGGATTTGGAAGAATATTTTCAAATATTCTTTGGGCGCTTTTCTTCTGCAGAGTTGGAGGTACTGGCATTGCCTTTAATAGGAGGCAAACTATCTGCAGAGACAACTCAGTATTTAAAGAAGTTACAAGCACTGGCTCAGGTAGATGAAAAAGAAATGAAAAATCAATTCAGGTTGTCTGGCTCAACAGCTCCACTGTAATACATGTCTAAAAGAGCCAATAGACTTTTTCTAGTCACTAGTATGGGAAAAAAAACAACCCCAAAAGTTAAAGCTGGTCCTCCACTATGAGGTTTGTCTATATGAGAACACTAGGAAAATGAATCTACATTTGCAAAAGTCTTCTCACCAAAGTTTGACTAAATCTTCTGTGGACAGTCCCATCTAAATTTAATGTTCTTCAACTTCTGTGTCCTGATTTGCTAAAGAAGTGAATTACATCCACTTCACTGTGGAATGAACATGCCCACAGAAATGTAATTAAACTGGATTTGCGTACAGATTAGTTCAGCTCATGAGTTACTTGTTAAACAAGTTTGTAGGTCAAGTGTATGATTCTGATCTACCACAGCAGAGGCACTTCCCTATCAGGCTGCACTGGGACAGGGACAGAAACCTCTCTGCTGCCACAACCATCTTTATTGCTGGCAGTGCTGGCTGAGCCTGTTGTCGTCCCTGTCTTTGCTTCATCTTGAGGGTTGGACTAGACCTTAAAGGTCACTTCCAACCCAAATTATTCTGTGATCTTCTCCTCCCATGGCTTTGCAGGTAGGCAGGATGAAGACTTGCAAGCAGCCTGCTGGTGGCCTACAAGGGACACCCAGCAGGTCCTTCTGGGCCCTGGGGGCCCTGTACCATGGTGGGTAGGTCTGAGGCTGCTCTTCAGGCATCCATAGGTAGCCCTTCATTCCATGGCTGTGTCACTGTGCTGCGTTGTGCTGGGCCTGTTCCCTGAAACAGTGTCCTGCAATTTCAGGGAGTTAAGCTGCACAGTTTAGTCAGTTATTTGAGGTCAAAGCTACTGAGGTGTCACAGCAGGGCAGACCTATCAAGAGCTCTGTTACCCTCACAGGTGGCAGAATTCCAAAGAGAGGAGCAGCAGTCAGGACCTCTGCCTGGCCGAGGGTGAAGCATAAACCCGCCTGTGGGTAGTGCCTCGCTGCCATGCATGGGAGGTGGGGCTTCTGTAGCAGCAATGCCAGTTTTTGGGGCCACATCACGACACTCAAGGGAACAGCACTAAAAAGCACAGCTACAGAGCTCAAAACCACAAAAAAAGCCCCACTAAATAAAACCGGGAAGAAAGAAAGGGCTATGTGGACAAGGAGCATTTCATCTGTTTTCATCTCTGCTTTCCACAGAGCACTTATTTTCTCCAGATTTGGTGCTTTCTGATAGAAAAGCAACTGTGTTACTGTGTTCTTTATTATTATTAACAACTTTCCCCTTTCTCATTACATCAGTAGGACGCTTCCCTAGTCAGGGCTGCTGTTTTTCTAATGAATGTGGCTCATTTGTCTGTTTCCCTCCCTCCCTGCTCTGCTTTTTGTCTGCTTGCTCTTTGGGTAGTAATTTGATGTATTGAGCTCTCACCACCTCCGCTGCCCCTGGGGCTGAAGTTCTGACGATGCTAAACAGTTAAAATGCAATGCAATTACAGGCAGTACAGAACAGCAGAGAATAAGCCAGCAAAAATTCAGTCGTGCATAACACTGTGGAGACTGTGTGGCTGTCAGTCTCCAACTCCAGGAGATAATTTGGGCTTTTTAAGAAGCAATAATTGAGCCTTTTGCATATGCTGTGGTTATGAACTAGTCAAAAGCCTGTTTGCTCTGCACCCTGGAGCACCAGATGGATTGGATAGTCCCTGCAGGTCTTCAGGGGCTGCCAGCTTTACACTTCAAGACTTTTCTAACTCCTGTACTTGTAAGTTATTCTTTTGACAGCTCTTATGCATACAGGCACCTTGTCTGAATTTAGCTGGCAAAGTGAGGAAAGAAGGAAGGGAGGGTGAAGAAGAGCATACCAAAAAATCCACATACCTTGGGGGAGTTCAGAGCCACAGCTGAACTCTGCTGCTTATATTAACCCAGGAAAAAAACATTTGAGGGAGAAAACCCTATCAGACCTTCAGCCCTCAGAGTATGGTAAGTGCTGTGTGCTGCAGGTCAGGCTGGGGCCAGAGGTGTCCCATACCAACCAGTGTGATCACACTCACTTTCAGCCCTATCTTCACAAATCCCATGTGCACGTCTCCAAAGAAGATTCAGTACTAGGAAACTCAACAAAGAGCTGCTACTAGAAAAAAAAGTAACTGGAGGGAGCCTTTTTCCCCTGGGATTTAGCAGCTGGCCGCATTGGAGCACACACCTGATGGAAAGGGCAGAGAGGAGGTGATTCCAGGTATCTGCAGCTGCTCTGCTGGCCATCAGGTCTTTGCATTGGACATGCAAGTCAAATTTCAAAGGTGAGCTACGGAAATGTCTAAATGTTCCCTCCTCACAGACAGAGCCCCTGCTGATGGAAGGGGCAGCAAGAGATAGGCTGGGAGGCAAAGAACCTACTGAGTACAAACCCCTCATCTGCCCAAGGCTTGTTGGGCTTGCTTACCGCACTCTCCCTACATCCCCCCTCACATCTCAAAATCTGTGGGCATTCTTTGCTGACAGGGACAGAAAAGAGTTAATCCTGCTGCACTACAGTTTAGCTCTGCTAAGTGCTCTGCCCGAAGGGCCTGGCCTGCACCTCTGGGAGATGGAGATAAATGGGGCCAGGATGTGAACCACATTGTGCTTTCATGCTGCTTAAGCCAGGTGTTTTAGGAGCCATGTAAAGCTGTTACGCACCTGTGCCAGACTGTGCATGGCCAAGGGGTTGGGAGAGACTCCAGGTGCCTGCCTGCAAATCACCCCAATAATTTCTTTCAAGTGCCACTACTGTGTAATCAACATGGAGATTTTGCCTCACGTACTGACCTCCCTCTCTCCCAAGTAGGTTTCTTACTGTTGGGGCTGCTATTGCACCCTCCTAAATGCTTCCCTTGGCAAAGGATGGAGGCTTTGGGGCATCTTCCATCCTCCAAAAACCTGGATATATTTGGGTGTCCTTCAGTTGGCCAAGCTTATCTTCCAGCTTAGTAGCAGAAAGGCTGAGCAGTGGAAAGAGAGGTTTGCTGGGGGTCTGTGCAGCAGTTCAGTACATTTCAGTTCCTGGTCCTTGGCATGGAACGATGATGGGTCTCACTGAGGGGGGGAAATTATTATTGTCCTGTAGCCATGTTTCTTCCCTTTTGAGAGGTGCTTTAATCTGCTCCCTCATGCAGTCTGCTTTTGCCTCTTCTAAAAGAAACATGGCATTACAAGGGGGAATATATCCATCTCTCTCCAGGCTGTGTCTGCTGCCCTCACACAGCCAGGAAGGTGTCTGCAGGATGAGAAGAGTCCTTTGTGATGGGCAACACCTGACCTCCTCCACACAGCCAGCATCGAGCTCTGCCCCTAAACACAAAAAATCTCCATTTTGAGCTCAGTATTTAAGGTTGGTGCCCAACATCCTGTTCCCAGTGCCCACCCTTGAAACCTGTACAAGATGCAATCGGGAGTGATGCTTACCCCTTCAAACAGTTCCTCACAGCTCATGTTTAGACTTCTTTTAAACAGCATTTTAGCAGTTCTCAGTAACTTTGCTGGCCCAAAGCAGTAGCATGCACAGGACCATAACATAGCCAAGGTTATGGAATTCTCATCCCTGGATAGAGAAATGTGGAATGAGAAGCATAAACAGGAGCTGGGCAGGTAGGGAGAGGTCAGTCTGCTGTGTTGTGCAGTGTCTTGGGAGCAAAGGTAAGGGGTGATTTTTGATAAATGAAGAGTACCAGTATGCTGCATTTCTGCTTTCTGGGCTTTCAAAGCTTTTTTTTTCCTATGCCTACAGATGCCTACAGTGATGGAATGAGCTGTTTGGGGATTGTCCCCCTTAGTGAGGTGTGCACCGTGTACACCTTGGAAGAACTTTCACAGAAGTCATTCCTGTGCTATCTGTAAAACACATTCCTGCCTTTCTCCACGTGGCTTTTTTAAAAACTACCCTTTTCAAGACAGCGGGCTGGGTCACCTGTGGTAATGCTTTGTGCACACACTCAGTTTTCTATCTCCACACGGGTCTTAAATTCAATCCAAAGGAAAGGAGAAGGAATCCTGACACTGAAAAGGTCAGTGAGGTTCCTGCATCGCTGGGGAAAGCAGGTATGAATTTACGTTTCTGTGCATCCTCTGGGAGAATAAAATTAAAGCATGTCACCCTCTATATTTTCCTGAACTGCACCAGGTGATCTGATAATATTGCAGCTGTCTGTGATGGACTGCAAGACAGAGGTGTGGGTCTGAAGAGGTGAGAATGAGCCTTGTTTTCTTGCACTTGAAAAAAAACTTGTTTGAAAAAACTGCCATTTTCTGAGTCTTGCCATGGATTGCAGAATGCAGGTGACTTCTAGATAGAGAAATGTTTGGTTAAAAATATTCCAGATTTTTTTTTATTTGACTCCTTATTAAATGAGGACACAGAAGGTGCTGGTTTACTGTGCCAGTTTTAGGAACAGAATCATTAGGATTCAGCTGCAGTGCAAAGACATCGTACTAACTTTAGCTGAGCCTCAGTCATTAGGCACACATGGTTTCTATTTCCCATAGCTGTGTCTGACATACTAAATTAGTTATTTTACCCCTGTGTGTTGCAAGCAGCAGGAATTAGTATAGAGTATAAACAACATACCTAGTAGAGCAAAATAAGGAAAAGGTAATGACCACAAGAGAAAACAGGAAGAATTTTAAGTATTTGAGGTGGTGGTCAGGGAAGAAAAATCCCTAACTATTATGGATCATTCTCGTGGCTTTTAGAGAACTTTTTCCAATATACCACATGAATACATAGAGTCTTTGTTTTATAAGAGAAAATGAATGACATTATTCCCATGTTACCAAGGGGGAAAATGAGACTGAAAGAGCTTCAGGTTGCCAAGGCATGGCACATGACTGTGGTGGAGACAGGGACAGCAGCCATCCAGGCTCGCACCTGTTTTGTTCTGCAGGTTCATGTGCAGGAAAATACATTTCAGGCCTGAAGTCCTGCAGGGGAAATAGAAACCAAGGGAAGTTGCAAGAGCCACTCATCTTTTGGAGGCTAATATTGCGATAGAGTTAACCCATCCTGGTTTATTTTTTCTTTTTTATTTAAATTTAATTTAACTTCTTCATAATTCACGCCTCCATGGTTTTGTGGCTTACCTAAAGCTGTACGACAGCAGGTGCAATACCAGAGATATTTAGCAGACCATCTTGTTACATCAGCCTCCAAAACTGCCTCTTGCCAACTCAGAGCATCAATGCCTCATCAACTACTCCTGTGCCATTTACTTTCACCCCCATATGAATCCAAACTGGTCTGCTTTTAGCTAAGTGTACTTGCAATTTCCAGCACACCATAGCTAATTGCTAGAGAAGTACTGAAAACTTCTGGAGCAGGTGTAAAACAAGCAAACAAATCAAAGTAGCGCTTTGGATCTGTCCGAAGAAGTAAAACAACATTTTCCCAAATAGACTACAGTAATTTCACAACTATAAGGCGCACCCTTTTGACTAAAATTTTCCCCCGAACTCGGAAGTGCGCCTTATAGTCCGGTGCGCCTTATATAATGTACAAAGTTGTGAAATTCACCAACCCGAAAGTGTGAGCCTGCAACAGTCCCGAGCCGAGAAGAGCCCACCCGGCGGCGGCATCGGGGCTTTGCCGGCGCGGGGGAAAAGCCCGCGGGTGCACGGGGCTCCCGGAGCTGCACGGGGCTGCCGGAGCGGCGCAGGGAGGGATGGAGTGGGCTACCGCAGAAGGTGTGAGCCCCAGCTGCTCCCAGCCGTGCCCGCTCCGAGCTGCAGCCGCTCCGAGCCGCTGCCGCTCCGTGCCACTGCGAGCCGCGCCCACTCTGTGACACCGCAAGCCCCGACCACTCCGTGCCGCCGCGCTTGCTCCATGCCACCGCTAGCCCCGGCCGCTCCGAGCCGTGGCTCACCGCGCCTACTCTGTGCCGCAGCGACCCCTGACCACTCTGTGCCACGGCAAGCCCCGACTGCTCCACGCCACGGCAAGCCCTGACCGCTCTGCGCCGTAGCGAGCCACAACTGCTCCGTGCTGCGGCACGCTGCGCCTCCTCCGTGCCACCGCTAGCCCTGGCTGTTCTGAGCCGCACCCGCTCTGAGACGCTCCGAGCCACACCCGCTCCGTACCACAGCGAGCCACGATCGCTCCGTGCCCCAGCGAGCCCTGACCGCTCCGAGCCGCCCCGAACCACCGACGCCCCAAGCTCCACCTCATCAGCCGGCGCCTGGGGCGGGTGGGAGTGCCGAGACCTGCGCATGGGGGGGGCGCTTGGGACTGCGTTTGAAGGCTATACCAACCTGTTAAAATGTTTCCAATTTGAGCACATGCCAGTAAACTCCACGATCGTGGGATTCCATTACTAATTCATTGCTTTGTTGCGCACGGCACGGATCCTCACTGAAAAAAAAAAGTGCCCCTTATAGTACGGTGCGCCTTATATGATCTACAAAGTTGCGAAATTTGCCGGCTCCCGGGGGGTGCGCCTTATAATCCAGTGTGCCTTATGGTCGTGAAATTACTGTACCTATGAAATCCATAAACAGCAATAGAGAACTAAAGAATTCTTATCCTAAAAACACCTCTTAAAAAGTTGCTTTACAAAAGGAAGCAGTGCTTTTTGCATTGGACGACTTGCAGCAAACTTTTTTCTTTTAATCAAGACAGACTAGAAGTATCAGTGTAAAAAAATAACATTTTTTGTTTGTTTCTCCTTAAGCAGCAAGAGATTTGATGTTCTAATTGCAAATGCACTTAGATGACCCCAGGGTACCCCACTGCAGTGGTGGTGGGTAGGTGGCGAAATCCGTGATGGTTTATTTTCCCTTGGGGTTTCCATCCCCAGGAAGTGAAAAATCCACTGATGAAACAGAAGAATTTTTCAAGGGGAAGTGCATGATGAGCCTTTGTGCAGGGCTTCCATGCAGGCAAGGATATTTCTGCAGCCCTTGATCCGTGAAATACCGTGGGCAGCTGGCAGATGAAGATGTCCACCAGCACTGCAACCAGAGCTTGGGAAGTGTAGGTCTTACTTAGCCCTACAGGTGGTTAAAGACTTGTGCCTTCAGCATGATGCTTTCTCCCAAATATATGGGCAGGTACATGCCATTGGCACCCTCTGGCCACATGCCATGTAACTCCTGTGATGGATGGGGCCACTTGCTGCCAGCCTGCATCAGCACCCTGGCTCTAGGAGCTGATATGAGCTCCTCACCCCCTCTGGAGACCATTTGCTTTTGCAGTGGGCAAGTAAATGGTGATGGTGATGATGATGATGATGATGATGATGATGATGATGATGATGATGATGATGATGATGATGATGATGGTGATGCTCATGGCCATTGCTTTATTTCTTTACCTGAGTACTCACTTCTGTTTTCAGTTTTGCAGGCTAAGCCTTGAACACAGCAGCCTTCACATCTATATCCTCGTGATTGTCCGTAAGCTTACAGGCTTTTTAGAAGGGTGAAGAGCTTCAGAGAACCTGGCATGCTCCTGTCATCAGCTAGCACTCATCTATGCAATACTTTAACCACAACATAATGGGGCAGCATGGACCATAAACAAGCTGTCTGGATACCCAGAAATTATGCTCAAAGAAAACTCTTTTCTTTGGATCTCAGCACAACCTGCTGTTTTTTCAAACTTCAGAGTACCAAAATCATGACATTTTCACCAAACCATCAACCAGAGTCTGGCTTGAGAAATACAAGGCCTTGCTCTAAAGCAGGGCCTGTTTCCTTTCTCCCATACAGCACACACTGGCCAAAAAGACTACAAAGTTTATGGTTTTAGCACATTTCCCCCAAATCAATGACTACAGTGAGATGAAAAGAACAACCTTCTGACTGTTCAAACCAAGAGCCTTATTTCCACCTGTTAAGCAGCATCTCTGTCTATCAGCAGAGTCTACAAAAGAGGAGCAGACAGATTATACTTAAATAAATCAAAACTTTATTTCTAATTGAATTCACCAAATGTTAAACTATAAAAAGAAAGAACTATGTACATGAAGAAACAACTCTCTACAGTTCCTATTCTCCAAGATCCATTTCAGTCTGTTCTGAGAAATGGAGGCACTCATAAGTAAATGGGATGGTACAGCTCTGGACTGAGGTCCTCCCTGCAGGTTGGGCACCTCTGAGAAACATCAAGGGAAAGAGGAAGGCACCGACTGCAGAAGACGTGGCCACATATTGTTGACATAATCTGTCGTCCACGTTGCATAATCTGGAAGAAAGGAAACCACAACATGTATTGGGAGGAAAGAATTTCAGTTTGTTTCTCAGTTTATACCAAGCAAATGAGAGTTTAGAGCATCTGAAATCACTTAGAATAACAAGGGACCCACAGATCTGCCAGGGCCATCTTGGCAAGGGCTTCTCCCTCTACATTCACCACCAAGAAGTGACTTGTGGAGCTTCACAGCAAGGGCTGTGCTTCCAGTCAGCTCCCCACAGTATCCCACATCAGCCAACTGATCTATGCAGCCCCCTCTTTTGGCATCATCCTCCTCCCACAAAGCAGAAGGGAGGACAACAGGATCCTTACCTGTGAGTAAAATTCCATGCATATTGGACACCTAATGATAACTCCTTGCTGTGCAGTAAGGGGAACGGAGCTAGAAAGAACATGCAGCTGTTAGTATCACCACACTTCAATGGTTATTGATACATAAAATCTCACATAATCACTCAAAACCACTGACTAGCATTTGGCATTTCATTTCAAGGACCCTGCTGTCTTTAACACACTGCTTGCTGCATTTAATGACAATTTGGGGTCTCCCTGTCCTGAGGGAAAGAGTGTCCTGGTTTTCGTGAGGAGAAAGGTGCACTCAGTCACCCAGCTCTGGGATGTGAAGTTACAGCAGTCTCTAGCACTGGCCATTTTGTGCATGGCAACCTTGACTTTCAGGAGGTCATCAGCAACAGCTTTGTAACCACAGCATCCAGCTGTAGTTCCTCTGGGAACCATTCGCCACAGAATATTCATTCCAGAACCCAGTTCTAACGCTACAGACTAACATGGCTCTGGCAGGATGCAGCCCTCTGAAGGAGCCTTGGGCTGCCTTATTCTCCCAAAATGCAAATGGTATCATTTGATCATCATGGGAGAAGGAGGCAATTAATTAGAGTAGGGAAGGCTTGAAAGATAAACCAGGTTAAGCTCTATAGCTTAGTCCTGCACAGAAAAGAAAAGAAGGCACAAAATTCCCTGTTTGGTAGGGCATGAGCCCTACATACATACTCTGAGCTTTGAGTGTCCTCCTCCTCTGCTCCCTGTTCTGCAGGAGCTGAGTCAGCTGAGTCAGGTGCTTCAGTAGCTCCTCTTCCACTGCCAGAGCCATCCACCTGTTCCCGGCTGTTCACTGTAACATTACTGCTTTCTTCTTCATGCACTGTAATTTAATTTTCAGAAGTTAGATCTCCCATACTCTCTCTCCATAGAGCTACCCTTGAAATGAGTTATCGAAATAGTCAGTAATGGTTCCTATTTTAAATGGACTCTGTTCAGCTGGGTTAAAAACAATCTTACACAAACTCCTTTGCCAAATAGTAAGGCTGAACCCTTCCAGATATTGCGACTATTCTGCTACAGACCAACACAAAACATTTGCTCTATTGCTCTATTGAAGCACTTTCATTTGCCTTTCATAAAGGCAGTTTCAATCTCTGCTACTTGAGTTTCTTCAGGAAAAAAAACAAACAAAAAATAAAAAATATGTTTAGGACAATTCCGTTACCAACTGTAAAACATCAACTCACCTTCAAGGAGCTTCCATTGATGCACATGGGAAGGGAGAGAAAAGAAGATACAGTTAGATTTGGAGAGCCCCCCTGGTGCTGCGTGCAAACCTCAGCTCACAGAGCAGAACAAGCAGAGCACATGAGGAAGGGTAGGGTATCACCCTTTGAGTTTGGTTAAGAACATTCCAAGCAGTAGCACAAGGAGCTGCTGCCCTGAAAACAAATAACTGGGTGCTTCTGATTCTCGTCTCACTACTTCAACAGGGTAGAAAGAGAGGCAGCTTAGGAACCACCTGAACACCCTCCTCCTCCCCATTCCTGTTTCCCAATTCAATTTGGCCTGGAGCTGTTTCTTTCCCTCTTTCTCCCTCAGAAGGCAAAATTCAAAGGTGATATCCATAAACACTTGGGATAAAGTGAACTGCTGCTGAAGAAAGGAAACCACAACAGGCATTGGGAGTAAAGAATTCCAAGTTGCTGCTCCATTGGCTCCAGACAAACAGCACTTGGAGCACTTGTGCAGTCTGACACTCAATGCTAGAACTACCAGGAACACACAGATCTGCCAGTGCCATCCTGGCAAGGGCTTCTCCGTCTACAGACACCACCAAGAAGGGACTTGGAGGGATGTGCAAGTTGGAACCTCCCAGCAAGGGCTGTGCTTCCAGCCAGCTGCCCGTGGCACCCACCGAAGACAACCGAGTTGTGCAGCTCCCCCTCTGGCCCTTTCCCTCCTACAAAGCAGAAGTGATGAGAACATGTGCATCCTCACCTCTGAGTCCTCATCCTCAGTAGCTGGAGGACTAGCAGGACCTGCTGGCTGTGCACTAGAGGGAACAGAACCAGAAAGAACAGGCAGCCATTAATTCCACAATCCATAAAGGGATATACAGAAATAAATTGAAAGAAGTTGAAACATCCCCTATTCTCATTTAGCTACATCCCATCCCACCAACTCAATAATGCCAAAAACTTTTATATACTGCAGTGTTACTCAGGCCATTCTCTAGGAAGTATTCAATAATGTTGAAGGGAGGAGTAAGGTTCCTTCTGAACTTTGGTGTTTGCTTTTCCTAAGTTAGTTGGTTCTCTCCAGACAGGCCACTATATGCCAATTCAGATTTTTTCACACAGAATCAGGCAGAGCCCAAAAGCTTGGAAAAAAATAAGTTTCTACTGCATAATAGAAATTAGACTTTAAAAAGACATTTTCTCTCACGTACTTATTATCATCTCCTTGTTCCTCTCCATTGTTCCCCGTCACCGGCACAGCTGAATTATCCTCTGGACTGATAGAATGTGGCTGCCATCGCAAATACCACCACTGTTGCAATGGAGTAGGAATGGAGGCAACTTAGGAAACCACCTGAACACCCTCCTCCATGCTCCCCCCTGCAGTTCCCTAACTGCACTTGGGCCAGAGATGTGGCTCCTACCTCTGAGTAATAACGCATCCAAACTCGAGCAACGTAGACACTGTCTGGCCACCTCCTAAAGAGAGCAGAACCAGAAGTACATGCAGCATTAATTGCACTGGGCACCAAGGATTACTGAAACATAAACTGTCAGAAATTGAAACTTTCCCTATTCTGGTTTAGCAACAGCCCAGCCCAGCAACACAGTCATCCCCAGAGCTTTTGTGAACTGCAAACATTTCGGTATGTATCTCAAGCCTTATTTAAGAAAATTTAATAATGCCTTCAGACACAGAGAAAAATGGCTTCTGCTGGATTTTGCTGCTTGGTTTTTTCCTTACTTCTATTCAGGACACCATATTCCTGACGTTTTGCCACAGATTCAAGCAGCACCCAAACACTTGGCAAAAAAATGCCTTTACCATATATCAGAAATTAGAGACACAGTTTCTCTCTCACATACCCTTGATTATCTCTTGGTTCCTCCTCCACATCCCTTGCTGGTACCTCAGCTGAAGTCTCTGCTCTTCTGAAAAATTGTGGGGGGCCCCAGTCCTGCAGTGACATAGAAACGGAGGCACTTAGGAACCACCTGAACACCCTCCTCCCTGCTCCCTAATTCAATTTGGCTTGGAGCTGTTTCTTTCTCTCTTTCTCACACAAAAGAGCAAATTCTTTTGGGATAGCCCTAAACACTTCATGCTGGATGAACAAATCAACGTGTGGATTCTCACCACTGAGTCTGAATCCTCTGAGTCCGAGTCCTCCCTAATTGGAGGACTAGCAGGACCTGCAGGCCATGCACTAGAGAGAGCAGAACCAGAAAGAACATGCAGCCATTAATTTCATTGTGAACCACCAGTTACCACTACACAAAATGTCAGTATTTAAAACATTCCTTTTTCTGATAATATAATATCCCGCCACAGCAACACAATCACTCCAACAACTTTGATGTACTGAGAGAATTTTTCAGACTGTGTGTTGCCATTCTTCTTCATAAACAGAAGAGAAAGGTTTCTGTTGACTTTTCTTTATTTCTTTTTCTTTTTTTATTACTACTATTCCAGACTGGCCACTTTATTTCAGGTCTGAAGTGTTTTGCACAAAATCAAGAAGAACCCAACAGCTTGGCAACAAATTGGTTTTACCAGATATATCAGAAATGAGGATTTAGAGAGACACTTTCTCTCTTGCATACCCATCAACATCACTTGGTTCTTCTTCACCATCCCTTGCCAGTAGATCAGCGGAATTCTCTACTTCCCTGGAAACATGTGGCTGCTGCTGGTTCTGCAGCCTGTCCTGGAATTGGGGTAGAAATGAAGACAGATTAGGAACCACCTGAACGCCTTCCTCCCCTCTTTCAGCTTCCTAAATGCATTTGGGACAGAAACTGCTTCTTTCCCTCTTTCCCCCTCAAAAGGCAAAATTCAAAGGTGATGTCCATAAAGTGAACTGCTGCTGAAGAAAGGAAACCACAACAGGCATTGGGAGTAAAGAATTCCAAGTTGCTGCTCCATTGGCTCCAGACAAACAGCACTTGGACTATGTGCAGTCTGACACTCAGTGCTAGAACTACCAGGAACACACAGATCTGCCAGTGCCATCCTGGCAAGGGCTTCTCTGTCTACAGACACCACCAAGAAGGGACTTGGAGGGATGTGCAAGTTGGAGATTCCCAACAAGGGCTGTGCTTCCAGCCAGCTGCCCATGGCACCCACATAAAACAATTTACTTGTGCAGCTCCCCCTCTGCCCCTTTTCTTCCTACAAAGTAGAAAGGACAAGAAAAAATGGATCTTCACCTCTGAGTCCTCATCTGACCAATACGGTAGATCAAAATCATACAGCAACCAATCGCTAGGGAGAGAAGAAGCAGAACATGCAGCCATTTAAACATGGAGCTATTTATTTCACCTGGCACCAAGGGTTACCAACACAGATAATGTTGGTACTTAAAACATCCACTATTTTGGTTTAGCAACATCCCGGCCCAGCAACAAAATCATTCCCTGAGCTTTTACATACTGCAAGCGTTTCAAGCCAAACTGAACAATCATTCAGTAATGGCTTCACACACAGAGCAGAATGGTTTTTCTACTGGATTGTATTTGTTTGGTTTGTTTTGGCTTTAATTACTTCACTTTCCATCAGGCCACTCTATTCCAATTCTGAACTTTTGGCACAGAATCAAACAGAGCCCAAAAGCGTGGCAAAAAGCCCTTTCTTCTATGCATTAGAAATTAGATTATAGTGAGTCAATTTATGTGTCACATACTCATCAATATCCCTTGGTTCTTCATCATCCCTTGCCAGTGGCTGGGTTGAATTCTCTGATGTTGAGGAAAGATGTGGCTGCTGCTGGCTCTGCTCGCTGTCCTGAAATGGGGTAGAAATGGAGGCACTTAGGAACGACTGGACACTCTACACCCTGCTCCCATTTCAGTTTCCTAATTGCATTTAGGCCTTGAGCAGTTTCTATCTCCTTTTTCCCCCCCAAACTGCAAAATTCGCTGTGGTATCTAAAATATTTTGTATTAGTTTAACAGTTGCTAAAGAAAGAACCCAAAATCCAAAGCCAGACCCACTCTTGCTTTTGGTGCAACTGCAGCTGGGTCATGCACATTCTGGTGTAAAGTTTGAGGCCTTTTCTTTGCAAACGCTCAGAAATAATGCTGTCAGGACGTACCCTTTATGCTATGCCTGCTGCATATTCTGCTTTGTACAGCAGGAGTTACCTCCAAAAATGGTCGGGATAAACTACACTGTGGGCTGGATCAAGGACTATTCTTTCAAATAGCAGGGGAAATTAAAAGGAAATAAAGAAAAAAGTGACATTTGGAAAGAGTTCTTGGAGTACTAGAAATACTACTAGTTTGTACCCCTGTTGGCTACAGATGCAGTTGGCACCTCATTGACAGGGGTATCCTAAACTGATATTGCAGCAAAACCATGTCTTCTTTGGGAAGCCAAAGACTTCCAGTCCCCTCCCTTGCTTTTTTTTAAATCACTGAAGCAACAAGCTCTTTTAGATTACTCTTCCACTCTCTGCAAGTGATACTCAGAGAGAGAGAGAGGGAGAGAGAGATACCAGAACACAGGCCCAGGAGCTCAAGAGAAAAGAATTTGACTACAAGATGGAGAGGAGTGTGCCATTCACTGCTTACCACAACAGATTCATCATCACTGATAGTGATGACTTCAGGCTGAGAAGATTCATCTGTGAGACCTATAACTTCTTCTTCACCTGTCAGAGCAATGGTGTCTTCTCCTGTGAGATCTATGATATGTTCACTGGTAAGATCTATGATGTCTTCGCCAGTGAGATCTATAACTTCTTCAACTGTGAGATCTGTGACTTCTTCACCAATTGAAAAAATAATATCAGAGTCAAGATCACAGATTGCAGAGGAATTAAATGAGCTGTCACTATGGAAGATTCTTAGGTTGGATTCACTGTACTCTTGGTCTTTTTTTCTCAGGAATGTGTCCAAAATTTCACCCAATATTTGCCCTCAACAGTCCACAGGGAGCATTGCCAGCCCTGCCCTCTCAAGCGGAAACGCTAGAGGAAGAGCAGCTGAGCTCTTCACAAATGCTGTTGGATGACAACAGCTTATGGCAGGTTCACACCAACAGGTGAATCATCTCATATAGGGGAATGATCAGTACACAAAGAAAAAAGCTCTACCAAAACTGTCATCATACAGAGGATCCTAATATTACACTACTATGCTGTACATGTTCCCCTGAACAATGGACCACAGCTAATGACAAACTTTTCCTTCTCTTCATCCAGCTTGGGAGACCCCAAACTCAGCTTGCCACATCCAGTGTGGCAGCTGCAGTGACTGCCAGCTCATCAGAACACACCTTCAGGTGTTTGAGCACCACTTGAGGAACTTTGCTACACAGCTCATCTCTCACTAGCAGACAATGTAGTGAGCTCAGTAACAAACCAAAACAGTTGTCAGAAGGCTTGTTGTTTAGGGATGCTGTGCCCAGTGGCTCCTCAACATCAAGGTTTCCCTTCCTCCCCAGTAAAGGGCCTAGAAACTGCCAAAAGCACATGGCCAGTGGGTCCTCACCCTCTGGAACACTTCCTGCTCTTACCAGTCTCCAAAGCAGGTGTACCCCTTTCCTCAGGCTCTATTGTCTGTGACTGACCTGTGCTGGAGGACTGCAGCCTGCTCCGTTTCCGAGATGGTCCGGAATCAGCTGCTCCTCCACGGCGCTTTCGCTGATGCTGTGAGAGGACAAACCTTTAACATTTTCTGTGGCAGTGATATTAACACGGTCCTTGGTTTTTACAACACCAATGACAGCATACAAGGATACAGAAAACACTACTGCAAAGGCTGGAATACACATCAAATAGTGCAATGAGCCATTCCCACCATTCCATCACCTCAGAGAAAAGGCAACAACCCTGATCTCCAACAAGCTGCCTCACCAAGAAAGAGCCTGTTCCAATGGCTTGGAAACGATAAGACCAGTTCCCACTTCTATCAGGTTGCTGCTCACACTGTAAGCTACTGCTGAAACCCACAGTTTTAAAATCTTCAGTATTTCGGAACATGAATATGCATGAAGTTTTTAAAGGCTTCTATGTTCTCATGTTTTTCTATGTAATCTTAATCCCTACGAATTTGCTAAAAACTCTTGAAATCCTTTCTAGAAGTACGCTGGAAAATGTTTCAAGAATCAGGTTTGCATTGAGTAACAAAGTACTTACTGAACTCATGATGTTTTCTGATCTAAAAGCACTGGCAAAGTACGTGGGACAAACTCCAACAAAGGAATGCCAAAGGGGAGATCAATCCCTTAGCTTCCTTTAGGTAGTCCACTGCAGATTTTTCAGAGATACAGGAAAGTGATCTTCCAAACCTATCAGAAAAGTAGAGGGGAGATTATCTATTTGGAATGCCAATGTTCTTGAACACCTCCATGACCCAATACTCTCATTCCCGAATCTCCAGCTGCTGGCCAAAGTTGGAGAAGTCCATGGCTCTGGTACTTGAGCCCATCTCCAGCCCATCCTGCAGACCAGCCCAGCCCCTCAGCAGCAGAAGCATTTCAAGACTTTTCTGCACTCACCTGTACAGTCAGTGCAGAGTTTTGTTCGCAAATGGAAGCAAATCACTCTCTATTCCCACTTGCGATGCAGAAGACGGATGCTCTGCGTCTGCTGCGCAGTAGAGAATCCGTCAACTGGCTCAACAATGTCCGTGTCAACAGAGCCTTGGGAGCAGGAGTGCCCCTGGCAACCGGTTCCAACATTCCATGCCCAGGTAACCAGTGTCCCTTTTGCTCACCCATGGAGTTCCAGAAGGCCATGGAACAACCTCAACCATCACCTGCTTCTGCTGCCACCCACTAGATCAGAGTGCTCAGGGCCCTGTCCAGCCTGGCCTGGAACATTCCAGGGACAGGGCAACCACAGTTTCTCTGGGCAGCCTGTTACCATGTCTCAGCACTTTCACAGTCCATCCGAACATGCGATGGAATCTCCCCTGTTCCAGTCCCAGCCCTGCCCCTGCCCCCATGGCTCCCTGCCCCCTTTGGGCTCTCAAGGCCGCACTGAGGCCTCCCCGGACCCTGCTCCTCTCCAGGCTGGACAACCCCGGCTCTCCCAGCCTGGTTGCAGAGGACGGCTGCTCCAGGCCTCCACACATCCCCAGGGCTCCTGCAGCCCTGCTCCACAGGCACATCCCGCCTGTGCTGGGCACAGCTGGACACGGCTCTGCAGTGGGGCCTCAGGGGCAGCGCAGGGCAGGCCTGCACCTCCCGCCGCCCTCAGCCTCAGCAACCTGTGCATCGCTGCAGCTTCTGTGCCCAAAGAAACCCCACCAAAACACACCTCCCCAAATCAAAATCAAATTTACATGCTTCCTTAACCGTCCTCCTCCACGTTTGTTAGTCTCTTGCGGTTTTAACTCAAGGGAGTGCTTTATCTTCAACCCTACAACCCTAGTAAACAGCAACTAAAACAAAATCAGAAGTTCTTGGGTTTTTTCCTAAACTGTTGAATGGATCTAACCATTCAGATCCTTATTTCAAGTCTCTGAGGTCTTGAGATTTTCAGGTGTTCAGCAATTGCTCTGACAGGATTTCCCAACAGGCCTGAGGAGGTTTGATCTCCTCCCAGGGACAGCACATTTCACCCAAGGCCCTGCTCTGCTATGAAAGGTGAAACAGCAGAAAAAATAGAATTAATATTCAGTTTTCCTTCTAGACATGCTGCCACTGGACCTGCACACTGGGCTGTGGCCCCTGAGAGCAGCAGAGAACCCTTCTCAGCCCAGCCACATGCAGGGACGCTCCTCACCCCCTCGTCCTGCAGGGTGCTCTGTGGTGTGGGAAGAGGCATGGAAATTCATCCAATGCTGAATAAGGATATTTTCAGCTGATGTTTTATTTCAGGAAGATGATTTCTTACAACTATTTTTCAGTTTTTGCAGTTGTCGCTTATAGATAATTGGCGACACTTTGGCTGTTTCAGAATGCGTGGGCACAATTTCCCAATATTTTGAGTTCTTTTGTTTGGGAATTGAAGCAAAGACTTGCTCTGGTCATCACATCCACATCCTTCATTTCTCATATTCAGTGCTTTGAGACTGGTATGAGTTACTGAATTATTTCTATATTAAATACATTTTTGGAATTGCTTTAACATCTTAGCATTTTCATCTGGAATGTCGAATCTCCTTTAGGATTTTTCTTATCTAATCCTCTGCCCTTTGGACCCAACATTTTCAAAAGTAAATGTGCTTAAACAGGAGTCAGAAACATCCCATGTGTTACAGCAGAGAGCCTGTCCACTCCTGCTCCACGTGCAGCTGAGGTTGTCTGAGTGGACTCAGCACCACGTGTGTTTTGGGATAGGACTGGATGGCTTCTAGCAGAAATGAGTCATCGTGGGTAAGGGACAAGGGAGCACTGAGGAAGAGGGGCAGATTTTATTAAGTCAAACGTTAGAAGGCTCTAGAGCTTGATCTCCTCCAACCCTGCTGGACAGTGGCAGTGGGGGCTGGGAGACCTTTACTGTAAGGCCCAACACTTTTTAATTAAAGCCGCTATTGAAAATAGTCATTGCTCGGTGTTGAGAGGGAGAAAAACTTCCTGTCCCTTCACTGCACATCCCAGGGAAACTGCAAAGGCCACATTCCTGTTTCATCTCCTCCCACATGGGTCACCTTTGAAGCGAGGTGCAAGACCTTTGAAACACCCACTGCCTTTCCGTTTTGGGAAGGAAGAAGTTTGCATCTATTAACTTCCAAAAATAAAAGCCAACAGCCTAAACTAAGCCCAGATTGAGCTGGCTTGGTATATTAAACACCTGGAGATAGAGCATTGGTGTTTTCACATGATTAGCTATGGTGTGCCAGGAATTTTTGGCAGGAGAAGGCACCTCAGGGACTGAGAAACTCTGGGTTCATGGCACAGGGGTTGTCAGCTCTGTACTCTCCCAAACCAGGACTACCCTAAGGATCAGAGCAAGGGCCATGAAGTAATTTAACAAGGATGAATGTAGGACAGCATTTTGTATACCAAAGCACTGCCAGGTGATCACTGATGACGAGAAAACCTACAATTCCATGAGAAAACCAACTTTCCACCCCAGATGGATCAGAGCTGCCGCTTTCTCTGACTCACTCTCTTTAATAACCAGAATTATTTTGATCTCTGGGTAGACAAACAACTGGATTCCACAAGGCAGCAAAGGTCCAGTAACCAGCCCTATCCTTCAGCCCCATGACCATGGCCATGATTGCCCACAGGAGTCCTGATCATGGGCAAGTTGGTTTTGCTTCTAGGCAACCCAAGTGAAAAAAGGCTGCATCACCCCCAGGGCTGACAGGGACATGGTTTTGGTGGGAGGCAGCCGGACACCCAGCTTCCCACACAGCTTGGCACAGGGACAGGTCTGCAATCCCTAGAGCAATCCTGGGGACCAGTGCCTCTAAATCCACCAAAGGGATGCAAGAAAATGGCAGGGATTACCAAAAGAAGCCCCAGAAAGATTATAGTCTTGGCAAAAGATAATTTGGACCAGTCTCACTGAAGATTCTATTTCACTCCATGTGTCAAAATTTGCCTTTGCTTGACTCTAGCAATGGTTGTGATTTCAGAGTATGTTTCCTCAAAGACTGTTCAAAATAAAACCATTTTTACCCTCCCTGATGGTAGGCACTAGGGGTTGCCTTGTTGTGCAGAACAAATATGTCTCTGATTTCCTTCTCTCAGTTTTTTCTAATACTCCGCAGAGGTTTGTAATCCCTCCACAGAGTCTACATGGTCTTGAACACTGGGCAAGATTTGTAGCTTGCTCTGAATGTGAGACAACATCTATGAGTGTGCTTGCAGGGAAATGTGCATATAGGACTTTTCAGGCAGAAACCAAACAGGGAATGATTTTCCATATATAGCCTCGTTTGCTTGTTCATATCCCAGGCCTAGCACTAGGGAAACACATCTTCATCAATTGGTTTCTTGTGAAGCACGTATCACAGAGTGGTTTTTACTCTGTTAGGCAAAAATTATCTATAAGAACTGGATCACTACACTAGCCACTTATCAAATACCACTATGGCTGTAATTAAACAAATTTTACAAAGACAAAAATTCAGATTTTCCTTTGGCTTAAGAATAAACTTTATTTTTACAAAAGCAAAGGAAGGTTTAAAAATATAAGTAAACCACTCAGATTTTCTTCTTGGGAAAGTTTTGCCTATCACTTCTGCTCTTGGGACTAAGGTCATGCACAGAAACCTTGGAAGACTACTGGGACCCAGTACACATCATTCACAGGTCAGTCTCTGTGTCTGCCTTTAAAATCATAACACAAGTACCATGAGAACAATGATCCTCGTGGGTCCAGTCAAGCAAGTGGCAAATCTGGTTTACATATGAAGGGGAACAAACCCAACCAGTCATCATTTTAGAGGCTAATATTGGGATAGGGTTAACCACCTAGGGTTTTTTAATTTTTTTTATTTAAATTTAATTTAACTTCTTAATAATTCACCCCTTCATGGTTTTGTGGCTTACCTGAAGCTATGTGTCAGCAGGTGCAATACCAGAGATATTTAGCAGGCAATCTTGTTACATCAGCCTCCAAAACTGCCTCTTGCCAACTCAGAGCATCAATGCCTCATCAACCACTTCTGTGCCATTCACTTTCACCCCCATATGAATCCAAACTGGTCTGCTTTTAGCTAAGTGTTCTTGCAATTTCCAGCATACCATAGCTAATTGCTAGAGAAGTACTGAAAACTTTTGGAGCAGGTGTAAAATAAGCAAACAAATCAAAGTAGCGCTTTGGATCTGTCCGAAGAAGTAAAAGCACAGCTTCCCAAATACATGTCCTATGAAATCCATAAACCGCAACAGAAAATTCTTAACGAGTTGCTTTACAGAAGGAAGCAGTGCTTTTTGCGTTGTATGACTTGCTGAAAACTTCTATCTTTTAATCCAGAGAGACTAGAAATATCAGTGTAACAAAATAACCTTTTATGTTTCTTTTCCTTTCTCCTATACCAGCAAGAAATTTGGTGCTCTAATTGCAAATGCACTTAGATGAACCCTGGGTACCCCACTGCAGTGGTGGTGGTTATGTAGCAAAATCCACGATGGTTTCTTTTCCCTTGGGGTTTCCATCCCCGGAGAGTGAAAACTCTGCTGATGAAACGGAAGAATTTTTCAAGGGAAAATGCATGACAAGCCTTTGTGCAGGGCTCCCATGCAGGCAAGGATATTTCTGCAGCCCTTGATCCGTGAAATACCGTGGGCAGCTGGCAGATGAAGATGTCCACCAGCACTGCAACCAGAGCTTGGGAAGTGTAGGTCTTACTTAGCCCTGCAGGTGGTTAAAGACTTGTGCCTTCAGCACGATGCTTTCTCCCAAATATATGGGCAGGTACATGCCATTGTCACCCTCTGGCCACATGCCATGTAACTCCTGTGATGGATGGGGCCACTTGCTGCCAACCCACATCAGCACCCTGGCTCTAGGAGCTGCTACGAGCTCCTCACCCCCTCTGGAGACCATTTGCTTTTGCAGTGGGCAAGTAAATGGTGATGGTGATGATGATGGTGGTGATGCTCATGGCCGTTGCTTTATTTCTTTACCTGAGTACTCACTTCTGTCTTCAGTTTTGCAGGCTAAGCCTTAAACACAGCAGCCTTCACATCTATATCCTCGTGATTGCCCGTAAGCTTACAGGCTTTTTAGAAGGGTGAAGAGCTTCAGAGAACCTGGCAGTGCTCCTGTCATCAGTTAGCACTCATCTATGCAATACTATAACCACAACACAAACTTTATTTCTAATTGAATTCAGCAAAAAATGAAACTATATACAGAAAGAACTATGTACATAAAAAGTCTCCACAGTGCCTAAACTCCAAGATGCATATCTGTGTCTCCTGAGAAATGGAAGGACTCATAAATAAATGGGATGGCACAGTTCTGAACTGAGGTCCTCCCTGCAGATTGGGCACCTGTGAGAAACATCAAGGGAAAGAGGAAGGCACCGACTGCAGAAGACGTGACCACACACTGTTGACATAAGTTGTCATCCACGTTGCATAATCTGGAAGAAAGAAAACCACAACATGTATTGGGAGGAAAGAATTTCAGTTTGCTGCTCCATTGGCACCAGACAAATGAGATTTTAGAGCATCTGAAACCAGTTAGAATAACGAGGGACCCACAGATCTGCCAGGGCCATCGTGGCAAGGGCTTCTCCCTCTACATTCACCACCAAGAAGTGACTTGTGGAGCTTCACAGCAAGGGCTGTGCTTCCAGTCAGCTCCCCACAGTATCCCACATCAGCCAACTGATCTATGCAGCCCCCTCTTTTGGCATCATCCTCCTCCCACAAAGCAGAAGGGAGGACAACAGGATCCTTACCTGTGAGTAAAATTCCATGCATATTGGACACCTAATGATAACTCCTTGCTGTGCAGTAAGGGGAACGGAGCTAGAAAGAACATGCAGCTGTTAGTATCACCACACTTCAATGGTTATTGATACATAAAATCTCACATAATCACTCAAAACCACTGACTAGCATTTGGCATTTCATTTCAAGGACCCTGCTGTCTTTAACACACTGCTTGCTGCATTTAATGACAATTTGGGGTCTCCCTGTCCTGAGGGAAAGAGTGTCCTGGTTTTCGTGAGGAGAAAGGTGCACTCAGTCACCCAGCTCTGGGATGTGAAGTTACAGCAGTCTCTAGCACTGGCCATTTTGTGCATGGCAACCTTGACTTTCAGGAGGTCATCAGCAACAGCTTTGTAACCACAGCATCCAGCTGTAGTTCCTCTGGGAACCATTCGCCACAGAATATTCATTCCAGAACCCAGTTCTAACGCTACAGACTAACATGGCTCTGGCAGGATGCAGCCCTCTGAAGGAGCCTTGGGCTGCCTTATTCTCCCAAAATGCAAATGGTATCATTTGATCATCATGGGAGAAGGAGGCAATTAATTAGAGTAGGGAAGGCTTGAAAGATAAACCAGGTTAAGCTCTATAGCTTAGTCCTGCACAGAAAAGAAAAGAAGGCACAAAATTCCCTGTTTGGTAGGGCATGAGCCCTACATACATACTCTGAGCTTTGAGTGTCCTCCTCCTCTGCTCCCTGTTCTGCAGGAGCTGAGTCAGCTGAGTCAGGTGCTTCAGTAGCTCCTCTTCCACTGCCAGAGCCATCCACCTGTTCCTGGCTGTTCACTGTAACATTACTGCTTTCTTCTTCATGCACTGTAATTTAATTTTCAGAAGTTAGATCTATTATTCTCTCTCTCCATAGAGCTACTCTTGAAATGAGTTATCGAAATAGTCAGTAATGGTTCCTATTTTAAATGGGTTCTGTTCAGCTGGGTTAAAAACAATCTTACACAAACTCCTTTGCCAAATAGTAAGGCTGAACCCTTCCAGATATTGCGACTATTCTGCTACAGACCAACACAAAACATTTGCTCTATTGCTCTATTGAAGCACTTTCATTTGCCTTTCATAAAGGCAGTTTCAATCTCTGCTACTTGAGTTTCTTCAGGAAAAAAAACAAACAAAAAATAAAAAATATGTTTAGGACAATTCCGTTACCAACTGTAAAACATCAACTCACCTTCAAGGAGCTTCCATTGATGCACATGGGAAGGGAGAGAAAAGAAGATACAGTTAGATTTGGAGAGCCCCCCTGGTGCTGCGTGCAAACCTCAGCTCACAGAGCAGAACAAGCAGAGCACATGAGGAAGGGTAGGGTATCACCCTTTGAGTTTGGTTAAGAACATTCCAAGCAGTAGCACAAGGAGCTGCTGCCCTGAAAACAAATAACTGGGTGCTTCTGATTCTCGTCTCACTACTTCAACAGGGTAGAAAGAGAGGCAGCTTAGGAACCACCTGAACACCCTCCTCCTCCCCATTCCTGTTTCCCAATTCAATTTGGCCTGGAGCTGTTTCTTTCCCTCTTTCTCCCTCAGAAGGCAAAATTCAAAGGTGATATCCATAAACACTTGGGATAAAGTGAACTGCTGCTGAAGAAAGGAAACCACAACAGGCATTGGGAGTAAAGAATTCCAAGTTGCTGCTCCATTGGCTCCAGACAAACAGCACTTGGAGCACTTGTGCAGTCTGACACTCAATGCTAGAACTACCAGGAACACACAGATCTGCCAGTGCCATCCTGGCAAGGGCTTCTCCGTCTACAGACACCACCAAGAAGGGACTTGGAGGGATATGCAAGTTGGAGCTTCCCAGCAAGGGCTGTGCTTCCAGCCAGCTGCCCGTGGCACCCACCGAAGACAACCGAGTTGTGCAGCTCCCCCTCTGGCCCTTTCCCTCCTACAAAGCAGAAGTGATGAGAACATGTGCATCCTCACCTCTGAGTCCTCATCCTCAGTAGCTGGAGGACTAGCAGGACCTGCTGGCTGTGCACTAGAGGGAACAGAACCAGAAAGAACAGGCAGCCATTAATTCCACAATCCATAAAGGGATATACAGAAATAAATTGAAAGAAGTTGAAACATCCCCTATTCTCATTTAGCTACATCCCATCCCACCAACTCAATAATGCCAAAAACTTTTATATACTGCAGTGTTACTCAGGCCATTCTCTAGGAAGTATTCAATAATGTTGAAGGGAGGAGTAAGGTTCCTTCTGAACTTTGGTGTTTGCTTTTCCTAAGTTAGTTGGTTCTCTCCAGACAGGCCACTATATGCCAATTCAGATTTTTTCACACAGAATCAGGCAGAGCCCAAAAGCTTGGAAAAAAATAAGTTTCTACTGCATAATAGAAATTAGACTTTAAAAAGACATTTTCTCTCACGTACTTATTATCATCTCCTTGTTCCTCTCCATTGTTCCCCGTCACCGGCACAGCTGAATTATCCTCTGGACTGATAGAATGTGGCTGCCATCGCAAATACCACCACTGTTGCAATGGAGTAGGAATGGAGGCAACTTAGGAAACCACCTGAACACCCTCCTCCATGCTCCCCCCTGCAGTTCCCTAACTGCACTTGGGCCAGAGATGTGGCTCCTACCTCTGAGTAATAACGCATCCAAACTCGAGCAACGTAGACACTGTCTGGCCACCTCCTAAAGAGAGCAGAACCAGAAGTACATGCAGCATTAATTGCACTGGGCACCAAGGATTACTGAAACATAAACTGTCAGAAATTGAAACTTTCCCTATTCTGGTTTAGCAACAGCCCAGCCCAGCAACACAGTCATCCCCAGAGCTTTTGTGAACTGCAAACATTTCGGTATGTATCTCAAGCCTTATTTAAGAAACATTTAATAATGCCTTCAGACACAGAGAAAAATGGCTTCTGCTGGATTTTGCTGCTTGGTTTTTTCCTTACTTCTATTCAGGACACCATATTCCTGATGTTTTGCCACACATTCAAGGAGCACCCAAACACTTGGCAAAAAAATGCCTTTACCATATATCAGAAATTAGAGACACAGTTTCTCTCTCACATACCCTTGATTATCTCTTGGTTCCTCCTCCGCATCCCTTGCTGGTACCTCAGCTGAAGTCTCTGCTCTTCTGAAAAAATGTGGGGGCCCCCAGTCCTGCAATGACATAGAAACGGAGGCACTTAGGAACCACCTGAACACCCTCCTCCCTGCTCCCTAATTCAATTTGGCTTGGAGCTGTTTCTTTCTCTCTTTCTCACACAAAAGAGCAAATTCTTTTGGGATAGCCCTAAACACTTCATGCTGGATGAACAAATCAACGTGTGGATTCTCACCACTGAGTCCGAGTCCTCCACGTCCTCATCCTCCCTAGTCGCAGGACTAGCAGGACCTGCAGGCCATGCACTAGAGAGAGCAGAACCAGAAAGAACATGCAGCCATTAATTTCATTGTGAACCAACAGTTACCAATATATAACCTGTCAGTAATTGAAATATTCCTTATTCTGATATTAAAATATCCCACAATATCCCACGACAGCTACATAATCACTCCAAAAACTTCAATGTACTGCAAGGATTTCAGCCTGTGTGAAGCCATTCTGATTTATGAAGAGGGGAGAAAGGTTTCTGTTGGATTCTGCAGGTTGAGCCCTTTTCTTTTATTTTATTTTTTTTTCATGCTGCTATTCCAGACCAGCCACTTTATTCCAAGTCTGTATTGTTTTCCAGAGTATCAAAAAGAACCCAGGAGCTTGGCAAAATATTTTTTTTGCCATATATTAGAAATGAGGATTTAGAGAGACACTTTCTTTCTTGCATACCCATCAACATCACTTGGTTCTTCTTCACCATCCCTTGGCAATACATCAGTTGAATTCTCTACTTCCCTGGAAACATGTGGCTGCTGCTGGTTCTGCAGCCTGTCCTGCAATGGGGTAGAAATGAAGACAGATTAAGAACTACCTGAACGCCTTCCTCCCCTCTTTCAGCTTCCTAAATGCATTTGGGACAGAAACTGCTTCTTTCCCTCTTTCCCCCTCAAAAGGCAAAATTCAAAGGTGATGTCCATAAAGTGAACTGCTGCTGAAGAAAGGAAACCACAACAGGCATTGGGAGTAAAGAATTCCAAGTTGCTGCTCCATTGGCTCCAGACAAACAGCACTTGGACCATGTGCACTCTGACACTCAATGCTAGAACTACCAGGAACACACAGATCTGCCAGTGCCATCCTGGCAAGGGCTTCTCTGTCTACAGACACCACCAAGAAGGGACTTGGAGGGATGTGCAAGTTGGAGCTTCCCAGCAAGGGCTGTGCTTCCAGCCAGCTGCCCGTGGCACCCACCGAAGACAACCGAGTTGTGCAGCTCCCCCTCTGGCCCTTTCCCTCCCACAAACAGAAAGGACAAGAAGAAGTGGATGCTCACCTCTGGAGTCCTCATCTGACCAATACGGTAGATCAAAATCATACAGGAACCAATCACTAGGGAGAGAAGAAGCAGAACATGCAGCCATTTAAACATGGAGCCTTTTATTTCACCTGGCACCAAGGGTTACCAACACAGATAATGTTGGTACTTAAAACATCCACTATTTTGGTTTAGCAACATCCCGGCCCAGCAACAAAATCATTCCCTGAGCTTTTACATACTGCAAGCGTTTCAAGCCAAACTGAACAATCATTCAGTAATGGCTTCACGCACAGAGCCGAATGGTTTTTCTACTGGATTGCTTTTGTTCGGTTTCTTTTTTTTTTTTAATTACTTCTCTCTCCATCAAGCTACTCTGAACATTTTCCAATTCTGAACTTTTGGCACAGAATCAAACTGAAACCAAAAGTGTGGCAAAAAGTTTTTCCTTCTATGTATTAGAAATTAGATTTTAGAGAGTCAATTTATGTGTCACATACTCATCAATATCCCTTGGTTCTTCATCATCCCTTGCCATTGGCTTGGCTGAATTCTCTGATGTTGAGGAAAGATGTGGCTGCTGCTGGCTCTGCTCGCTGTCCTGAAATGGGGTAGAAATGGAGGCACTTAGGAACGACTGGACACTCTACACCCTGCTCCCATTTCAGTTTCCTAATTGCATTTGGGCCTAGAGCTGTTTCTTTCCCTCTTTCTCCCCCAAAGTGGTGAATTTCCTGTGGTATCTAAAATATTTTGTATTAGATTAACAGTTACTAAAGAAAGAACCCAAAATCCAAAGCCAGACCCGCTCTTGCTTTTGGTGCAACTGCAGCTGGGTCATGCATGCTCTGGTGTAAAGTTTGAGGCCTTTCTTTTGCAAAGGCTCAGAAATAATGCTGTCAGGACGTACCCTTTATACTATGCCTGCTGCATATTCTGCTTTGTACAGCAGCAGTGACATCCCAAAATGGTCGGGATAAACTACACCGTGGGCTGGATGAAGGACTATTTCAAATAGCAGGGGAAATTAAAAGAAAATAAAGAAAAAAGTGACATTTGGAAAGACTTCTTGGAGCAATAAAAATACTACTAGATTGTACCCCAGTTGGGTGCAGATGCAGTTGGCACCTCATTGACAGGGGTATCTTAAACTGATGTTGCAGCAAAAACACGTCTTCATTGGGAAGCCAAAAACTTCCCGTCCTCTCCCTTGCTTTTTCTTTAAATCACTGAAGCAACAAGCTCTTTTAGATTACTCTTCATTCTCTGCAAGTGATACTCAGAAAGAGAGACAGATGCCAGAACACAGGCCCAGGAGCTCAAGAGAAAAGAATTTGACTACAAGATGGAGAGGAGTGTGCCATTCACTGCTTACCACAACAGATTCATCATCACTGATAGTGATGACTTCAGGCTGAGAAGATTCATCTCTGAGATCTGTAACTTCTTCTTCACCTGTCAGATCAATGCTGTCTACTCCTATGAGATCTACGCTCTCTTCGCCGGTGAGATCTATAACTTCTTCTGTTAAGTCTATGACTTCTTCAGCAGTTGAAAAAAGAATATCACAGTCAAGATCTGAGACTGCAGAGGAATTAAATGGGTTGGCACTGGAGAACAGGCTGAAGTTTGATTCACTATGTCTTCGATATCTTGCTTTCAGAAAGATGTAAAACCCCAAGCTTTACCCTCAACAGTCCACAGGGAGCGTTGCCAGCCCTGCCCTCTCAAGGGGAAACACTAGAGGAAGAGCAGCTGAGCTCTTCACAAATTCTTCACAACAGCTTATGGCAGGTTCACACCAACAGGTGAATCATCTCATATAGGGGAAGAAAAAAAGAAAAAAGCTCTACCAAAACTGTCATCATACAGAGGATCCTAATATTACACTACTATGCTGTACATGTTCCCCTGAACAATGGACCACAGCTAATGACAAACTTTTCCTTCTCTTCATCCAGCTTGGGAGACCCCAAACTCAGCTTGCCACATCCAGTGTGGCAGCTGCAGTGACTGCCAGCTCATCAGAACACACCTTCAGGTGTTTGAGCACTACTTGAGGACCTTTGCTACACAGCTCATCTCTCACTAGCAGACAATGTAGTGAGCTCAGTAACAAACCAAAACAGTTGTCAGAAGGCTTGTTGTTTAGGGATACTGTGCCCAGTGGCTCCTCAACATCAAGGTTTCCTTTCCTCCCCAGTAAAGGGCCTAGAAACTGCCAAAAGCACATGGCCAGCAGGTCCTCACCCTCTGGAACACTTCCTGCTCTTGCCAAGCTCCAAAGCAGGTGTACCCCTTTCCTCAGGCTCTATTGTCTGTGACTGACCTGTGCTGGAGGACTGCAGCCTGCTCCGTTTCCGAGATGGTCCGGAATCAGCTGCTCCTCCACGGCGCTTTCGCTGATGCTGTGAGAGGACAAACCTTTAACATTTTCTGTGGCAGTGATATTAACACAGCCCTTGGTTTTTACAACACCAATGACAGCATACAAGGATACAGAAAACACTACTGCAAAGGCTGGAATACACATCAAATAGTGCAATGAGCCATTCCCACCATTCCATCACCTCAGAGAAAAGGCAACAACCCTGATCTCCAACAAGCTGCCTCACCAAGAAAGAGCCTGTTCCAATGGCTTGGAAACAATAAGACCAGTTCCCACTTCTATCAGGTTGCTGCTTACACTGTAAGCTACTGCTGAAACCCACAGAAATTCAAAATTTTCAGTATTCCTGAACAAGAAGATACATGAATTTTTTTAAGAACTTTTGTGTTGCCATGTTTTTCTGCGTAATACTACATCCCTAAATATTTGCTACAAACTCTTGAAATAGTTTCTACAAGTACGCTGGAAAATGTTTCAAGAATCAGGTTTGCATTGAGTAGCAAAGTACTTACTGAGCTCATGATGTTTTCTGATCTAAAAGCACTGGCAAAGTAAGTGGGACAAACTCTAACAAAGGAATGCCAAAGGGGAGATCAATCCCTTAACTTCCTTTAGGTAGTCCACTGCAGATTTTTCAGAGATACAGGAAAGTGATCTTCCAAACCTATCAGAAAAGTAGAGGGGAGATTATCTATTTGGAATGCCAATGTTCTTGAACACCTCCATGACCCAATACTCTCATTCCCGAATCTCCAGCTGCTGGCCAAAGCTGGAGAAGTCCATGGCTCTGGTACTTGAGCCCATCTCCAGCCCATCCTGTAGACCAGCCCAGCCCCTCAGCAGCAGAAGCATTTCAAGACTTGACTGCACTCACCTGTACAGTCAGTGCAGAGTTTTGTTCGCAAATGGAAGCAAATCACTCTCTATTCCCACTTGCGATGCAGAAGACGGATGCTCTGCGTCTGCTGCGCAGCAGAGAATCTGTCAACTGGCACAACAATGTCCGTGTCAACAGAGCCTTGGGAGCAGGAGTGCCCCTGGCAACCGGTTCCAACATTCCATGCCCAGGTAACCAGTGTCCCTTTTGCTCACCCATGGAGTTCCAGAAGGCCATGGAACAACCTCAACCATCACCTGGTTCTGCTGCCACCCACTAGATCAGAGTGCTCAGGGCCCTGTCCAGCCTGGCCTGGAACATTCCAGGGACAGGGCAACCACAGCTTCTCTGGGCAGCCCATAGCCATGTCTCAGCAGCCCCACAGTCCATCCGAACATGCGATGGAATCTCCCCTGTTCCAGTCCCAGCCCTGCCCCTGCCCCCATGGCTCCCTGCCCCCTTTGGGCTCTCAAGGCCGCACTGAGGCCTCCCCGGACCCTGCTCCTCTCCAGGCTGGACAACCCCGGCTCTCCCAGCCTGGCTGCAGAGGACGGCTGCTCCAGGCCTCCACACATCCCCAGGGTTCCTGCAGCCCTGCTCCACAGGCACATCCCGCCTGTGCTGGGCACAGCTGGACACGGCTCTGCAGTGGGGCCTCAGGGGCAGAGCAGGGCAGGCCTGCACCTCCTGCCGCCCTCAGCCTCAGCAACCTGTGCATCGCTGCAGCTTCTGTGCCCAAAGAAACCCCACCAAAACACACTTCCCCAAACCAAAATCAAATTTACATCCTTCCTTAACCCTCCTCCTCCTCGTTTGTTAGTCTCTTGCGGTTTTAACCGTTATGGGAGTGCTTTATCTTCAACCATAGCAAACAGAAATTAAAACAAAATCAGCAATTTTTGTGGTTTTTATTTCAACCTGTTGAAAGGATCTAACCATTCAGATCCTTATTTCAAGTCTCTGGGATCTTGAAATTTTCAGGTGTTCAGCTATTGCTCTGACAGGATTTCCCAACAGGCCTGAGGAGGTTTGATCTCCTCCGAAGGAAAGCACCTTTCTCCTGAGGCCCTGCTCTGCTACGAAAGGTGAAACAGCAGAAAAAATAGAATTAATATTCTACTTTTCTTCTAGACATGTTGCCACTGGACCTGCACACTGGGCTGTGGCCCCTGAGAGCAGCAGAGAACCCTTCTCAGCCCGGCCACATGCAGGGATGCTTCACATCCCCTGGTCCTGCAGGGTGCTCTGTGGTGTGGGAAGAAGCATGGAAATTCATCCAATGCTGAATAAGGATATTTTCAGCTGATGCTTTACATGAGGAAGATGATTTCTTAAAACAAATTTTCAGTTGCTATTGTTGTCGCATTGAGGTAAATGGCAAAGACTTGCTCTGGTCATCACATCCACATCCTTCATTTCTCATATTCAGTGCTTTGAGACTGGTATGAGTTACTGAATTATTTCTATATTAAATACATTTTTGGAATTGCTTTAACATCTTAGCATTTTCATCTGGAATGTCGAATCTCCTTTAGGATTTTTCTTATCTAATCCTCTGCCCTTTGGACCCAACATTTTCAAAAGTAAATGTGCTTAAACAGGAGTCAGAAACATCCCATGTGTTACAGCAGAGAGCCTGTCCACTCCTGCTCCACGTGCAGCTGAGGTTGTCTGAGGGGACTCAGCACCACGTGTGTTTTGGGATAGGACTGGATGGCTTCTAGCAGAAATGAGTCATCGTGGGTAAGGGACAAGGGAGCACTGAGGAAGAGGGGCAGATTTTATTAAGTCAAACGTTAGAAGGCTCTAGAGCTTGATCTCCTCCAACCCTGCTGGACAGTGGCAGTGGGGGCTGGGAGACCTTTACTGTAAGGCCCAACACTTTTTAATTAAAGCCGCTATTGAAAATAGTCATTGCTCGGTGTTGAGAGGGAGAAAAACTTCCTGTCCCTTCACTGCACATCCCAGGGAAACTGCAAAGGCCACATTCCTGTTTCATCTCCTCCCACATGGGTCACCTTTGAAGCGAGGTGCAAGACCTTTGAAACACCCACTGCCTTTCCGTTTTGGGAAGGAAGAAGTTTGCATCTATTAACTTCCAAAAATAAAAGCCAACAGCCTAAACTAAGCCCAGATTGAGCTGGCTTGGTATATTAAACACCTGGAGATAGAGCATTGGTGTTTTCACATGATTAGCTATGGTTTGCCAGGAATTTTTGGCAGGAGAAGGCACCTCAGGGTCTGAGAAACCCAGGGTTCACGGCACACGGGTTGTCAGCTCTTTAGTCTCCCAAATCAGGGGTATCCTAAGGATCAGAGCAAGGGCCATAAAGTAATTTAACAAGGGTGAATGTAGGACAGCATTTTGTATACCAGAGCACGGCTGGGCGATCACTGATGACGAGAAAACCTACAATTCCATGAGAAAACCAACTTTCCACCCCAGATGGATCAGAGCTGCCGCTTTCTCTGACTCACTCTCTTTAATAACCAGAATTATTTTGATCTCTGGGTAGACAAACAACTGGATTCCACAAGGCAGCAAAGGTCCAGTAACCAGCCCTGTCCTTCAGCCCCATGACCATGGCCATGATTGCCCACAGGAGTCCTGATCATGGGCAAGCTGGTTTTGCTTCTAGGCAACCCAAGTGAAAAAAGGCTGCATCACCCCCAGGGCTGACAGGGACATGGTTTTGGTGGGAGGCAGCCGGACACCCAGCCTCCCACACAGCTTGGCACAGGGACAGGTCTGCAATCCCGAGAGCAATCCTGGGGACCAGTGCCTCTAAATCCACCAAAGGGATGCAGGGAAATGGCAAGGATTATCAACAGAAACCCCAGAAATATGATCGTCTTGGCAAATGATAATTTGGACCAGTCTCACTGAAGATTCTATTTCACTCCACGTGTCAAAATTTGCCTTTGCTTGACTCTAGCAATGGTTGTGATTTCAGAGTATGTTTCCTCAAAGACTGTTCAAAATAAAACCATTTTTACCCTCCCTGATGGTAGGCACTAGGGGGTGGTGTAGTCTCTGATCCTTCTTCCTAGCCTGGCTGTGGCCGGGGGCTGCACCGAACTCAGAAATTTTATGCAGAAAGAAAATCTGACAGCATTTTTCTGGAACTAAAAAACTTTAATACTAGAAAGTAACAAACAGTAAGCCAAACAATTTGTACTGCACAAACAGGGAACGATGGTACAGGGAGGCTAGTTCCATCCACAAGGGCAAATCGACTAAAGCAGGTGTTAGGGCATGTCAGGGGTATTTATACACATGCAGGAGGGGAGGAATTAAGGTTGGGTTTAGAGAGGAGGTCCAATACAGAAGGGAAATTAGGAATATTAGAATTATTGTAGCAAAAAAGAACCAATAACAACAAGAGGAGCAGAAAACTTTCTGGCAATGGTCAACATACTACAGCTGGAGGATTCTGGGAGTAGTTTTTTACTCACCACTATTGAGGATTTTCCCACAGCCTTAAACTGTGGTCTTCTTCACTTCTTTTGGGCCTGACCCCAAATATCATTATCCTCATCATCATCACCATCACCATTTACCTTGTTCACTGCAAAAGCAAATGGTCTCCAGAGAGGATGAGGAGTTCGTAGCAGCTCCTAGAGCCAGGGTGCTGACGCGGGTTGGCAGCAAGGGGCCCCATCCATCACAGGGATTTACATGACACGTGGCCAGAGGGTGCCAATGGCATGTACCTGCCCATATATTTGGGAGAAAGCATCATGCTGAAGGCACAAGTCTTTAACCACCTGCAGGGTTAAGTAAGACCTACACTTCCCAAGCTCCGGTGAACATCTTCATCTGCCAGCTGCCCGTGGTACTTCACAGATCAAGGGCTGCAGAAATATCCTTGCCTGAGTGGGAGCCCTGCACAAAGGCTTGTCATGAATTTTCCTGTGAAAAATTCTTCTGTTTCATCAGCGGGGTTTTCACTTCCTGGGAATGGAAACATCAAAAAAAAGACCCATGATGAATTTCGCTGTGTACCAACCACCACTGCAGTGGGGTACCCAGGGTTCGTCTAAGGGAATTTCCTATCAAAACACCAAATTCCTTGCTCCTTCACATTAAAAAAAAAAAAAAGGTTATTTTCTTACACTGATATTTGTAGTGTCTCTGGATTAAAAGATAAAAGTTTGCTGCAATTCATCCCATGCAAAAAGAACTGCTTCCTTCTGCTTCCTTTTGTAAAGCAAATTTTTAAGACTTTTTTTAGGATAAAAATTCTTTAGTTCTCTATGGTTGTTTATGGATTTCATAGGTAGTATATTTGGGAAGATGTTGTTTTACTTCTTCCAACAGATCCAAAGCAATGCTTTGATTTGTTTGCTTATTTTACACCTGCTCCAAAAGTTTTCAGTACTTCTCTAGCAATTAGCTATGGTGTGCTGGAAATTGCAAGTACACTTAGCTAAAAGCAGACCAGTTTGGATTCATATGGGGGTGAAAGTAAATGGCAGAGGAGTGGTTGATGAGGCATTGATGCTCTGAGTTGGCAAGAGGCAGTTTTGGAGGCTGATGTAACAAGACTGCCTGCTAAATATCTCTGGTATTGCACCTGCTGACACATAGCTTCAGGTAAGCCACAAAACCATGGAGGGGTGAATTATTAAGAAGTTACATTAAATTTAATTTTGAAAATGAACAAACTTCGGGGTACGTTAACACTATTCCAATATTAACCTCCAAAAAGATGACTGGCTCTTGCAACTTCCCTTGGTTTCTATTTCCCCTGCAGGACTTCAGGCCTGAAATGTATTTTCCTGCACATGAACCTGCAGAACAAAACAGATGTGAGCCTGGATGGCTGCTGTCCCTGTCTCCACCACAGGCATGTGCCATGCCTTGGCAACCTGAAGCTCTTTCAGTCTCATTTTCCCCCTTGGTAACATGGGAATAATGTCGCTCATTTTCTCTTAGAAAACAAAGACTCTATGTATTCATGTGGTATATTGGAAAAAGTTCTCTAAAAGCCATGAGATTATTTGATCCATAAGAGTTAGGGATTTTTCTTCCCTGACCACCACCTCAAATACTTAAAATTCTTCCTCTTTTCTCTTGTGGTCATTAACTTTTCCTTATTTTGCTCTACCAGGTATGTTGTTTATACCAATTCCTGCTGCTTGCAACACACAGGGGTAAAATAACTAATTTAATATGTCCGACACACTTATGGAAAATAGAAACCATGTGTGCCTAATGACTGAGGCTCATCTAAAGTTAGTACCCTGTCTTTGCACTGCAGCTGAATCCTAATGATTCTGCTCCTAAGACCAGCAGTGGAAACCAGCCCTGTCAATGTCCTCATGTGAGTTATAGATCTCACAGGCAATTCTTCTCAGCCTGAAGTCATCACTATCAGTGATGATGAATCTGTTGTGGTAAGTAGTGAATGGCACACTCTTCTCCATCTTGTAGTCAAATTCATTTCTCTTGAGCTCTTGGGCCTGTGTTCTGGCATCTATCTCTCTCTCTGAGTATCACATGCAGAGAGTGGAAGAGTACAGGAATTTCATAATTATAAGGCACACCCTTTTGACTAAAATTATGGTCCGAATCTGGAAGTGCAGCTTATAATACGGTGCGCCTTATATATGGACAAAGTTCAGACATTTGCCAACCCGGAAGTGGGAGCCCCGTGTCGCAGCAACCCCGGCACCACGGGAACCCTGGCCACGGAGGTCCCGTGGCACCGGGGCTACTGCGGCCTGGGGCAGCCGAGGCTGCCACTTCCGGGTTGGCTCAGGGAGGCCGCGGCTCCTGCGGCATACGGCTCCTACGGTGTCGGGAGTGCCGCAGCACAGGCCTCCCGGAGTATGGGGTTGCCCGGGCTTCCGGTATCATGGCATGGCTCGGTCTGGAGGCATCGCGGCACGACTCGGGCTGCCAGCATCGCAGTATGTCTTGGGCTTACAGCATCGCGGCGCGGCTCAGGCTCCCGGTACCGCAGGGCGGCATGGGCTGCTGGCACCACTGGGTAGCACGGCCTCCCAGCACTGCCGTGTGGCAGAGGCCCCCGACAGCAGCGGCGGCCCTGAGTGGGGCCGAGCCCGCCCGGCCCCGGGCTGAGCCAGTAAACCCTGCAATCACACGATTCCGTTACTGATTCCGTTAGTAATTCATTAGTTTGTTGTGCAAAGCACGGATCCTCACTGCAAAAATAAAAGTGCGCCGTATAGTCCGGTGCGCCTTACATATGGACAAAGTTCGGAAATTTGCCGATACCTGGAGGATCGCCTTATAATTTGGTGCGCCTTATAGTCGTGAAATTACTGTAATCTAATAGCGCTTGTTGCATCAGTGATTTAAAGAAAAAGCAAGGGAGAAGACAGGAAGTCTTTGGCTTCCCAAAGAAGAAGTGTTTTTGCTGCGACATCACTTTAAGGTATCCGTGTTGCTGAGGTGACAAGTGCAACTGCAGCCGACTGGGGTACAAACTAATAGTATTTTTATTACTTCAAAAGCTCTTTCCAAATGTCACTTTTTTCTTTTTTTCTTTTAATTTCCCCTGCTATTTGAAAGAATAGTCCTTGATCCAGCCCACAGTGTAGTTTATCACAGCAGTTTTAGGATGTCACTGCTGCTGTACAAAGCAGAATATGCAGCAGGCATAGCATAAAGGGTACGTCCTGACAGCATTATTCCTGAGCCTTTGCAAAAGAAAGGCCTCAAACTTTACACCAGAGCATGCATGACCCAGCTCTTGTTCCACAAAAACCAAAAGCAGGTCTGGCTTTAGGTTTTGGGTTCTTTCTTTAGCAACTGTTAATCTAATACAAAATATTTTTAGATACCACAGCAAATTTGCCAGTTTGGTGGGGTTTCTTTGGGCACAGAAGCTGCAGCGATGCACAGGTTGCTGAGGCTGAGGGCGGCGGGAGGTGCAGGCCTGCCCTGCGCTGCCCCTGAGGCCCCACTGCAGAGCTGTGTCCAGCTGTGCCCAGCACAGGCTGGATGTGCCTGTGGAGCAGGGCCGCAGGAGCCCTGGGGATGTGTGGAGGCCTGGAGCAGCCGTCCTCTGCAGCCAGGCTGGGAGAGCCGGGGCTGTCCAGCCTGGAGAGGAGCAGGGTCTGGGGAGGCCTCAGTGCGGCCTTGAGAGCCCAAAGGGGGCAGGGAGCCATGGGGGCAGGGGCAGGGCTGGGACAGGAACAGGGGAGATTCCATCGCATGTTCGGATGGACTGTGAGGGTGCTGAGACATGGCAACACGCTGCCCAGAGAAGCTGTGGATGCTCTGTCCCTGGAATGTTCCAGGTCAGTCTGGACAGGGCCATTAGCGCCCTGATCTAGTGTGCGGCAGCAGAACCAGGTGATGGATGAGATGTCTCCATAGCCTTCTGAACTCCATGGGTGAGCAAAAGGGACTCTGCTTACCTGGGCACGCAATGGTAGCAAGTTGTTTACAAAGATTTACTGTCCAACTCTTACTCTATTTTAGTACAGAGGACCATCTGGATGGCACTGGATGATAGATCACTCACCCATTGTACAATACCATTTATACTAGTAAGAAAATTACAGTTGATATGTTATAATTCAAAACAGGTTTTTATTGAGGACAAAATGCAGAAGAATTACACCTTGTCACTGAAGTGAAGGCAGCATGAACCATGAGGCTGACTTGTTGCCTGGTCGCTTCAGAATCTTCTGGCTGGTGCTAATGCCCATTCTGTTGTTGGGCAATGACGTGGTTCAGGTGGGAAAACTGATCAGTGTACAAAACGTGCTCTCTCATTTGGGCTGAACTGAAATGGAGATGGGGGACTGAAAAAGGTGATTTCTTAAGTCCTGTGTGTACTGGGCTTATGTGGCATATTTGGATAGTGAGGGTGGCTATAGGCTGGCTTCTGTGAGAAGCTGCCAGGAGCTTTTCCCATGTCTAACAGAGACAATGCCAGCTGGTTCCAAGGGCAAATGTACTGCTGGCTAAGGCTGGCCTAGTCGGGAGTGAGAGCAATGCTTTTGTGATAACATATTTATGAGGTGAAAAAAAGTTATTGCACAGATGAATTTGTGGCCAAAGAAGAGCAGAAAGAGGACTGCAACCCATGAAAGGTGATCCACGTTGGAGCAGTTAGTGGAGAACTGTCTCCTCTGGGAGAGACCCCACACTGGAGCAGAAGGATGCCTCTCTCTGTAGTGGCAGCAGTGGCAGAAATAGCTGTGGTGAACTGACCATAACCCCCATTCCCCATCTCTCTGCACTGCTGGGAGGAGAGGAAGTGGAGCCCGGGAAGGGGGGAGAGATGAGGAAGAAGTTGGTTTTAGATTTTAGTTTCTTTTTAATCATTGTGCCCTGATTTTATTTTTTTTTTTGCAATGAATTTAATTAATATCCTCAAGTTCCATTTTTTTTCCTTGTGACACTATTTGATGAGTGGTGTCTCCCACCTCATAACTCATGAACCTTTTGCAATGTGTTCTCTCCCCAGTCCAGTTGCAGAGGGGAGTGAGAGGCTGGCTTTGATGGGTGTCTGGCATCCAGGCAGGGACAGTCCAGCACACTGTGAAATGCAATAACCCTGCTCACCTGGCCCTCAATGTATTTGCTCCTCACATACCCAGGTGAGTACACCTTAGCTCACTGAGCCTACGTCATATCTGGGCCACTAACAGCATCATCCTGGACCCAGTGGCAATAGGAAAAGTGTGAAAAGTGCATGAGTTTGGCCACCACTGTCTGGCAGAATGTGAAACAGGAAATGGCTCTCTGCAACTATGCTTGGATGTCCCACTGACATTGGCTGCAGCAGATAGGGAGGATGGAGAAAACAAGGAGGATGATTTTGGGGGTACAGGAGTGGCAGCACACACTGGGTTTCAGTGCTCTCTTGGTTTGAATGGCAGATGTCTGCTAAGGAAGGCAGGAACTCCGTGGAAATGGTAGATGTAGACCCCTTGCCCGCAAATTATTATCATTTTGAAATTAAGGGTGTCTCAGGCAATGAGAATAGGAATAACAGTTCTTTACTAGCATATGTGTAAATATAAAATTAAAAAAAAAAACAAAACTGCAATTTAATAAGAAAAAATAATATGCTGTAATAAAAAAAAACAACCTAATGACAGCATCAGAATAGAATCTGAAAGCTCGGCAGTTAGGGTGTTGGCAGCATTCCGCTTAAATAATGGCTGCAGTTCTCCTGCAGTGACAGATGTGGTTCTGTTGAAGCAGTGGTCCTGTAGAAGTGTGCGGTTTTCTTCCAAAGGTCCAGTGATGATGTGGAAAGGTCTAATTTTCCTCTGGGAATATAGTGGGAAAAGGCTGCCTTGATGTTCCAAATCTCAGATTACAAACAGGTAGGAGTGTTTAGCTCCTCCGCCTGGTTGGAGCATCTCCCAATGGAATGATGTAATTCTATCAGTCATGCAGTGGGACTCAATGGCCCATTAACAGAAGATATCTCACTGGAGGGACGATGGGTGCTGGAAAAGATAAAGAACACTGCCCAATCTGATTTTAACAGATGGTGATAGAATACATATTTTTGCTTACATTCTGCATTGCAACCCAAGACAAGTGTGGTTTTTGAGAAAGCTCCTTGTGTTACCACCTGGTGGATGCTGCTTTCTGAAGACAAAGACAGGGTTTTCCTGTTCACAGGCACAGAAAGGAGGATACCACAGGCCTGGAAAAGATGCCTGGTGCCCTTAATTGGTACATCTCTCTATATATGAGATGTAAAGCTTACGTCTGGTTTCTAAATCAGGAGCTACTGCTCATCCATGGTTACTCTATGAGAAAAAAAGGGGCAGGGCGTGAGATGTGATGCAGCACAAGCCTCACATCAAGAGAAATATTCCTCTGCCTTCAAAGTGTCCTGGCTCAGGACATGGACCACATAGGCCATGGAGATAAAGTCCTTTTTGAGTTGGCAAATGGTATGTTGTTTTTCTGCTTGAGTAGGAAACTGAGAAACACACCTGGAGCTCTGCTCTGCTGTGCAGTTGGTGGTAGTAGATTTAATAAAGGGCTGTGTGGGAGGGAACACAGAAGGGAAAGAGAAAGGAGATGAGTGGGGCGAGCAGGCAGCTGCACCGCACCAGAAAGCATTGGTGTGCAGCATGCTGACAGGGATGAGCTGAGGGAGGCAGGACAGCCAGGCCACAGGTCTCCTCTCTGTCCTCTCCTGTTGGGAGCACGATATAGAGCTGGCTCTGAGTAGCCCAGCCTGAGGACAGCGAGTTGGAAAGGAGGCCAAGCCCGGCCATTCCTTCCCTCAGGTGTGGCCACCACACAGCCTCCACCAGTCTCCTCTGTGTGGGGTGCTGGCATGCTGTGCCAGTGGGATGCCCCCCAGTTGTTGCCAGCCAGGATAACCCTAACATACTGCAAGATACTGAGGCTGACATCCAAGAGGAGACAGGAAATTGGGAGCCTGGATAAAATCCTTCCCGCTTCTGCCTATAAGTCACAGCTCAATAGCAATTGTCAGAAACCAAAGCTTGGACCCCACCATGGGCTTCCTGTCCCATTTGGTCCCTCAGTGGCAGCCCCTTGTTCTCAGGCTCACCAGTGTGGCCTCAGGCACCCAGGGGTGTGCAGGACCTTGTGTCATGCAACAAGTGAGCCAAATGTTCATGGCAGCAAGACGGGAAATATTGCATAACAAATAAAGCCCGGGAAAACAATTTTATTGCCAGCAAAACTCTGCGGGTCTTTGCTTACTGAGTGCACTTCCCATTAAATGAAATTGCTCGCTGTGGTTTTAAACTGAGACCACCCTGGAAATCAAGGCAGTTTCCATCAAATCGAATTACTTTTCACCAGAACTGGTATGACAATGGTCATGTTGATAAGGGACAATAGCTCTTAAGTGAGAACATCATTTATATTTTCTATTAAATCACTGTCATTTCCAGTACGAATGGATCACGCATGCATGTCATGCTGATTTACAGTGATGAAGTCTTAGTCGTGATCAGTTATGGCAATGCCTAAGCAGAGCATGAAAGGTGGCACAAACATGCAAGCAACACTGCACCAAGCCCAGATCAATATTTGGATCTAACTTAGCATTAGCAGATGAGCTGGTGCAACAGCGATGGGAGTTTGTTCAAAAATATTTGTATGTTCATCATCAGTATAACCTTGAAGGCTTTTGATCTTCTCTACCTCATCTTTCCAGTTGTCTTCAGAAGTGACGAGCCAGGAAGCAAACGGAGAAGGAGCAGCAGCACATGACTGTTGTAGACCTGACCATGGAGATGCAGCATAAAGCAAATGTCATGTCCAGTGAATGATTCTAATTCCGCATGACTAGACACTTGATTTACCAAAATATGAGTATTGGTCTAATACTGATACTCAACTGTGACAGACAAGACTCTCTAACAATTTAAAATTAGAAAGTGAATGTTTATTCATTGCTGGGCAGCAGCAAGAGGTAATCGTCTAATACGCACCACAAAATTACAGGTGATCACAGAGTCTGTTTATTGACAAAAGCTTTAAATTATTACATATTCATAATAACAGCCCTTCCCATTCCTCACTTCCTGTAGTAATTAGCTGAATAGCATTTAAGCATGTGTGGTTGGCTTCTTGAATTAAATCAGGGGTTGTTTTTGTCAGGAAGGATCTTAAAAGGAGGAAGTACAGTAAATTCATGAATATAAGCCGCACTGAGTATAAGCCGCATCTCTGGGTGTTGGCAAATATTTCATTTTTTTTCCATAAATAAGGCGCACCCGAGTATAAGCTGCTCTGTTGTTCGCAGCGAGGACCCGCGTGCAACAAAGTTGCCAAATAGTAACAGAACGGCAGCAGGGCGGGGTTTACTGGCTCAGCTAGGGCTGTGCAGACTCGGCCCACTCGGGGCTGCCGACAGGGCCAGGTGGCCCAGCCCGGTGCTGCCGCTCGGCGGGGCCACTGGGGGCCAGCCGCCACTGCCACTGGGCTCGGTCACCATGGCCCGGCGCTGCCCCGTGGTGGCAGACAGGGACGGAGCCCCCCTCGCTCCCACGGCGGCAGCGGCGGGCGGGGACGGAACACCCCGCCTCCTCCCCGAGCTACGGCAATGGCGGCGTGGAGCCCCCCCGCCTCCCCGAGCTGCGGCCATGGCAGCGTGGGGCCTCCACTGCCTCCCAGAGCTGCGGCCATGGCAGCGCGGGGCCCCCGCCGCCACCCCGGGCCGCGGCAATGGCGGCGCAGGGCCCCCGCCTTCCCCCCGGGCTGCGGCAATGGCAGCACGGGGCCCCCCCATCTCTCCCCCGGGCTGTGGCAGAGGAGGGAAGGAGAGAGCTCTCCCTCCTCTCTCCCCGCCCCCCGTGCTGCCTGCAGGGTGCCAGGCTCCACCCGCGGCACAACGGAGTAACAATTTGTAACAATTGCAAAATGCCGACTTTGCAGAAGCTCGGCTCGGCACTCTGGCTGGCACTTCTGAGGTTGAAAACGTCAGAAAATTATTCACATATTAGCCGCTCCTGAGTATTAGCCGCATTTCCAGTTTAGGAGCAAAATCTTAGTCAAATTGGTGCGGCTTGTATTCGTGAAATTACTGTAATGTGAGTCTTCCTCGCCCTGAAGTCTCAACCTTTTCTATCAATGACAATACAAATGGCATTTGGGCCAACTCCAGTTTTTCAAAGAATGAGTTTCTGGTTGCAATTGTTTGCGTTCTTTGGACCTACCTACTCGTTTCATCCTTTCCCGTTGCAAGCACAGCTAAGCAAACATAAAATGACAGGCTATCAAATATTTAAGTTCAGATAACTATCTCAAGCCCACTTTCGTATAACTTCTAACTTTTAATTATTTTCAGCAAGGTCTATCTATCCATTTGATCTAAAATATTTCTAGTAAATAACTAACTTTCAACTAAAATCCTAATTTTTGCAAGATTAGTTTTTCACAATCAGCAAGGAGAAAGTGGGATTGCTGAGTGCAGAAAAAGGTAAGGTTGGACAAGCATCGGTGTTGCAGCAGTCACTCAGGGAAGGTTGCTGCTCTTGAACATGTTTTCCAAAAGTTGCTGAGCTTCTAGGAGCCCATGGACTGCTGCCACTCTGAGGAGTTTCTCCACTTTCTTGAAGGACATGAAACCTTCATCAAGAAAATCTAGGAGGAATTCCTAACTTCAGTCCTAGCCCAATTTTAATTACACAGGTTTTTATAACAGGATCACAGCTACTGAATATGAAAACATCTGAAAAGTTAACTGTCCCCTCTCCAGAATATTATCTGATTTTCCTACTGTTTTTTCCTGTGGTCTGAGCACACATGCTGTACGTTTGGCAATTTTCTCATCTTTGTTGAAGGAGAAATGGTTTTGGTGTTCTTGAAATACCACCCAATATGTGATTCTGATCATGCAATATGCCGTGGAGACTGAAACAAAATGCACTGACTCCACATCACAAAGTTTGTCCAAACAATGTTTTTAGCTTCATTTAGCATACAAGTGCTCCCCCCAAACTAATTTTAATTTTCAGGCTTGAAACAAATGAAAAGAATCAAAATGAAACAGTACACAAAATCAAAAAAAGGGCTGGTTTTCACTGTGATGGGATCAGTTCCCTCAACTTCACCAAGCCCTACGACAAGTCGCCACAGTGACTGTACAAAGCACAAGGCAAGTTTTCTTTATCTGTGGGCCTTGCTGGGAACACTGGTGGGCAATGTGCACATGCACATCAGGGAGAGAAACTCATCCCAGCAGTTTCAACCCAACCCCCAGGCAGTCAACAGGAAGCTTCTCAGTGACCCCATTGGATGGAAGGAGATTGAAAAGGGAATTCCCTTGAAAGACAGGTTCTTATAGCAGAAAATTCTCATGTCACTTCAATAGCTCTTTCTATACCAGTATGGGTCTTGTCCCTTGCCTCCATCAGGAAATCATCATGGAAAAACATGCAATCAGACCATAAGCATTTTAGGTACTGTGATGCCTAATTTTTAAAATGTCATTGGACTAACTGTGTTTTTCCATTTCTCTCCTGCAGGTAGAGCTGCATTACTGGCAATACAAAAAGAGGAAATTAGAAATGCTGGAGTGGCTTTGTGCATGGAATACCTACAGCACCATGTTGCCCCCCCCGCATCCCTCTCCAAGAGGAGCTGGGAATGAAGCTGTATTGGGAAGAAAGAGGATTATCTCAGGTTACCCTTCTCCAAGTGGCACAGTCGTGTTTCTGAGTATCCTCACCGCCAGGTTGAAGGAGGAGTGGGGATGGCCCTGCCCCGCAGCCTGCCTACAGCCAGGAAGAGACAAGCACAGAAAATGGTTAAGAGAAATACAGAAGAAGAAAACCAGAAGTTGAATGTTTCCAAGCAAGGTAAGTTGGATATGACTGAGAGGAACTGTTCTTCCAAGCAGCTGGTACAGTGCTGTGCTTTGGATTCAGTATGAGAACAATGTTGGTAACGCACTGATACTTTGGTACCAGTTGCTGAGCAGTGCTTACCCTAAATCCAGGATTTTTCAGTTTCCCACACTCTGGCAGTAAGCAGGTGCACAAGAAGCTGGGAGGGAGCACAGCCAGGACAGCAAACCTGAACATGCCAAAGGAATATTCCATCCCATGGAGCATCTCATGGTCAGTGCATAAACTGGGGAGGCCGATCAGTAGCAGCCAATTGCTCGTTAGGGACAGGTGGGCATCAGTCAGAGTGTGATGAGCAATTGTGTTGGGAACCCCTTCTGTTTCTACGGTTTATTCCTCATTCATTAGTGTTGTTGTATTTTATTTCAATTATGACACTACTCATATCTCAAATTACGGATCAAATAATCTCATGGCTTTTAGAGATCTCCTTCCAACATAGCACATGAATACTCACAGTCTTTGTTTTCTAGGAGAAAATGAGTGACATTATTCCCATGTAACTTAGGGGGAAAGAGGAGATTCCAAGAGCTTCACATAGCCAAGGCATGGCACATGCCTGTGGTGGGGACAGGAACAGCAGCCATCCAAGGCTCACTCCTGTTTCGCTCTGCAGGTTCATCTGCAGGAAAATACACTTCAGGCCTGTAATTCCTGCAGGGGAAATAGAAACCAAGGGAAGTTGCAAGGACCATTCATCTTTTTAGAGGCTAATATTGCGATAGGGTAAACCCACATTGGTTTTGGTCGTCCTTTTTTGTTTAAATTTAATTTAACTTTTTAATAGCTCACCCCTCCATGATTTTGTAGCTTACATGAAGCTACGTGTCAGCAGGTGAAATACCAGAGATATATACCAGGCCATCTTGTTACATCAGCCTCCAAAACTGCCTCTTGCCAACTCAGAGCATCAATGCCCCATCAACCACTCCTGGCCATTTACTTTCACCCCCATATGAATCCAAACTGGTCTGCTTTTAGCTAAGTGTATTTGCAATTTTCAGCACACCATAGATAATCACTAGAGAAGTACTAAAACTTCTGGAGCAGGTGTAAAACAAGCAAAAAATCAAAGCAGCGCTTTGCATGTGTACGAAGAAGTAAAGGCAGAGCTTCCCAAATATACTACCTATGAAATCAATAAACTACAAAAGAGAACTACAGCCATATCCTAAAAACAAGGGAAAATGCATTATGAGCCTTTGTGCAGGGCTCCCACTCAGGCAAGGATATTTCTGCAGCCCTTGATCTGTGAAGTACCACGGGCAGCTGGCAGATGAAGATGTTCACCGGAGCTTGGGAAGTGTAGGTCTTACTTAGCCCTGCAGGTGGTTAAAGACTTGTGCCTTCAGCATGATGCTTTCTCCCAAATATATGGGCAGGTACATGCCATTGGCACCCTCTGGCCACGTGTCATGTAAATCCCTGTGATGGATGGGGCCCCTTGCTGCCAACCCACGTCAGCACCCTGGCTCTAGGAGCTGCTACGAGCTCCTCATCCTCTCTGGAGACCACTTGCTTTTGCAGTGGGCAAGTAAATGGTGACGGTGACGATGATGATGATGGTGATGCTCATGGCCATTGCTTTATTTCTTTACCTGACTACTCACTTCTGTCTTCAGTTTTGCAGGCTAAGCCTTGAACACAGCAACCTTCACATCTATATCCTCGTGATTGCCCGTAAGCTTACAGGCTTTTTAGAAGGGTGAAGAGCTTCAGAGAACCTGGCATGCTCCTGTCATCAGCTAGCACTCATCTATGCAATACTTTAACCACAACATAATGGGGCAGCATGGACCATAAACAAGCTGTCTGGATACCCACAAATTATACTCAAAGTAAACTTTTCTTTGGATCTCAGCACAACCTGCTGTATCTTCAAACTTCAGAGCACCAAAATCATGACATTTTCACCAAACCATCAACCAGAGTCTGGCTTGAGAAATACAAGGCCTTGCTCTAAAGCAGGGCCTGCTTCATTTCCCCCATACAGCACACACTGGTCAAAAAGACTACAAAGTTTATGGTTTTAGCACATTTCCCCCAAATCAATGGACCAAGAGCCTTATTTCCACCTGTTAAAGAGCATCTCTGTCTAGCAGCAGAGTCCATAACAGAGGAGCAGACAGAATATATTTAAATCAATCAAAACTTTATTTCTAATTGAATTCAGCAAAAAATGAAACTATATACAGAAAGAACTATGTACATAAAACAAAAAGTCTCCACAGTGCCTAAACTCCAAGATGCATATCTGTGTCTCCTGAGAAATGGAAGGACTCATAAATAAATGGGATGGCACAGTTCTGGACTGAGGTCCTCCCTGCAGGTTGGGCACCTCTGAGAAACATCAAGGGAAAGAGGAAGGCACCGACTGCAGAAGACGTGACCACACATTGTTGACATAAGGCGTCGTCCACGTTACATAATCTGGAAGAAAGAAAACCACAACATGTATTGGGAGAAAAGAATTTCAGTTTGTTCCTCAGTTTATACCAGGCAAATGAGAGTTTAGAGCATCTGAAATCACTTAGAATAACAAGGGACCCACAGATCTGCCAGGGCCATCTTGGCAAGGGCTTCTCCCTCTACATTCACCACCAAGAAGAGACTTGTGGAGCTTCACAGCAAGGGCTGTGCTTCCAGTCAGCTCCCCACAGTATCCCACATCAGCCAACTGATCTATGCAGCCCCCTCTTTTGGCATCATCCTCCTCCCACAAAGCAGAAGGGAGGACAACAGGATCCTTATCTGTGAGTAAAATTCCATGCATATTGGACACCTAATGATAACTCCTTGCTGTGCAGTAAGGGGAACAGAGCTAGAAAGAACATGCAGCTGTTAGTATCACCACACTTCAATGGTTATTGATACATAAAATCTCACATAATCACTCAAAACCACTGACTAGCATTTGGCATTTCATTTCAAGGACCCTGCTGTCTTTAACACACTGCTTGCTGCATTTAATGACAATTTGGGGTCTCCCTGTCCTGAGGGAAAGAGTGTCCTGGTTTTCGTGAGGAGAAAGGTGCACTCAGTCACCCAGCTCTGGGATGTGAAGTTACAGCAGTCTCTAGCACTGGCCATTTTGTGCATGGCAACCTTGACTTCCAGGAGGTCATCAGCAACAGCTTTGTAACCACAGCATCCAGCTGTAGTTCCTCTGGGAAGCATTCGCCACAGAATATTCATTCCAGGACCCAGTTCTAACGCTACAGACTAACATGGCTCTGGCAGGATGCAGCCCTCTGAAGGAGCCTTGGGCTGCCTTATTCTCCCAAAATGCAAATGGTATCATTTGATCATCATGGGAGAAGGAGGCAATTAATTAGAGTAGGGAAGGCTTGAAAGATAAACCAGGTTAAGCTCTATAGCTTAGTCCTGCACAGAAAAGAAAAGAAGGCACAAAATTCCCTGTTTGGTAGGGCATGAGCCCTACATACATACTCTGAGCTTTGAGTGTCCTCCTCCTCTGCTCCCTGTTCTGCAGGAGCTGAGTCAGCCATAGGTGCTTCAGTAGCTCCTCTTCCACTGCCAGAGCCATCCACCTGTTCCTGGCTGTTCACTGTAACATTACTGCTTTCTTCTTCATGTACTGTAATTTAATTTTCAGAAGTTAGATCTATTATTCTCTCTCTCCATAGAGCTACTCTTGAAATGAGTTATCGAAATAGTCAGTAATGGTTCCTATTTTAAATGGGTTCTGTTCAGCTGGGTTAAAAACAATCTTACACAAACTCCTTTGCCAAATAGTAAGGCTGAACCCTTCCAGATATTGCGACTATTCTGCTACAGACCAACACAAAACAATTGCTCTATTACTCTATAAAAGCGCTGTCTGGCCACCTCCTAAAGAGAGCAGAACCAGAAGTACATGCAGCATTAATTGCACTGGGCACCAAGGATTACTGAAACATAAACTGTCAGAAATTGAAACTTTCCCTATTCTGGTTTAGCAACAGCCCAGCCCAGCAACACAGTCATCCCCAGAGCTTTTGTGAACTGCAAACATTTCGGTATGTATCTCAAGCCTTATTTAAGAAACATTTAATAATGCCTTCAGACACAGAGAAAAATGGCTTCTGCTGGATTTTGCTGCTTGGTTTTTTCCTTACTTCTATTCAGGACACCATATTCCTGATGTTTTGCCACACATTCAAGGAGCACCCAAACACTTGGCAAAAAAATGCCTTTACCATATATCAGAAATTAGAGACACAGTTTCTCTCTCACATACCCTTGATTATCTCTTGGTTCCTCCTCCGCATCCCTTGCTGGTACCTCAGCTGAAGTCTCTGCTCTTCTGAAAAAATGTGGGGGCCCCCAGTCCTGCAATGACATAGAAACGGAGGCACTTAGGAACCACCTGAACACCCTCCTCCCTGCTCCCTAATTCAATTTGGCTTGGAGCTGTTTCTTTCTCTCTTTCTCACACAAAAGAGCAAATTCTTTTGGGATAGCCCTAAACACTTCATGCTGGATGAACAAATCAACGTGTGGATTCTCACCACTGAGTCCGAGTCCTCCACGTCCTCATCCTCCCTAGTCGCAGGACTAGCAGGACCTGCAGGCCATGCACTAGAGAGAGCAGAACCAGAAAGAACATGCAGCCATTAATTTCACTGTGAACCAACAGTTACCGCTACACAAACTGTCAGTATTTGAAACATTCCTTTTTCTAATAATATAATATCCCGCCACAGCAACACAATCATTCAAGTAACTTTGATGTACTGCATGGATTTCAGTGTGTGAAGCCATTCTGCTTCATGAAGAGAGAAGAAAGGTTTCAATTGAATTCTGCAGGTTAGGCTTTTCTTTCTTTCTTTTTTTTTTTTTTTATTGGTACTATTCCAGACCAGCCACTTTGTTCCAGGTTTGAAGCATTTTGCACAGAATCAAGAAGAACCCAAGAGCTTGGAAAAAAAATTGGTTTTACCACATATGTATCAGAAATGAGGGTTTAGAGAGACACTTTCTCTCTTGCATACCCATCAATATCACTTGGTTCTTCTTCACCATCCCTTGCCAGTAGATCATCTGAATTCTCTGCTGCCCTGGAAACATGTGGCTGCTGCTGGTTCTGCAGCCTGTCCTGGAATTGGGTAGAAATGAAGACAGATTAAGAACCACCTGAACACCTTCCTCCCCTCTTTCAGTTTCCGAACTGCATTTGTGCTAGGAGCTGTTTCTTTTCCTCTTTCTCCCTCAGAAGGTAAAATTCAAAGGTGATATCCATAAACACTTGGGATAAAGTGAACTGCTGCTGAAGAAAGGATACCACAACAGGCATTGGGAGTAAAGAATTCCAAGTTGCTGCTCCATTGGCTCCAGACAAACAGCACCTGGACCATGTGCACTCTGACACTCAATGCTAGAACTACCAGGAACACACAGATCTGCCAGTGCCATCCTGGCAAGGGCTTCTCTGTCTACAGACACCACCAAGAAGGGACTTGGAGGGATGTGCAAGTTGGAACCTCCCAGCAAGGGCTGTGCTTCCAGCCAGCTGCCCGTGGCACCCACCGAAGACAACCGAGTTGTGCAGCTCCCCCTCTGGCCCTTTCCCTCCCACAAACAGAAAGGACAAGAAGAAGTGGATGCTCACCTCTGGAGTCCTCATCTGACCAATACGGTAGATCAAAATCATACAGCAGCCAATCACTAGGGAGAGAAGAAGCAGAACATGCAGCCATTTAAATATGGAGCCTTCTATTTCACCTGGCACCAAGGGTTACCAACACAGATAATGTTGGTACTTAAAACATCCACTATTTTGATTTAGCAACATCCAAGCCCAGCAACAAAATCATTCCCCGAGCTTTTACATACTGCAAGCGTTTCAAGCCAAACTGAACAATCATTCAGTAATGGCTTCACGCACAGAGCAGAATGGTTTTTCTACTGGATTGTATTTGTTTGGTTTGTTTTGTTCTTTTAATTACTCCTCTCTCCATCAAGCTACTCTGAACTTTTTCCAATTCTGAACTTTTGGCATAGAATCAAACAGAACCCAAAAGCGTGGCAAAAATTTTTTCCTTCTATGTACTAGAAATTAGATTTTAGAGAGTCAATTTATGTGTCACATACCCATCAATATCCCTTGGTTCTTCATCATCCCTTGCCATTATTTGGGTTGAATACTCTCATGTTGTGGAAAGATGTGGCTGCTGCTGGTTCTGGTCGCTGTCCTGAAATGGGGTAGAAATGGAGGCACTTAGGAACCACTGGACACTCTACACCCTGCTCCCCATTTCAGTTTCCTAATTGCATTTGGGCCTAGAGCTGTTTCTTTCCCTCTTTCTCCCCAAAATTGGCAAATCCGCTATGGTATCCAAAAATATTATATATCAGATTAACAGTTGCTAAAGAAACAACCCAAAACCCAAAGCCAGATCCGCTCTTGCTTTTGGTGCAACTACAGCTGGGTCATGCACGCTCTGGTGTAAAGTTTGAGGCCTTTCTTTTGCAAAGGCTCAGGAATAATGCTGTCAGGACGTACCCTTTATGCTATGCCTGCTGCATATTCTGCTTTGTACAGCAGCAGTGACATCCCAAAACGGTCGGGATAAACTACACTGTGAGCTGGATGAAGGACTATCCTTTCAAATAGCAGGGGAAATTAAAAAGGACATAAAGAAAAACGTGATATTTGGAAAGACTTCTTGGAGCAATAAAAATACTACTAGATTGTAAACCAGTCGGGTGCAGATGCAGTTGGCACCTCATTGACAGGGGTATCTTAAACTGATGTTGCAGCAAAAACACGCCTTCATTGGGAATCCAAAGACTTCCCGTCCTCTCCCTTGCTTTTTCTTTAAATCACTGAAGCAACAAGCTCTTTTAGATTACTCTTCCATTCTCTGCAAGTGATACTCAGAGAGAGAGACAGATGCCAGAACACAGGCCCAGGAGCTCAAGAGAAAAGAATTTGACTACAAGATGGAGAGGAGTGTGCCATTCACTGCTTACCACAACAGATTCATCATCACTGATAGTGATGACTTCAGGCTGAGAAGATTCACCTCTGAGACCTGTAACAACTTCTTCGCCGGTGAGATCTATAATGTTCTCGATGGTGACATCTATGATGTCTTCAACTGTGAGATCTATTACTTCTTCAACTGTGAGATCTATGATTTCTTCAGTAGAAAAAATAATATCAGAGTCAAGATCACAGATTGCAGAGGAATTAAATGGGCTAGGAATGAAGAACAGGTTGAGGTTAGAGTCACAGTGCCTTTGGTCTCTTGTTTTAAGAAACATGTCAAAATTTCACCCAAGCTTTGCCCTCAACAGTCCACAGGGAGCATTGCCAGCCCTGTCCTCTCAAGCGGAAACACTAGAGGAAGAGCAGCTGAGCTCCTCACAAATTCTGTGGGATGACAACACCTTATGGCAGGTTCACACCAACAGGTGAATCATCTCATATAGGGGAATGTTTAGTACACGGAAGAAAAAAGCCCTACCAAACCCATCATCATAGAGAGGATCCTAATATTACGCTGCTATGCTGAACATGTTCCCCCGAGCAATGGACCACAGCTAATGACAAACTTTTCCTTCTCTTTGTCCAGCTTGAGAGACCCCAAACTCAGACCCCACACCTTCAGTGTGGCAGCTGCAGTGACTGCCAGTTCATCAGAACACACCTTCAGGTGTTTGAGCACTACTTGAGGAACTTTGCTACATAGTTCATCTCTCACTAGCAGCCAAAGCACTGAGATAAGTAACAAACCAAAACAGTTGTCAGAAGGCTTGTTGTTTAGGGATGCTGAGCCTGGTGCTTCCTCAACATCAAGATCTACCTTCCTCCCCAGTAAAGGGCCTAGAAACTGCCAAAAGCACATGGTCAACAGGTCCTCACCCTCTGGAACACTTCCTGCTCTTGCCAAGCTCCAAAGCAGGTGTACCCCTTTCCTCAGGCTCTATTGTCTGTGACTGACCTGTGCTGGAGGACTGCAGCCTGCTCCGTTTCCGAGATGGTCCGGAATCAGCTGCTCCTCCACGGCGCTTTCGCTGATGCTGTGAGAGGAAAACCCTTAACATTTTCTGTGGCAGTGATATTAACACGGTCCTTGGTTTTTACAACACTAATGACAGCATACAAGGATACAGAAAACACTACTGCAAAGGCTGGAATACACATCAAATAGTGCAATGAGCCATTCCCACCATTCCATCACCTCAGAGAAAAGGCATCAACCCTGATCTCCGAAAAGCTGCCTCACCAAGAAAGAGCCTGTTCCAATGGCTTGGAAATGACAAGACCAGTTCCCAGTTCTATCAGGTTGCTGCTCACACTGTAAGCTACTGCTAAAACCCACAGAAATTCAAAATCTTCAGTATTCCATAACATGAAGTTACATGAAGATTTATAAGACTTATATGTTGCTATGTTTTGCTACATAATCCTACATCCCAATGTATTTGCTAAAAAACTTTTTTGAAATACTTTCTACAAGTACCCTGGAAAATGTTTCAAGAATCAGGTTTGCATTGAGTAGCAAAGTACTTACTGAGCTCATGATGTTTTCTGATCTAAAAGCACTGGCAAAGTAAGTGAGACAAACTCCAACAAAGGAACGCCAAAGCGGTGATAAATCCCTTAGGTTCCTTTAGGTAGTCCACTGCAGATTTTTCAGAGATACAGGAAAGTGATCTTCCAAACCTATCAGAAAAGTAGAGGGGAGATTATCTATTTGGAATGCCAATGTTCTTGAACACCTCCATGACCCAATACTCTCATTCCCAAATCTCCAGCTGCTGGCCAAAGCTGGAGAAGTCCATGGCTCTGGTACTTGAGCCCATCTCCAGCCCATCCTGCAGACCAGCCCAGCCCCTCAGCAGCAGAAGCATTTCAAGACTTTTCTGCACTCACCTGTACAGTCAGTGCAGAGTTTTGTTCGCAAATGGAAGCAAATCACTCTCTATTCCCACTTGTGATGCAGAAGACGGATGCTCTGCGTCTGCTGCGCAGTAGAGAATCCGTCAACTGGCTCAACAATGTCCGTGTCAACAGAGTCTTGGGAGCAGGAGTGCCCCTGGCAACTGGATCCAACATTCCATGCCCAGGTAACCAGTGTCCCTTTTGCTCACCCATGGAGTTCCAGAGGGCCATGGAACAACCTCAACCATCACCTGGTTCTGCTGCCACCCACTAGATCAGAGTGCTCAGGGCCCTGTCCAGCCTGGCCTGGAACATTCCAGGCACAGGGCAACCACAGCTTCTCTGGGCAGCCTGTTACCATGTCTCAGCACTTTCACAGTCCATCCGAACATGCGATGGAATCTCCCCTGTTCCAGTCCCAGCCCTGCCCCTGCCCCCATGGCTCCCTGCCCCCTTTGGGCTCTCAAGGCCGCACTGAGGCCTCCCCGGACCCTGCTCCTCTCCAGGCTGGACAGCCCCGGCTCTCCCAGCCTGGCTGCAGAGGACGGCTGCTCCAGGCCTCCACACATCCCCAGGGCTCCTGCGGCCCTGCTCCACAGGCACATCCCGCCTGTGCTGGGCACAGCTGGACACGGCTCTGCAGTGGGGCCTCAGGGGCAGAGCAGGGCAGGCCTGCAACTCCCGCCGCCCTCAGCCTCAGCAACCTGTGCATCGCTGCAGCTTCTGTGCCCAAAGAAATCCCACCAAAACACACCTCCCCAAATCAAAATCAAATTTACATCCTTCCTTAACCCTCCTCCTCCTCGTTTGTTAGTCTCTCGAGGTTTTAACCGTTATGGGAGTGCTTTACCTTCAACCCTACAACCCTAGTAAACAGCAACTAAAACAAAATCAGAAGTTCTTGGGTTTTTTCCTAAACTGTTGAATGGATCTAACCATTCAGATCCTTATTTCAAGTCTCTGAGGTCTTGAGATTTTCAGGTGTTCAGCAATTGCTCTGACAGCATTTCCCAACAGGCCTGAGGAGGTTTGATCTCCTCCGAAGGAAAGCACCTTTCACCCAAGGCCCTGCTCTGCTATGAAAGGTGAAACAGCAGAAAAAATAGAATTAATATTCAGTTTTCCTTCTAGACATGCTGCCACTGGACCTGCACACTGGGCTGTGGCCCCTGAGAGCAGCCGAGAACCCTTCTCAGCCCAGCCACATGCAGGGATGCTTCTCACCCCCTGCTCCTGCAGGATGCTCTGTGGTGTGGGAAGAGGCATGGAAATTCATCCAATGCTGAATAAGGATATTTTCAGCTGATGCTTTATTTCAGGAAGATGATTTCTTAAAACAAATTTTCAGTTGCTATTCTTGTCGCATTGAGGCAAATGGCAAAGACTTGCTCTGGACATCGCATCCACATCCATCATTTCTCATAGTCAGTGCTTTGAGACTGGTATGACGTACTTAATTATTCTATATTAAAGACATTTTCATCTGAAGTGTTCAGTCTCCTTTAGGATTTTTCTTATCTAATCCTCTGCCCTTTGGACCCAACATTTTCAAAAGTAAATGTGCTTAAACAGGAGTCAGAAACATCCCATGTGTTACAGCAGAGAGCCTGTCCACTCCTGCTCCACGTGCAGCTGAGGTTGTCTGAGTGGACTCAGCACCACGTGTGTTTTGGGATAGGACTGGATGGCTTCTAGCAGAAATGAGTCATCATGGGTAAGGGACAAGGGAGCACTGAGGAAGAGGGGCAGATTTTACTAAGTCAAATGTTAGAAGGCTCTAGAGCTTGATCTCCTCCAACCCTGCTGGACAGAGGCAGTGGGGGCTGGGAGGCCTTTACTCTAAGGCCCAACACTTTAATTAAAGTCACTATTGAAAATATTCATTGCTCGGTGTTGAGAGGGAGAGAAACTTCCTGTTCCTTCACTGCATATCCTGGAGATGTTGCGAAGGCCACATTCCTGTTTCATCTCCTCCCACAAGGTGCAAGACCTTTGAAACACCCACTGCCTTTCCGTTTTGGGAAGGAAGAAGTTTGCATCTATTAACTTCCAAAAATAAAAACCAACAGCCTAAACTAAGCACAGATTGAGCTGGCTTGGTATATTAAACACCTGGAGATAGAGCATTGGTGTTTTCACATGATTAGCTATGGTGTGCCAGGAATTTTTGGCAGGAGAAGGCACCTCAGGGACTGAGAAACTCTGGGTTCATGGCACAGGGGTTGTCAGCTCTGTACTCTCCCAAACCAGGACTACCCTAAAGATCAGAGCAAGGGCCATGAAATAATTTAACAAGGATGAATGTAGGACAGCATTTTGTATACCAAAGCACTGCCAGGTGATCACTGATGACGAGAAAACCTACAATTCCATGAGAAAACCAACTTTCCACCCCAGATGGATCAGAGCTGCCGCTTTCTCTGACTCACTCTCTTTAATAACCAGAATTAATTTGATCTCTGGGTAGACAAACAACTGGATTCCACAAGGTAGCAAAGGTTCAGCAACCAGCCCTGTCCTTCAGCCCCATGACCATGGCCATGGTTGCCCACAGGGGTCCTGATCATGGGCAAGTTGGTTTTGCTTCTAGGCAACCCAAGCGAAAAAAGGCTGCATCACCCCCAGGGTTGACAGGGACATGGTTTTGGTGGGAGGCAGCCGGACACCCAGCTTCCCAAATAGCTTGGCACAGGGACAGGTCTGCAATCCCTAGAGCAATCCTGGAGACCAGTGCCTCTAAATCCACCAAAGGGATGCAGGGAAATGGCAAGGATTATCAACAGAAACCCCAGAAATATGATCGTCTTGGCAAATGATAATTTGGACCAGTCTCACTGAAGATTCTATTTCACTCCACGTGTCAAAATTTGCCTTTGCTTGACTCTAGCAATGGTTGTGATTTCAGAGTATGTTTCCTCAAAGACTGTTCAAAATAAAACCATTTTTACCCTCCCTGATGGTAGGCACTAGGGAGTGGTGTAGTCTCTGATCCTTCTTCCCAGCCTGGCTGTGGCCGGGGGCTGCACCAAACTCAGCAATTTTATGCAGAAAGAAAATCTGACACAACTGTTCGGGAACTAAAAAACTTTCATGTTACAAAATAACAAACAGTAAGCCAAACAGTTGGTACTGAACAAACCAGGAAAGATGGTACAGAGAGGCCAGCTCTATCCACGATGGCAAACTGACTAAAGCAGGTGTTAGGGCATGTCAGGGGTATTTATACACAAGCAGGAGGGGCGGAATTAGGGCGGGGTTTAGGCAGAGGTCCAATAGGGAAGAGCAATAAGGAATATTAAAATCATTGCAGCAAAAAGGAACCAATGATAACACGGGAAGCAGAAAACGTTCCAGCAATGATCAACATGCTACAACTGGAGGTTTCTGGGTGTAGTTTTTTACTCACAACTACTGAGGGTTTTCCCACACCCTTAAGCGGTGATCATCTTCACTTATTTTGGGCCTGACTCCAACAGGGTGGCTTGCTCTGCAAACAAATATGTCTCTGATTTCCTTCTCTCATTTTTGCTAATTAGAGGTTTGAAATTCTTCCACAGAGTCTACGTGGTCTTGAACGCTGAGCAAGATTTGTAGCTTGCTCTGAATGTGAGACAACATTTTTGAGTGTGCTTTCAGGGAAATGTGCATATAGGTCTTTTCAGGCAGAAACCAAACAGGGAATGATTTTCCATATATAGCCTCGTTTGCTTGTTCATATCCCAGGCCTAACACTAGGAAAACACATCTTCATCAATTGCTTGTTTGTGAAGCAGGTATCACAGGGCATTTTTTATACTGTTTGGCAAAAATTGTCTGTAAGAATTGGGTCATTATGGTAACCACTTCTTATCTCAAAATCAAATAGCCATTACGGCTGTAATTAAACAATCTATGATTTGTACCAATAATTATTCTGAATTATAATTCATTTTCTGTCACAAGTTGGAATTACTTTCATTGCCCCCTAAGGCATCAGAATTTAATCTAATTCAGCAGTATAAAACTTCACTGAAAGAAAATATAACCTGCTTGGAATCTACTGTCAGAAATCATGGTCAATTACCTCAATCTCTGAAATACTTCAACAAACTCTACAAAACATCAGTAATAAGTTTTTGGAAAGGCAGAGGATACACCAGTACAAACTTGTGTTTCTTTGCAGCTAGCCATATGTCCTGAGCCCAGTGGTGCCAGGTTTGCTGCTGTACACAGAGAGTGGATAGGCCACAAATTCACATTTTCCTTTGGCTTAAGCTGAAACTTTATTTTTAAAAAAGACAAAAAGATTGAAAAAAAAAGAGAAAACCTCTCAGTTTTTCTTCCTTGGGCAGTTTTGCCTGTCACTTCTGCTCTTGGCACCAAGGTCATGCAAGAAACCTTGGCAGACACAGTAACATCATTCACAGGTCAGTCTCTGTGACTGCCTTTAAAACCATACCATGAGGAAGAGAAGCACAATGTTCCATGTGGGCCCAGTCAAACCAGTGGCAAATCTGGTTTCCAAATGAAGGGGAACAAACCCAGCCTTGTGATTAGGTGATCTGCACCAACTGGCTCTGATAGATTCACAGAGGAGCAAAGACACTAGTGCTAATATGAACCACTTCCAAGGAAATAGCAGTAGGGTGGATTCATATTCTTTGTCTTGGCCTGGGGCTGTCCTAGCTCAGGAGACTTTTAGCAGGAGTTTTTGGTACTCACACCTGGGAGATTTTTTTTTAAGTTGGTGGTTTTTTGGGGGGCAGGGGGAAGGGCTGCAGATGGTTTGTTCTCTAGCTAACACATTATGGAGCAAATACACACCTATGTTCTATGTAAATATTAATATAATTATTTGTCTGAGTGTTTCCTTGTTTTTCTCTTTCTGAAAGAGGCAAAACAAACATTTATTTTTCTAAAAACCTGTAAATTTTTGAGGCACTCGCTTCTCCATACAGTGTGAATCCCTGTGGACTCCTGAGTGTTTTCTCCTCAGTTTACTGCTCAGTGGCTGCAGTTATTCCAGGAGGAAACCATCAAAAGCCTTTTGTTGCCTAAAATGAGGAGTTTCCGTTGTCTAGAGGACCAGCTTCCTGTATTGCAGATGAGTAGTAACACTAGCTTAATGAGCCATGGATGAATATTTTTTTATTCTTTTGGAGCTGTTCTGGTCACCCATCCACCCCAATGGCTCTCAGTGGGAGAATTTATGACTCTTTGAGTTGCCTAAAGAATTCTGGGAAAAGACCCAGAAAAAAATTCAAATATGTCTGTGGAGCCAGGACAGTGGTGGCACAGCCACTGCCTGTGTCCTGTAGGGCTCCGCAGACTCCTCCTGTGGTGCTTCCCCAGGCAGGAGGGGAAGCATTAGAGGAATGTCCATAGGGAGAGGGGCTTTCCTGACCCTACAGTCTGCCCTGTCCCTGCTCAGGGACAGGACTAAGTGAAAGGTAGCTCCTGTAGCAGAGGGACTGAACCTTCTGGCCTTGAGGCTTTTCTGTGGCTTTGCCCTGGACATCCATGCCTTAGCTCCACTGTGGAGCATCAGTATTTTGACCTTTCATCTGTTGGCTTTTTCCAGAGCCTCCCTGCTGGTTTCTCATTTCTTCTTCAGTAGCTCAAGCTAATGTTTTTTTCCCCAAACCCCAGGCTGGAGGGTGCTTTTTTTGTGTTCTCTCTTCAGTTTTTGAAATATCCAGCAGTTCTTTTTTTTCCCTGAGCTGCTGCGAAAGAGTCACAGCTGAGCTGTGGTTCAAGCTATGGGAACATACCTTATGCCCACCCACCCCTGGCCCCCCAGCCCCCAGTGCAAGCACTCATGATGGGTTTCATGTCAAGCAGTGTCTTCAAGTGGGATGTCATTTGCAGGGGATCTTTGCACTGCTATGAATTGTTAGCCTCCTCTGCCACCCTCATCCTTCTAGTTTCAAGAAGGCAGTTGCTTGCTGGCATAGCCCTATCCTTAAATTCAAGAAATAAACTTGTCTGTGTTGGTACTTCAGACTACACTTTTAGTTTTCAAGAGAGTGTGTCTGCAGTGTGAAATCCTGCTCACCACCAAGGATGTACAGTAATTTCATGACCATAAGGCACACCGGACTATAAGGCGCACCCCCCAGGAGCCGGCACAATTCGCAACTTTGTAGATCAGATAAGGCGCACCGGACTATAAGGCGCACTTTTTTTTGCAGCGAGGAGCCGCGCGGCGCGCAACAAAGTAACGAATTGCTGGCAGGTGCTCAATTTGCAAACATTTTTCAAAGATCAGTGTAGCTTTTAAATGCAGCCCCAGGCGCCCTCCCCGTGCAGCGTGCCCCAGCACTCCCGCCTGCCCCCGGCGCCGGCTGGCACGGCTCAAAGCAACCGGCTCCCACCACGCGACCGCGCTGCGGCCCAGCTTCCCTGCGGCCGGCGGCGGCGGCGCTTCCCGTTGCTTCCCCGGGGCGCTTCTCTCCGCTTCCCCGGGGCTGCGTCACTTGTCGCCGCTTCTCGGCGGCCGCAGGGGCTCTGGCGGCGCCGCGATTTGGCGGACGTGGGGGCTCCAGCGGCGCCACGATTCAGCGGCGCAGGGACTTCCCCACCACCGCTTCTCGGCGGCCGCAAGGGGCTCCGGCGGCGACGCGATTTGGCAGCCGCAAGGGGCTTCCCCAGCGCCGCTTCTTGGCGGCCACAGGGGCTCGGCCGGCACTGCTTCTTGGCGGCCATGGGGGCTCCGGCAGCGCCGCTTCTCGGCGGCCGCAGGGGCTCGGCCGGCACTGCTTCTCGGCGGCCGCAGGGGCTCCGGCGGCGCCACTTCTCGGCGGCCGTGGGGGCTCCGATGCCACCGCAATTCGGCGGCCGCGGGGGCTCCGGTGGTGCCGCAATTCGGCGGCCGCGGGGGCTTCCCTGCCACCGCTTCTCAGCGGCCGCAGGGACTCGGCCGGCGCCGCAATTTGGTGGCTGCAGGGGCTCGGCTAGCGCCGGGATGCGGTGGCCGCAGGGGCTTCCCCGATGCCACAGTTCGGCGGCCGCGGGGGCTTTACCACCACTGCTTTTTGGCGGCCGCAGGGGCTTCGCCACTGCTGCTCCGATGCCACCACCAGGTGGGCTCTGCCTGGGGCTGTTGCGGGCTCGCACTTCTCGTTCCCTCCGCGCCCGGGCCAGGGCCACCCGGGCTCTCATTTCCCCCTCACCTGGGCCAGGGCCGGCACTGCCCAGCTTCTCGTTCCCCCAGAGCCCGTGGTGGCGCCGCCCAGCTTCTTGTTCCGCCCGGGCCAGGGCCGGCGTTGGCTCCCTCCCTCCCCTCTTGGCTCCTGCCAGCTGTGGCTGCCCACTCCCGCCCCTCCTCACGACTTGGCGCTCCCACGGCACCGCCCCCCACCGTGGCTCGCACTTCCGGTTTGGCAAATTTCGCAACTTTGTCCATCAGGTAAGGCACACCGGACTATAAGGTGCACTTCCGGGTTCGGGGAAAAAATTTAGTCAAAAGGGTGCGCCTTATAGTCGTGAAATTACTGTATTTCATAGTCTCAGACAGTGGGGATCACAACTCCTCCCTTGACAAGCTGCTCCATGAACAGCGGAGTTGAGATGTACTGTGAGCAGCAGGACAAATTGGTGTGTTAGTGCTGCATCCTTGAAACTGAAGAGGCCTTCTTTCTTTACCCAGCCCTCTTATTTTGAACTGACCTTCCCTTCCCAGCTCTCCTAGCAGCACTTGGGGTCCGAAACACAAGAGAGCATCAGAAAGAGTTTTGGAGGAGCGGACTCCTCTGCATCACTGCAATTTCAGAGGTCCTTGTGCTGAACTCTGAGGAGCCCTCAGAGTTCAATGATAATTACTCAATTGCAGAGATTATGCAATCAGAGCCATGCTAAGCTTGGAGCAGCCTACTTCAGTTTGAAGTACATTAGCTTCTCAGTACTGGAGAGCAGAAACCAGCATGATGCACCCTCAAGCCATGAAGTGAGAAATAAATCCTGCTGTTTGAGCTGGCTACCAGGATGAGGTGGCACTTTATCCACCTTCTCACATTGAATTCATTTCCTCATCCTCTGGAGAAGGTAGGACAAGATGGTCCTCACTCACGGGGTATCAGAAAGAAGGGACATTTGCTCACAAAACTGCCCTTGTAGAGCCAGGTGTGAAAGTGGTCAGGAAAGGACCAGCTGCACTGGCAATGCTGTGCCAGTCCTCAGTGGCAGTGGAGCCCTACCTCCACCTCTCTGCTGAGTACTCACTCTTTAGATGATGAGAATATATTTTAGTCAGTTTTTTCTAAATGTTGGAGCATCCACAAAAGGCTTTTCATTCTACAGTTTTTAATCCATTATATATATAAGGAAAAAAATTATCATAAATCGTATTTTTTAATGTCTACAGGAAACTACTTACTGGTCCAGTTCCTACCTCATGTAAGAAGGAAAATGTGTGCAACTAGGTTTTCCCCTCATCACTGAAAAGGTGAGTTCTATTATAGCCGTTACTGCTGTTTTGTGACTAATCATTGGGCAAACAGCCTGGGAACTGCTGAACATGCCAGAGACCTGAGGCCCTGACTAATTTGTTCATCCCACTTCATAAAATAATTTAAGTGTGGACTTAATTGTGTTGCTGAATTGGGACTTTGGAGTAAAGTCCCTGCTGGAGTAATTTCATCTTAAGCAGATATTTATTAGAGCTTGGGCAAAGCCACTGACATTTTGCTAAAAGTGTTTCATAGAAATGCCGTTGGTGATAACTTGAACACCACCACACAGGCATTTTGGGAAACAAATGAGTACCAACCAGTGTTGTTCTGGATGAATCATATGGGAAAGGGGGAAATTTGGCTGATTTTGCTATTCTTAAGGCAGTCAGCCATATCAATGTGAGTGGCAAACAGGAGAGCCAGGCAAAAGTCAGCTATGATGGAGTCCATGATAGCCTGCTATTCATTTTCGAGGAAAACTGGCAGTAAAAAGGATCTGGTCATCATTAAGCTCCAGCAGAGTTTATTCTAATTTTGTCAAGCTGACTCCTTAATTAAATGGTTGCTTTGTGGGGAATTGGAGAAGTATTGGATGTGTGGTAGCAACAGGTAGAGGCTGTCATTCCAATTCATCTATTTTCTCTGTACTCTGAGAAAACACTTTCCACCTCTGACAGGTTCTTCTCCCAAAATCTACCAGTCCTTCCCTGGGCAGACAAGATGAAAGGGGAGGGAATCCCCTTGTTTCTGTCATAGCCACCTGCTGCTGTACCCCAGCTATAGAGGATAATTTTGCTTTTGGTTTCCAACCAGTGCCCAGGCATTTGTTTTTTTCCTAAGGGACAACTTAATTCCTTTTGTGAACTCATTTTGGGTTATAATGTGATTATATTTCAATGCCTCTTATCAATCCCATATTGAAGGCAAGCAGAGCAAAGATGGAAGAAAAAGAACTACAGTTTGTTTTTTTCTTTGCTGAAGATCATTTTTTCCTTCTCCCCATGCCCAGGGCTTTCTCTGGGTTTCAACCCAGTAGTCCCTCCATCTTACAGGTCTCTTCTAAAAGAGTCACAGAACATGCACCAGGGCACTTGATGGAACACAGAGGGACGGACTGGATTTTTGCTTTGTACTGCTTTTCTTTCCTGTGCATGCAGGGCAGGAGATGAGGCCAGACACACCTCGGTGTTTGCTTCTAAAGCTGTGCTGTGGGTTTGTGATGCAAAGCTGCACTAGGGCTGACAGTGCAGCATCCCCTGCACCACTCATCCTCGTGCCAAGGAGTGCTCTCAGCGAGACCTGAGGGCTCACACCCCCCTTTAATTAACACCATCCCATCCAGGCTTTGGATAACCTTGAGTAGTTTCAGAGCTTTGTGGATTTCACCAAATAAAGCAAAAAAGGAATTTGCCAATGGAGAGGGGATTTTGCTAGGTGCTGTCCCAGCAGCACCCACTGTGTGGCGGAGATAGTTATGCAAAAGGTCCTAAATCCTTCTGGGATCAGCCCTCAGGGAGCATCCCATGCAGAACAAGAACCAAGTAGAAATGCAAAGCTCATTTTGCATCTGTCTTACCTTAAGAAATTCTTAGCACACTAAGGACACTTGTGTTACAGTATTACAGTATTTGTACCTTTTTAATTCATGAGTCAAAGTGATGTGGAGTATCATATGTGATAATGTCTGAGAGCTGAATGACAGAGCTGTCTGCTGTGGGACACTGAAATGACAGCCTTTTAAAGTGCTGTCAGGTCTAGTTGGACACTTTTATCGTAATACTTATTTTAGCCTCAGAAAGACAAATCCGTTGTGTCTTCCCTTTCTGGGGAGCTCCTTAAAATACTGCTATTCAACAGTGGGATGTTTAACAAAATGGCTTTCTTGAAGTTGCCTGCACTGTAGGTAAGCTCTTCTCCCTTCCCAGAGATGGGAACCTCACCAATGCCAGAGCCAGGGGCTTTGAGCAGGGTTTGCAAGGCACAGGGAATTTTCCAGGCCTTGTGGCCCTTGCTGTTTCAACATCTGATGGAAGCAAAAAGTGCAAATTGTCTACCTAATCCCACTGCCAGCTCCTCTCCCATGGGAGGAGCCCAGCTCCCACCCAGCTGGAGGAAGTTTGGTGCAAGTATGGCAGTGCTGCAGCAGAGCTTCCCCTAAACCCACCCACGATCATTAAGTCTCCATTACAGAACACTGAATTCACTCTGTAAATGAAAGATAATGTCTCCTGGGGAAAATAAACTAAAAGCGGGGAAAGGGATTGGCAAAACAAAAACAATCCTTCCCGCTGCAATAGCACTTTCAATTAAGAACAAAACAGAGCAGGAAGCTTTGAAGCTTGACTTTGGGCAGAAAGAAAAGGCCCTCTTTGAGAGCCCTGGGTTTCTGTAGGCACAGCACAGCAGCTGCTGTCTTCTTTTTACGTCAGAGTATTAATGCTGTTGTTTCGCCCCTGGTATCAACAGAGATTGCCTGGTAGGTGGGTGGGGTATTGGGATTTATATTGTAGACAAATTCAGGAACGCTTCAGTCTTTTTTTTTTTTTTTCTATTTTTTTTCCCTGACAAAGCTTTTGAAAGTCCACTGGGGACCCCTAATGTTCAGCTACTACTGAAGCAAGCACTTCAAAGCCAGAGCTGCACAGCTTCTTTACCCATCTACGGGTTTGATCATTCTGGTGGGCTTTTATTACAGGCAGTAACACTCCCCTCCCCCTGCTGAAAGTATCTTTCTGGGAAGGTCTGAGAGCTCCTCAGAATGTTTTGTAAAACAACATTTCTGTGGTCTTAAAATATGCCAGCCAAATCAAACCAGGATGACCCTGGAGATAATTTGGGAGGCAGAAAACTTTTTGCCACCTGCATAACAGGTAGCATCCCTCCCTGCCCTGAGCTGTGGCAGCAAACACACCTAACATGGCCAACAGAAAAGTCTGTAGAAGAAAAGAGGATAGAAGAAGAGTAATCCTGTGTGGATTTTAAGGATGCTGGTGACAGACTGTGTTAGCCTTCCATACACTCCCACTTCCTAAACCCTATTCCCACACATCTCCCTATGGCTGCCTCATTTGCCCCCAAAAGCAATCTCCATTACCCATGTTCTAAGGCCCGTACCAAGCTGGGCAGCCTCTATGACCAAAATGTACAGTCTTCCCATTGCCTTCAGCCAGGGCAGATGGGAATTGCTGTTATCATAGGGTTTATCCTAGTTTCGTAGTGCCTCTGCTGGTGGGGCAAACAGGACACACAAATACCTCCAGAACAGCCAGGTTTAGGATTTTTTCAGCTAAATTCCTGCGGTCAGCTTTTCTCTCTCTTATAACAGGAATGTGTTGTCTCTCCTAGACTAGCATTAATATAATTCTAATTTTCCCCCTCAGCCAAAGGCGACAGCGTGGTCAGTTACTGGGAGAGCCACACGAAATGCACTTGGAAATCTGGGCAGAAAAAAGTGAGAAATGCAGCTGGCATAAGTTACCTTCCTCTTTCATGTCTCCATCCCCAACCCCAAGTAAATCAGAATAAAACTGTGCTTTCTAAGTGGTTTCTAACATAATGAAAGTCAATTAGAATGATGCAAATGGAGCTGATAACTGCAGGTTTTCATCACTCACTCTGTGCTAAATATCTGCACTATGTGGTTTGCAAGGAAGTAAGGGTGCATGGAGAGGAGAGGGTGGGGTTTTTAAAAGCACTTAAATTACCTCTAATTAGCAACGCAACTGTAGTCAAAACATAATGTGAGGATAATAAATTGGTATTTGCATAATGGAAATACTACCAAACTATACTTCAAATAAGATGAATTAGATTATAATTAGAGCTCTGTTTTGGGAAAGAAAATCCTTCTAATTGACTGAGTATAGGCAGTGACAAGGAGGGAAGGGGTGGCAGCTGTCAGGGAGGTCCAGTCAGTGCTGTATGGGAAAAGTGCCCCACAAGTGAGGGCTATTCCCTGAAGGGTAGACAGGGTGTCCACATCTATCACCAGTCAGAACAGCCATGGCAAGGCAGGCCTGGGAAGAGAAAGGGAAAAAGCAGGAGGAATGTGAATGTGTGCACTCTCAGCCATCAACTGCAAAACCATGAACTTAAAGAAAATCCAAGGTGAAATTGTATGGACAGCAATTACGGCGGGAGACACTTGTGTTTCAAGTGAAGGTAGTGCAAGGATAAAAATGCAACCACAAATCCTGTAAATTGCAGGAAAATAGTAAACATCATTTTCTGGTAAAATCTCATTGTCACCTTGAGTTTCAATGGATTCTTCCTGCCGCTGATAACCAACTTTATTAAACCAACAGTTGTTTTCTTTCAGTTTAATCATACAAAAATGTTTACAAAGATTTATTGTCCAGTGCTTACTACTCTTTTTTAGTAAAGAGGGGTACCTGAATAACACTGGATGATAGATCACTCACCCATTGTACTATACCATGTATACTAGTAAGAAAATTACAGCTGATATGTTATAATTTGAAACAGCATTTTTTGAGGAAAAAAACAAAAGAATGACACCCTGTCACTGAAGTGAAGGCAGCATAAACCATGAGGCTGACTTGTTGCCTGGTTGCTTCAGAATCTTCTGGCTGGTGCTAATGCTCATTCTGTTGTTGGGCAATGACGTGGTTCAGGTGGGAAAACTGATCAGTGTACAAAACGTGCTCTCTCATTTGGGCTGAACTGAAATGGAGAGAGGGGGACTGAAAAAGGTGACTTCTTAAGTCCTGTGTGTACTGGGCTTATGTGGCATATTTGGATAGTGAGGGTGGCTATAGGCTGGCTTCTGTGAGAAGCTGCCAGAAGCTTTTCCCATGTCTAACAGAGACAATGCCAGCTGGTTCCAAGGGCAAATGTACCGCTGGCTAAGGCTGGCCTAGTCGGGAGTGAGAGCAATGCCTTTGTGATAACATATTTAAGAAGGGGAAAAAGTTATTGCACACATGAATTTGTGGCCAAAGAAGAGCAGAAAGAGGACTGCAACCCATGAAAGGTGATCCACGTTGGAGCAGTTAGTGGAGAACTGTCTCCTCTGGGAGAGACCCCACACTGGAGCAGAAGGATGCCTCTCTCTGTAGTGGCAGCAGTGGCAGAAATAGCTGTGGTGAACTGACCATAACCCCCATTCCCCATCTCTCTGCACTGCTGGGAGGAGAGGAAGTGGAGCCCGGGAAGGGGGGAGAGATGAGGAAGAAGTTGGTTTTAGATTTTATTTTCTTTTTAATCATTCTGCTCTGATTTTTTTTGCAATGAGTTTTTAATTAATGTCTCCAAGTTCAGGCTGTTTTGTTTGCGATGCTATTTGAAGGGAGTGAGAGGCTGGCTTTGATGGGTGTCTGGCATCCAGGCAGGGACAGTCCAGCACACTGTGAAATGCAATGACCCTGCTCACCTGGCCCTCAGTGTATTTGCTTCTCACATACCCAGGTGAGTACACCTTAGCTCACTGAGCCTACGTCATATCTGGGCCACTAACAGCATCATCCTGGACCCAGTGGCAATAGGAAAAGTGTGAAAAGTGCATGAGTTTGGTCACCAGTGGCTGGCAGAATGTGAAACAGGATATGGCTCTCTGCAACCATGCTTGGATGTCCCACTGACATTGGCTGCTGCAGATAGGGAGGATGGAGAAAACAAGGAGGATGATTTTGGGGGTACAGGAGTGGCAGCACACACTGGTTCTGGGTTTCAGTGCTCTCTTGGTTTGAAATACAGATGTCTGCTAAGGAAGGCAGGAACCTCCCTGGAAATGGTAGATGTAGACCCCCTGCCTGCAAATTATTATCGTTTTGAAATTAAGGGGGTCCCAGGCAAAGAAATGGGAACAGGAATAACAGTTCTTTACTAGTATATGTGTAAATATAAAAAACCAAACAAGCTACAACTTAATAAGAAAATTAAAAGAAAAAGCAGTAATAAAAAAAAAAAACAACTGACAGAGTCAAGATACAACCTGACACCTCGTCAGTCAGGGTGTTGGCAGCATTCCACTTAAATAATGGCTGCAGTTCTCCTGCAGTGACAGATGTGGTTCTGTTGAAGCAGTGGTCCTGTAGAAGTGTGCAGTTTTCCTCCAAAGGTCCTGTGATGATGAAGAAGGGTCGTGTTTTCCTCTGGGAATGCAATGGAAAAAGGCTGCCTTGGTGTTCCCAATCTCAGATTACATCCAGGAAGGAATGTTTGGCTCCTTTCCTTGAGTGGAGTATCTCCCAATGGGATGATGTAATTTTATCAGTCATGCAGTGGGACTCAATGGCCCATTAACAGAAGATATCTCCCAGAAGGGAGGATGATGGGTGCTGGAAAAGATAAAGAATACTGCCCAATCTGATTTTAACAGATGGTGATAGAATACATATTTTTGCTTACATTCTGCATTGCAACCCAAGACAAGTGTGGTTTTTGAGAAAGCTCCTTGTGTTACCACCTGGTGGATGCTGCTTTCTGAATACAAAGTCAGGGTTTTCCTGTTCACAGGCACAGAAAGGAGGATACCACAGGCCTGGAAAAGATGCCTGGTGCCCTTAATTGGTACATCTCTCTATATATGAGATGTAAAGCTTACGTCTGGTTTCTAAATCAGGAGCTACTGCTCATCCATGGTTACTCTATGAGAAAAAAAGGGGCAGGGCGTGAGATGTGATGCAGCACAAGCCTCACATCAAGAGAAATATTCCCCTGCCTTCAAAGTGTCCTGGCTCAGTACATGGACCACAGAGGCCATGGAGATAAAGTCCTTTTTGAGTTGGCAAATGGTATGTTGTTTTTCTGCTTGAGTAGGAAACTGAGAAACACACCTGGAGCTCTGCTCTGCTGTGCAGTTGGTGGTAGCAGATTTAATAAAGGGCTGTGTGGGAGGGAACACAGAAGGGAAAGAGAAAGGAGATGAGTGGGGCGAGCAGGCAGCTGCACTGCACCAGAGAGCATTGGTGTGCAGCATGCTGACAGGGATGAGCTGAGGGAGGCAGGACAGCCAGGCCACAGGTCTCCTCTCTGTCCTCTCCTGTTGGGAGCACGATATAGAGCTGGCTCTGAGTAGCCCAGCCTGAGGACAGCGAGTTGGAAAGGAGGCCAAGCCCGGCCATTCCTTCCCTCAGGTGTGGCCACCACACAGCCTCCACCAGTCTCCTCTGTGTGGGGTGCTGGCATGCTGTGCCAGTGGGATGCCCCCCAGTTGTTGCCAGCCAGGATAACCCTAACATACTGCAAGATACTGAGGCTGACATCCAAGAGGAGACAGGAAATTGGGAGCCTGGACAAAATCCTTCTCGCCTCTGCCTACGAGTCAGGGCTCAATAGCAATTGTCAGAAACCAAAGCTTGGACCCCACCATGGGCTTCCTGTCCCATTTGGTCCCTCAGTGGCAGCCCCTTGTTCTCAGGCTCACCAGTGTGGCCTCAGGCACCCAGGGGTGTGCAGGACCTTGTGTCATGCAACTAGTGAGCCAAATGTTCATGGCAGCAAGACGGGAAATATTGCATAACAAATAAAGCCCAGGAAAACAATTTTATTGCCAGTAAAACTCTGCGGGTCTTTGCTTACTGAGTGCACTTCCCATTAAATGAAATTGCTCGCTGTGGTTTTAAACTGAGACCACCCTGGAAATCAAGGCAGTTTCCATCAAATCGAATTACTTTTCACCAGAACTGGTATGACAATGGTCATGTTGGTAAGGGACAATAGCTCTTAAGTGAGAACATCATTTATATTTTCTATTAAATCACTGTCATTTCCAGTACGAATGGATCACGCATGCATGTCATGCTGATTTACAGTGATGAAGTCTTAGTCGTGATCAGTTATGGCAATGCCTAAGCAGAGCATGAAAGGTGGCACAAACATGCAAGCAACACTGCACCAAGCCCAGATCAATATTTGGATCTAACTTAGCATTAGCAGATGAGCTGGTGCAACAGCAATGGGAGTTTGTTCAAAAATATTCATCATCAGTATAACCTTGAAGGCTTTTGATCTTCTCTACCTCATCTTTCCAGTTGTCTTCAGAAGTGACATGCCAGGAAGCAAATGGAGAAGGAGCAGCAGCACATGACTGCTGTAGACCTGACCATGGAGATGCAGCACAAAGCAAATGTCATGTCCAGTGAATGATTCCAATTACTGAAGACTAGACACTTAGAAAGGAGAAAGTGGGATTGCTGAGTGCAGAAAAAGGTAAGGTTGGACGAGCATCGGTGTTGCAGCAGTCACTCAGGGAAGGTTGCTGCTCTTGAACATGTTTTCCAAAAGTTGCTGAGCTTCTAGGAGCCCATGCGCTGCTGCCACTCTGAGGAGTTTCTCCACTTTCCTGAAGGACATAAAACCTTCATCAAGAAAATCTAGGAGGAATTCCTAACTTCAGTCCTAGCCCAATTTTAATTACATAGGCTTTTATAACAGGATCACAGCTACTGAATATGAAAACATCTGAAAAGTTAACTGTCCCCTCTCCAGAATATTTTCTGATTTTCCTACTGATTTTTCCTTGGTCTGAGCACACATGCTGTACGTTTGGCAATTTTCTCATCTTTGTTGAAGGAGAAATGGTTTTGGTGTTCTTGAAATACCACCCAATATGTGATTCTGATCATGCAATATGCCGTGGAGACTGAAACAAAATGCACTGACTCCACATCACAAAGTTTGTCCAAACAATGTTTTTAGCTTCATTTAGCATACAAGTGCTCCCCCCAAACTAATTTTAATTTTCAGGCTTGAAGCAAATGAAAAGAATCAAAATGAAACAGTACACAAAATCAAAAAAAAGGGCTGGTTTTCACTGTGATGGGATCAGTTCCCTCAACTTCACCAAGCCCTATGACAAGTCGCCACAGTGACTGTACAAAGCACAAGGCAAGTTTTCTTTATCTGTGGGCCTTGCTGGGAACACTGGTGGGCAATGTGCACATGCACATCAGGGAGAGAAACTCATCCCAGCAGTTTCAACCCAACCCCCAGGCAGTCAACAGGAAGCTTCTCAGTGACCCCATTGGATGGAAGGAGATTGAAAAGGGAATTCCCTTGAAAGACAGGTTCTTATAGCAGAAAATTCTCATGTCACTTCAATAGCTCTTTCTATACCAGTACGGGTCTTGTCCCTTGCCTCCATCGGGAAATCATCATGGAAAAACATGCAATCAGACCATAAGCATTTTAGGTACTGTGATGCCTAATTTTTAAAATGTCATTGGACTAACTGTGTTTTTCCATTTCTCTCCTGCAGGTAGAGCTGCATTACTGGCAATACAAAAAGAGGAAATTAGAAATGCTGGAGTGGCTTTGTGCATGGAATACCTACAGCGCCATGGTCCCCCTCCCATCCTGCTCTCCAAGAGGAGCTGGGAATGGAGCTGTATTGGGAAGAAAGAGGATTATCTCAGGTTACCCTTCTCCAAGTGGCACAGTCGTGTTTCTGAGTATCCTCACCGCCAGGTTGAAGGAGGAGTGGGGATGGCCCTGCCCCGCAGCCTGCCTACAGCCAGGAAGAGACAAGCACAGAAAATGGTTAAGAGAAATATAGAAGAAGAAAACCAGAAGTTGAATGTTTCCAAGCAAGGTAAGTTGGATTTGACTGAGAGGAACTGTTCTTCCAAGCAGCTGGTACAGTGCTGTGCTTTGGATTCAGTATGAGAACAATGTTGGTAACGCACTGATACTTTGGTACCAGTTGCTGAGCAGTGCTTACCCTAAATCCAGGATTTTTCAGTTTCCCACGCTCTGGCAGTAAGCAGGTGCACAAGAAGCTGGGAGGGAGCACAGCCAGGACAGCAAACCTGAACATGCCAAAGGAATATTCCATCCCATGGAGCATCTCATGGTCAGTGCGTAAACTGGGGAGGTCAGTCAGGAGCTGCCAATTGCTTGTCAGGGACAGGTGGGCATCAGTCAGAGTGTGATGAGCAATTGTGTTGGGCATCCCTTCTGTTTCTATGGTTTATTCCTCTCTTTTATTACTACTGCTATATTTTACTTTATTTCAATTATCACACTGCTCTTTTCTCATCCCACAGATTTTGCCTTTTTCTAGTTCTCCTCCCCATCCCACAGGAGCAGGAGAGGAGAGGAGAAACTGGTAAGCTGCTTCACTGTACTTAGTTGCTAGAGATTAAACCAGGACAGAGAAAATATGGGGAAAGTTATGTATAATTCACTTTTTGAAATGTCACTCCTTTGAAATTTCAGGCCTTGATTTTGGAAAAGTATGCAGAAAATCATGAAGGCTTCAGCATTTCTCTAGGTATTGATATGTTTAATGATTTCATCTTTGGTTTACATCTCCTTCTTTCACAGGCATAGTTCTTTCAACCCTAATAGTCCTGCAGCTTGATGCCTATTCAACATGCCTATTCCTCTCCCTTTGCTTTTTGGGTAGCACAGTAAATTTCCCTGTCCTTATTCCTTCCCATTTCTCACCAAGAATGAAAGGATTTCAGGGGATGCAGGCCAGGTTCCCACCACAGGTGTAACTCCTATGGGTACCACATCAAATGCACACACAGGCATGGCTGTGTTGCTTATGTGGCAGAAGTCTCTTAGGAGGGTGTGCTGAGAGCAGGAAAATAATACACTGTTGTGACTCAATTTCCCATTGCCATAGCAGCTCCTGGCTCACTGCCCTCCTGCACCTGTGCATTCTTCCTGCTGCCCACTTGTAGCTCAAACCTCCCCAAAAAGCCATACAACAGCACCGGCATCCCTCCGCACTCTTGCTGTCAAGATACTTCCTTTATTCCAACTAACTGAAAAAATAGCAATAGCAGGTGGGGAAAGTGGAGCAAAGCATAATGCAACCCACCAGTGAGAAGTCAGGAGCTCCCACTATCACTGCTGCTACCTTTGAACCTCCTTCCCGCTAGCACAGAACAGCTCAGTGCAGGTTTCCCCCCAAAGCACTGCCAGCTTTTTCCTCCTCCCATACCATATGTAGCCTTTCCCCAGAAGCCAATTTCCCATGGCAGGAAGTGCTTGGGGGATTTTTGTTCCTCACCTGAACCAGTGCATAGCCATGTCCTCATTTTTTTCCACTCCAGCTCCTGGATGTGAGACAAGGTAGCAAAGTCACAGACAAGTTATAAAATACAGTGTCCAAAATCCAGCAGTGTGTTGGTACCACAAAGCCACATTTGTGGTTCTGGTTCATAAGCATGCACACTCTGGCAGCAAGTTAGTCACAGATTGGAGCAACATTACCTTGCAAATACCTCTGTCCCAGGATGTGCTGGGCATTGGGGTACCCCAGGTGAGCATACACATGAGCCACATGGAAATGGAAATCCTCATAGCACAGTGGGATGTAGAGCAGGAGGAGGCCAGCAGTGATTACAGCTGCCAGCTGTAAAAGAGAGGAACAGTCATGGTGCAAGGAAGAAAATAAGCTGAGGGTTAGCTACAGCAAATATTTCATCTGAACTCTGAAGCCTCCCAAAGCCATTCCCCATAGAGAAATGGGAGGAAAGGCCCACACAACTGCAGAAAATCAAAGTCACCTTTGATAGACAGCCAGTTCCAGAACTTCCACTGAAGCTGGCAAAAAAAAGGCCCCGCTGAATTCAGTGAGCAGTGCATGAGCTTCTGAGTTAATTTCCCCTTTAAGCTCTGCTACAGCAAAGGAAACTTCAAGATTCAATTTTCTAGTGGTCCTCTTGAAGAAAAGGGAAAAAAAGAAACCCTAAGGTGCCATCAGGCTTTTAGAAACAATTAATCAAAGACCCTTGCCAGAAGGAGCCTCATTCTCCAGGCACCCAGGGATCTGTGGCCCACCACTGCTCACATAATTGTCATACAGATGTGAACACTCACATGATCACAAAATGGGTCAGGCTGGAAGGGACCACAGTGGCTCATCTAGTCCAACCTCCCTGCTCAAGCAGGCTCATCCTAGAGCACACAGCACAGGATTGCATCCAGACAGTTCTTGGATATTTCCAGGGAGGAAGACCCCACGACCTCTCTAGGCAATCAGTTCAAGTGCTCAGTCACCTCATGTTCAGGTGGAACTTTCTGTGCACCAGTTTGTGCCCATTGCCTCTTGTCCTATTGCCTGGCACTAGTGAGAAGTGCCTGGCTCCATCCTCTTAACATCCTTCCTTCAGATACTTATAAATGTCAATGAGTTCTCCTCTCAGTTGTCTCTTCTTGAGGCTGAACAGGCCCAGCTCCTTCAGCCTGTCATCATCCCTTAATCATCTTCATTGTCTTGCACTGGAGCTGCTCCAGGAGCTCCATGTCTCTCTCCTTTTGAACATCCATAGCTCATAAACCCTTTCATTCTGTGTTACAGCAAGGACATGCCTACACCTGACAGGAGAATAACCTTGAGTCACAAACCCTTCTTGCATCTAAGGTATAAATCAGTGAAAAGTCTGATGAACTGCACCAACAGGGGAAAAAAATATGAGAGACCAGAATAATACTGTTTGCTTTTTTTGGTGCCAAATTGGATTTTCTTTGTTCAGTGAGCTAGCTATTAGCTTCCAGTGAGAGGAGTTGGCAATTTACACATCCACATCTTGGCAGAGTCGGATGTTCCTGGCTGGGGGAAGAACATACTTCAGAAAAGGCTGTAGGAGGCCCATGTGGAGCCTCCTGCCTGCACAGGTTACCAAAGGCCCTTTGCCTCCCTGGAGGGGAATGCAGCACATCTTGCAGATGGTGCCAGCCCTGCAGAAGGTAAAACCCTTCCCTACTACAGGGGAAGATGGACCAGGTACAGCCCTGAGTGGAAGACATGGCTTTTTGAAAACATCAAGGAGGTGAGTGCTGATCAGTCTCACTGTGCCACTCTGTGCTGAAAGAAACCATGTCAAGTGATGATGGACTCAGAGCTGATGTTCACGGGGACATGCTGAAGTGCCTGCAGGCACTCTGCTCTGCATGACAGTGTCCCTCCCCTGTGCATGAGAAGCAGAGCAGACACAAGTGGCCCTTTTTAACAGCCAAGTCAGAAGCAAGCCCTAAAGTCTGTCCAGCTGACCACAGCTGTTGTAGAAAAAGCTCACTTTTTCATCTGGGCATAATTTCTTGCTTCAGCTACTTGTGCATAATGGCTACAGCATGTGTGTGTGTTCACCACCACGTCATGTTCAGAATGAGCCAAGGGGACAAGAAGCAGCTGCAAAGGATGATGAGATATAAGAGCTTTAATAGTCAGGGGCCCTTCTGGCCACTATGGATGGTTTGATGCAACTGATACAGACAGGTGAAAAACCAACTCTCCTTCACTTTTGGGGGGAGCACGGGGAGAGGATGTAGTAGTGCTCAAGATACATGCAGACCACTGCAAAGCAAATAATGCATTTAGATCCTGATCTGCTGCTCAGTTGTCTTTAGAGCTTGAGTGCAGAGGTGATGAGGGTCTGCAATTCCTTGCTGTTTCGTGGGGGCTCCTGTACTCCCACACATCAGGATCAGCTGCAGGGATTGCTGGAGGCAGCAGATTGCCAAGAGCTTGTTGTCTCCTAATTGGGAGTCAGGTCCCAATTTGGGCTCATCTCTAATTGGGATTAGTGAATGCTGAGGATTAAATGAGCCTAGTTAGCTAATTAGGCTAAATAGATAAAATAGGTGAGCAATAATGACATGCAAATGCTCCAACATTTGATTTTCTGACTGATATGTTTAGGGATGTAGGAAGCTTGGAGGGACACACACACACATTCCCCCATTCAGCCTGTGTGGTGCTGTTGCCGGTGCTGTTGTAATCCCTGTAAGACAGTGGCAAGTCCAAGAGGAATTGCAAGTCATAGATAAAACTGGTTATTGTTGAATGCTTTTGATCTTATTTAAGAGGAGGAAATTATGCTCGTGGTAAGAAGTGCCTCATGCTGGAGATGTGGCTGATGTTAAAGGTCCTGCTCAGGCAAAGCTGAGTACAGGTCCATGGTAAAGTGCAGGAAGTGAAGCAGTGCAAACCTGATGAGTAAGAGTCTGGCATCACACAGTGGCCATGGGCTTTTACTGTTATTTTGTCATTGTTGCAGTGGCAGGGGCTGGCACACATCAGGGAATGGTTCATGTGGCTGCAGGAGTCTGGGTGTACCATACTGCAAGAGGCAGTGGCATTGCTTTCATAGGTGCAGATCTGTGACCTGCAGGATGCTCAGAGCTGTGGTGTCTCCTTTGTGCTCCATGATAGGTTGCCTGAAGCCTCGGGAAAGGAGTAGGAAATGTACTGTTTCTATTGCAAGTCTGGTGCCTCCAATACATACAACGGCAAACAAATGACCAGTAAGTGAAAGGGAAAAGGACATGGTCAGAAGCAACGTCACAGGGGATACCTCTGTGATCATGCACCAGTGCTGTGGGGTACACCCTGGCACGTATGGTCTCTGTGGGACACCAGCTTTCCACAACAATGTCTGTAATGATCAGCCATGCCCTCCTGGCAGCCTCTACCCTCACTACTGCAAAGCTGATGTGCCTGGCTCCTCTGAGGCAGGTGGTACAGGAATCTCTGTATGTTTCCTTTTTGTCTCAAGCTGTTTCTTGAGGGGAGGCCTTCAGCTTTTTGCAGTTGTATAGGCACAGACGTATATGGCAAGTTCACATTTCACAGGGAGTTCCTTTAGAAATCAATCACTGAGCATCCCAAATCTGATCCAGAAGATGGTACCACAAACAGCTGTTGCTTGACTGCCCACCAACATCTGAAAAGGCATCTACAAGCACACAGCTAGTCCTACAAGCGTAGACATTAGCAAAAATACAGTAATTTCACGAATACAAGCCGCAGCAATTTGACAAAAATTTTGGTGGAAACCCGGAACTGCGGCTAATAGTCGGGGGCGGCTAATATGTGAATAATTTTCTGACATTTACAACCCCAGATGTGCCAGCCAGGGCGCCGAGCCAAGCACCTGCCAGTAAAAGCCGGCATTCCGCGATTGTTACAGTGTTACTCTGTTGCCCTGGCTCCCTGCAGGCAGCACGGGGGGCGGGGAGAGAGGCGGGAGAGCTCTCTTCTTCCCTCCTCTGCCGCAGCCCAGGGGAGGACGGGTGGGGGGGCGTGCCGCCATTGCCGCGGTTCGGGGAGGACGGGGGGGGGGCGCCGCCATTGCCGCGGCTTGGGGAGGAGAGGGGGGCCCTGCGCCGCCATTGCCGCGGCCCGGGGAGGACGGGAGGGGGGTGCGCCGCCATTGCCACGGCCCGGGGAGCCGATGGGGGCCCTGCGCCGCCATTGCCGTGGCCCAGGGAGGACGGGGGGTGGGGGGGCGCCGCCATTGCCGCGGCCCGGGGAGCCAACGGGAGCCCCGCGCAGCCATTGCCGCGGCTTGGGGAGGAGGTGGGGTGGTTTGTCCGCGCCCGCTGCCGGTGCCACGGGCGCGGGAAAGCTCCGTCCCCGCCCACCGCCGCTGCCGTAGGAGCGGGGGAAGCTCCGTCCCTGCCTGCCACCGCGGGGCAGCGCCGACCCGGGGTGACCGAGCCCAGTGGCAGCGGCGGCCGGCCCCGAGTGGCAGCACCGGGCTGGGCCACCTGGCCCCGTCAGCAGCCCCTAGCGGGCCGAGCCTACACAGCCTTAGCTCAGCCAGTAAACCCCGCCCTCCCACGGTTCTGTTACTAATTGCACGCGGGTCCTCGCTGCGAACGACAGAGCGGCTTATATTCAGGTGCGGCTTATTTATGGACAAAAACCGAAATATTTGTCAACACCCAGAGATGCGGCTTATACTCAGTGCGGCTTGTATTCGTGAATTTACTGTACTCCTTTGTCCTCCACTGTGGTTCCGTCTGAGTTCAGGTAAATATTGTGCTATATTGTGTCTCCAAGACCAAGAGAGGAGGGAAATGCAGCTGCTGGTGGACAGGGGGATCACTTTGAAGTAAGGTGTGCCTGGAGAAGGGATGAAGGAAGGCAATGCAAGTCCCCTGGGCTTCTTTCTGCAGCCCCTTGCGTGCACAGCCAGCACCAGGGACTAAAGGCACCAACAGTCCCCGAGACCAAGAGCTCCTCAGGGACCTCAGCTGGGCAACAAGTATTAGTCTACCTCAAATGCAGGAAGGAACATGGGGAGCCTGTTGCATTGCCCCATGCAGAGAAGTGAAGCAGATCACTACCCTGAAACAACATTTGTAGTCTTAGGCGGCTCAATTGCTCATCACACCCTTTTGTGTGGTGACTCATCAGAAACTACTTTGCATGTTTTGAACCCTGCATCCTTGTGGCAGCTCTAAAGCATAGGGAAGCCCATTGCTGTTGTTGAGGCTCTGCTGGGGAACCAGGCAGTGAGGGAGATAAAACAGGCTGTGCATATGTATTTATGCAACCCAGTTCCTATACAGCAGCTTCAGCATTTTGACTGCATCATCAACTATGTGCCAAAGCCAGGTGAACAGGATCAAAATGATGACCAAGAGGAATGCCTAAAAATCCCACCCATAATCACTGCATGTGAAGATGCAATATTACAGTGTGCTAGCAAAAGCCTCTGCTCGCCAAGCTGAGGAAGGCATTGCAAGCTTTGCAAGTTGGAGAGGCTGTTTCATGCAAGCAGCTCCTGTGGCTTCAACCCGCTCTGGCACCAGTGGCTTTCAGAGGCAGAGTGTGACATAACTCCTGCTGCCAACACTCCCATCCTGAGCCCATCCCCACACTCACCTCCCAGCTGCTCCATGCCAGGCTCGGGAGATGGGGGTTCCCAGCCTTTGGAGAAGGATTTGCCCCACAGGTATTGGCTGTGCTCCTTCCCTGCTGTCGCCACCGCGCTGCAGGCTTCGTGTCCCCCATCTCTCTATCCTGCAGGAAGTCTGAGCACCTTGTTTTAAGCTGCTCTCTCCCTCTCACCAGGCACCACCACGGCCCTGCCATAACTCTTACCCATCACCATCCCTTAGTTTTGCTCCTGATTTACAGCAGCAGCAGCCCAGCTGTTTCACTAAGATAAGAGGGATGGATACACATCCCCTTGAAGAGTCACAGAAAAGATGGTCCTGACAAAAGCCTTCCATGCCACCAATGTTTAACTCTCCCTGTGCTGAATATTTCTCTTCTTTCAGACTGATCCGAGGTTTTGCAAGGCTTCACCACTAAATCATTGTATTTGACAAACTTGTTCACATTTTTTCTGCTTTTTACATGCATGGATTTGGGACACAAATGCAAGACTGTGCAGGCCCAGGCCCAGGTGAGAAAATTTGAAAAGATGCAATGATGTATAATTGAAAGTTATCAGGACATACAACCCTACCACAAAATTTGACAGGATGGGAGGTGTTTTTTAAGCTAGAAAAGAGTTCACATGTTAAAGTCAATCATTTTATAGTTGCATAATTATGCCTCTATTCATCTGCAGTAACTTCATCTAGTGAATTTCATATGCTAAATTATTTTTTTGCTTTCACATCTAAGAAAAAAATCCCTTTTTAACACAAGATCTCTAATGCATGTTACCTTTCCTGCTCTGAAGTCCTAGCAGAGAACCATAACCAGATGGCAGCCAGGCAAGGTCCATCTTGTGTGAAATGCTGACTTTGCCTGGTCTCCTGAGTGCAAAAAATAAAATGTTTTTCTTTCCAATTTTACAGCAAGATTAGTGCTGTGCTTTGATTTTAACAACAACCCCACCCCCAGAGAACAAGGATTTGGTGATGATGACTCAGCCTAAAAAGCCTTACTGAAGAGGAAAACCTTCATATTTTCATATTTTATTTCTTATGTTATGCTGCCACCATTGGGACAATTTCATTTGGTCAGTCACAGCCCCTTTACAGTTGAAGAGAGTCATCTTTATAGCCCTGGTCAAAGTGTGACTCATTTTCACAGTATATCAAATTGAATTGGGCAGTAATAGTCATACTGCAAGATCAAATGCTTCCAAGTGCAAACATCTGCATTAAGGAGACTTGGAAATTTCCAAAACTAGTCTAGCACAAAAGGCCCTTCACTGCAGCAAACAGTAAAGAGGAGATGAAAGAAGGTCCTCACCTTCTTACTTACTTACTTACTTACTTAAGAGTCTACTTACCTACTTGCCTTTTTAAAAATTATTTTCTTCTTTAGGTACAATTACTAAAATTTAAATTTAAAAAAAGACAAAACCTACATCTCTGGAAGTTAATGTTCTTGGGAATGAGATGCCCTTAGCTATAATCCCAAATTTTGGCAAAAGTGAATTCCTGAGTTAATCTTACTGTTGTTTGTAAAGGTATGCTGGTAACAATTACCCCCCTAGAGCTTTGACCCCTTACCTTTGATCCTTGACCCTTACCCTTGATGTCTGGCTTTTCGACCCCTGGTACTGGACCTTAACCTACTCTGCCCTGTCAGTACCCAGACCTACTGCTGTGTCCTGTAACCTCAAACTCCTGGTGTGTTATCCTCAGCCCCCAACCCCTACCTGTAATTCTGAAGCCTGTTCATGTCAGCCCCACCTTTTTGGTGTGGTCTTGTCCTCCTGTGAGGATTCTGGTGCTGTCCTGATGTTAAGATTGCTGCTGCTGCTATGAGGGCTGAAATGGCATCCTTAGGGGCAGTGTGACTTTCTACTGCTTTTTTTTTTTTTTAATTTTAAAGTAGAGAGAAAAATTATGATCCAGTTTAAATAGAAGAGGAAACTAAGTCTCTGTTAATAAAAGTGGATCAGACCCAGAAAGGTTTGAAATATATCCAAAAAAGGAGATTAAAACCAAATAAGGTTAGATGTTGGTGCTAAAAAATTAATACGTTTTATTTAATAGTGAGAGAGGGAAGGAAGATAGGTCGGGGGACAGTGAGACAATGACAGGGGTTAGGTAGAAACATATCACCCTTCCAGGGGTCCTGATGATGTCTCATTTCTCTGCCCACCTTGTCCTCTTGGTGGTGAGGGTCCCCCATGGCCACTGAGGCCATGCGAAAAAGTACAGAATCCAGTGGGATTTGTGCTGACACCTCGACTCACTGTGTGAAACTGGTAATTTCTCAGTATAAAACAGGCCCTGGAGCTTGCAGTTCTTTGTTGCAGATGACTAAAAACGAGAACATGTTATTATTAATTATGTACTATTCAGTGAGGGCTAGGCTGTGTCACAAGCCAGGTGTGGTACAAAACCTTCTCTACAAGACCCAATTTACACCATGAGGAAGAAATTATAGCTGTATTAGCTTCCTTCTACCACCTAGGAAGAGTTGGATCCTTTCTACTTGCAATGACTTTGGAAAGGAAAGGGTAAAGCCCCCCAGAGAATTTTCTCTCCAGACTTCCAAAGGCAGGTGGTATTACTTTTTTCCTTTCATTTTCACACAATAAATTGTGTAGAATCATTTTCAGCTCCTGCAAGGGAGCGTTTTGTTTGAAAACCTGAAAAAAGCCACCTTCATGAAAATTTTCATCCCATTTCTTTTTCATGTTTTCCAGGTTGTTTTCTTAGGCCAAGAAACTGGTATGACGAATTTTCTATAGCTGGTAAAAGCCTATTTGATTACAATGTCCTCAGGACATAGTTATCACAAGGCAAATTAGACTCACCCAAGAGCTCCCCAATTTGAACATAATTGGAGTAGGTGCTTGGAAATTACTTTGTAGCCAACACAAAATATCATGTAAATGTAGCTTCAATTACTATATTGAAAAGAGCTCAGATATGAGGAAGGGGGAGGACCAAAGCAAACAGCAAAAACAGAGTGTTGAGGGATAAGTTTCTGTGTAAGACAATCGGAAGGATGAGGTTAAGGAGTTCTGGCTGTCACTGTCTCTGACAAACTCTCATTTCACCTTGCCTACCTAGCTGTAGTTTCCTTTCAGAGCTGGCTAAACAACAAGAAGATAAAAATCTATCCAGGCCAGTTATTATGACACTATTAATAGCAAATACAAGCGTGTACCATGAAAAACAGTGTAGATATAGAGGTAGTTCAAGTCTTTCTGAAATCAGTATGCAAGTGTTATCTGCAGAACTATTACAGAGACTTGTATTTTGTTACAAGCATAGAAGTTTATCAGAAAATAAACCCTCCTGCTTTCCAGCTGGTCCTCAGAGGGGCTAGGTGCAGCTAGGTTGAATTTTTTTATTATTTAATTTTTTTTATTATAACCAATTCAGCACTGAAAATTCAGTTGCATTCAGTAAGATCCCGGAGGCACCAACACAGTGGGTGTCATTCACAATCACAGATTCACAAATAGTGCATCTTACCAATGAGACACTAAGTCTGGGTTCAGAAGAACTTGCACAACCACAGACTCACAAACAGTGCAGTTTATTGGAACAACAGATTGGCAGTGACAGATTCGCTAGATGTGCAAAATATAAATATACAGTACAACGTACAAGTGTTTCCAGGTATGTTCTAGAGGTGCAAATCTTACCAAAGAGGCATCCCAGTTTTGTGGAAGGAGAGAGGAGTAAGCCTTTTGACATGTCTTGCCTCTGCCACGGAGGATTTCAAAGATCAAATCACATTTTTTGGAGAAGTGGAGGTGAGAATGTAGTCAAATATTCTGTTAGCTACTATCACAAAGGGGAGGGGGCAGACACTTTATACCTAAATTTGGAATATTAAGAGTTACAAAAAAGAGAGATTACAAAGGCTGTATGTCTTGGTCAAGGGCAATCAGGACTGTGACACCTGAGTGTTACTCCCTCTTCCAGCTGAATGGCAGTGATGAGAATCACTTACAACCTACAGATAAGATAACCTATTCACCCCACCGGCAGGCCATCATGCCCATGGTAATCCCTTTATTAGGTATCTCCCACAATATCTCATCCCTACAACGTGTGAAGCTGTTTAGAGATAACAGATTAATAGCTGTATCTGTTAAGCTGAACAATTGAATCCATTCATCACTACAAACAATACAACAGTGCAGCCAGAGAGGGTGGGATATTTCTGAACCCAAATACAGCAGCCAGCAAGGACACCCAGCTGAGCAGAACCCTGTGATTTAATAGACATCCTGGAAAAGGGCACAAGGGAATCCCTCTGCAAGGGAAAAGAACCCTGGGGGCAAATACAAGTCATAATGGAATTCATCTCACTACAAAACATAGAGCCTAAATAATTTATGTGGTGTCTAAAAAACCCCCGGAATGAACTATATTACTCACCTAAGGGGAGTTAGTTCAAAGTTTGGCATGCTAAAACCTCTGACTAAAAACTGGGTACTAAAAGCTGAACAGCTTAGCTGCCACCTAAAAAATTAATTTCTCAAATGCTTTCTGCTGCCTGGCTGTTCAAGTTGCACAGATATCCAGATGTGTATCCTGGGAATACCATGGCAGAGCTGAGCACCTGGACATGTATCTCCCACTTAAACTTATGCAGGACCCAGAAACTGTAAAGTTCTGAAGGCTGTGGTACAAAGAGCTGTTAAATCAGTCTACCAAAGAATGATCTCCACCACTTCTGTAGAATTTAAGATCCTGGAAAAAATTAATTCAAGAAAGTCCAAATAATATGTTCTTAGCCTAGTACTTACAGAGGAGTGAGAAGTAGTACCTGCTTTAGAGAATCTGTTTATATTTTTGAGGCAATTGGAAATAAGTGCTTTTTTCTAAGGAAATAATACCAAGTAGTAGGCAGAGTAAAAAAGAAAGCAACACTACACCCCAGTTCTCCTAAGGCTCTGAGAATATAGCCAGGTGGTTGAAGGTGGTTCAGGTACAACTCTGTCTCCAAGGCGCAGGTAACCTTTACTCAGCAGCTCTCAGCAAGGACCTGGCCCAAGCTGGCTCAGGCAGGACACCAGCGAAGCCATCCAGCTTCCCAGGGCAGGTAGGACGTAGAGTGTGGTCCAGGACAAGGCAGCAGCCTCAGTGCTAGGCTGGAGTGATGGAGTGCAGCAGAAGCAGCTCAGGCACAGCCTACCCAGCACAGACAGCACTGCAGCGCCCACACAACAGCTCTAATGATACGCACCAGAAAAACTTCACAGTAAAAAAGCAGGGGCTGGGTAAATTATGCTAAGCCCTTCACCACTGTGGCCTTCAAAGGTAAGACACTTGGGCATAGGCTTTCTGTACAAATATCATTAGGAAGATAGAGGTAGTAAGTGCTCCCTTTGGCTCCCTTTGTGCACGTGGGATTAAAGTTATTTGTGCTCACAACTGGACCTGCAGTTGCTTTGGGATTGTTCCTGTGTACCTAAGTTTGTTTCAATTTATCTCTTTAAATAGTAGAGAGGGGAGTTCAGGTTGTGCTTGTTAGCTGGCATAAGGTGATCTGAGGCTGGTTTCATATACTCTACCTGACACGTCCCTTACCTGATCTGTATGGCAAATATCCATCCTTGCTTTAGCTTGGGCTTTGGTAATCCCAGCTGCAAGGAGCTCCGGGCAGCTGAAAGCTTGCAGCCAAAGTGGGTACTGTGGACAGTTCATGTGTGACCCAAGGAATGTCTGCGCCAGGGATTGTCTCCATCTGATAGGAGGCCTTCTTCATCCTCTTCCTAGCATTTATATGGACAGAAACCGAAGAGAAAAATACTATTTTTTTTCCCTTCCTACCTTTTGAATGGTGTTCTACAGGGGTATTATGGCCTACAGTTTGGTTCTCTTTTCCTGCAAGGTAAAGGGCACATGGATTTTGAACAGAAATAGTTTTTAAACAGCATGTTGAACGAAATCTTAAGTTCTGCAGGCTTTTATAAAATCTTGATATTTGTTTTTAAACTTTTAACCCCCCCCCACCCAAATCCTTCAAACCCTCTTATCTTCTTTCTTGCTGAAGGAGAGTATAAACAACTGATGCTTCAAATAGACAGAAGCACCAGACAGTTACATAAAAACAAACTGCCAAATCGCTGCATGTAGGAGTGTCTGCTCTCGATTCAGTCCTGCCTCCCTGTGAATGTACTGGGAAGTAGGTCTCCCCACCCTGAGGCGATAGCAGCTGGGACTAGATGGCCGACGTGAAGCAGGGTGCTGAAGGCATTAATGATGTGGCCTTAGGCTGTGTAGAGATTCAAGCAAAGGGTCCTTTGTAGCCAGGGGACCAAGTATTTGCAGTCAGAGACATTGGAGAAGAAGAGCCACAAAGTTTTAAATCTTTACTTCTTGCGTGAACAGCTTGAAAGACCTTTAAGTGAAGCTGTAGGCATCAGGGCACTTCCTCCTGTGTTAGAGCTGAGTACTTTGATTGTTGTAGACCTGAATAAAGGGGAAAAGTTACTGTGAGGAGAGAATCCTCGTGAGAACTTCATGCCCTCAGTTCTATCTCCCATGAAAGTCTGCTCTAAGAGTACTCTTTGTGCTCAGGACCCTTCAGTGTCAAGGCAGAGGAAATACAGGCTACACCTGCCAAAGTGGTGGGATTGTGATCAGACCGGTGGAGTGCATAACAGATCCATCTCATCTTCCCTCTAAAGAACTATTCAGCCAAATAAGGGCCAAGGTTTCTCCCTGAGCTCAATGCATACTCGCTGATGAACAGCAAATCTCTCAGATAATACAGACTTACATTGTTCTGGAAGAGCACAGTGAATTGTTACTTTTTTTAAGTTGAAAGAATTGGATTAAGCAAGAACACGCTCAGCTGAGCTGAGGTTAAATGGTAATTTACTGAAAATGGCACCCAAAAAAAACCCAAGCAGGTTAGGGCTTCATTTTAGGGAAACACAGACAAGGATTCCAAGGGCCCAAGGTGAGGAAATTTGCACTGCACTAATTGTTACACTTGGAGCAGGATTAGTGATAAACTGCTTTTAACTGTAGTTTGTGACACAAAGACAAAAAGAAATATCCAGTGACACAAAAGGGTCTGAGGCTGGGTGGCTCGAGGTATCGGCACATCCCCTGCTTCTGACAGAGGTAAAAATAAAAATCACTGCACGTGTGCAGTTGTTGGCACTTCCCCACCCCCGGAATCTTGAGGACTGGATGCGAGCTTTATTCGACGCCCCTGAACAACCTCGTGTCCTCGCCAACGCAGTGCAATAGCTCCTCATCCCAAACCCGGGACATAAGCTCCTTCAGGCTGCTCCTGAGGCGCTCTGCACACAAAGCCAATTAACTCCATTGTGGAAAGAAAGCTTCGCCGGCAGTGCGGCGGCTCCGGAGCGATCTGGGTACGCAGGCGAGAATCGATGCCGGAGCGGGACCCGGCGATACAGAATCCCGGGAAAAGAGTGGAGTGACTCTAGGCAGGGCCTCTCCGGCCGGTGACCCCACGGAGCCCCATCCCCAGCACAGGCCGCGTTCGCCGTAGGGCGAAACAAGCCTCAAAACCGCGGGCGACATCACCGACACCACCCCCCCCTTCACCCCCACCTGTCACTTTAAGTGAGGGTGGGGCCTCTCCTGCTCCCCGCGCCGCGCAGCCGGCTCCGCCCCGTCTCGCCATTGGTTGTCGCTGGGGCAGAGTGGCCGCCCCGCCCGCGGCCATTGGCTGGCGGCGAAGCCGGGGTTCCCGGATGCGGCCGCGCGGTGCGCATATAAAGGGCCGGGGGAAGGCGGGAGTGGGCGCAGTTTGAATCGCGGCGGGTTGGGATACGGCGGTGCTGTTGCCCGGGTTCGGTGCGTGCGGGACGCTCTCTGCTTCAGCCCTCCCCTGCCGGACGCTGCGCTCCCGTTCGCTATGGTGAGGAACCGCGGGGGACCGCTCGGGGAGCGGGCGGCGGTGGCTGGGGCCGGGCCGGTTCCGTGCTGCTGATGGTGGGGGGGAACGCGCACGGGCTTAGTGGGGGGAGGGCGGAGGCTATTGGGGGGGTTGGGGGAAGGTGGTCGCACGCGCAGTGGCGCTCCGGGAACGGGGAGCGGTGGCCGCGCATGCGCGCTAGGAGCGGCCTGTGCCGCGCGGTGCGGCGGGCAGCGCGCACGCGCGTGCCGCTCTGCGTGGGTGGGGGAGGCTGGGAGCGGCGCATGCGCGCTGGGAGACGTCAGCTCCTAATCTCTTGGCATTGCAGGCTGGTGGGAAAGCTGGGAAGGACTCTGGGAAGACCAAGACCAAAGCAGTGTCCCGTTCCCAACGGGCTGGATTGCAGGTAAGCAGGGGCTGAGATGCGGGTGAGTGAAAGGCTGGCCTTCCATCTCTTGGTTTGTTTGTATGATGTGAAACTTTCATATGCTGTTGTCTGCAGTGCTGTAAGGATTATAAACCAAATATTAGCACACCCGACTGGTTTTAGACCTTTTCATATCAGTGCAGGGAAGAAAGTAGTACCTCTTGTGGCCATTGCTGCTGCTGCTTGTGCTGAGAATTTTGAAAGTTGCTGTTGCGAGTTTGGCATGCAGTGTCTTAACTGGGTTCTTAAGTTTTGACATGCAGCCCTTGCTTCTTCCACTAGTGTTCTGCTGCCCAGGATGCAGTATTGTGCAGCGGCTTTCTGTCATTACAGCTTGTTCATACTTTTCTTATTTTCCAGTTCCCTGTTGGCCGCATCCATAGGCATCTGAAGTCTAGGACAACCAGCCATGGGCGTGTAGGAGCCACAGCTGCCGTGTATAGTGCTGCAATCCTGGAGTACCTGACAGCTGAGGTAAAATGCCTGCAAGCAAGTTGGTCAACCCTCAGCAGGCATAATGACCAGCACCTACTGTATTTGACAGTTTGAAGTAGGTTGTGAACTCTGTGCTTTGAGATACTTTTAAGTGCTTACATCAGCAAAAGACTATGAAATATAACTCTGCTTTATTTCATGCTGCATGACTTGTAGGAAAAATGCAGTGTGTGAAATAACTTTTAGAATGGGCAATTACAGCATATTATATCTGCTGTAGAACATTTACTCTGTCATTGGGAAAACTAAATGCAGAGGAACCCCTTCAAGAGAGACATTGTTTGCGGTCTTGGTGTTACTAATGGTGACAATGTTTTTGGACCAGAGAATGAAAAAGCTAAGACTGCTCTTGTTCTCACTTGATCGTGTAACTGTTGAAAAATCATCTTGTCTCAGGTCCTTGAGTTGGCGGGAAATGCATCCAAAGACTTGAAGGTGAAACGTATCACTCCCCGTCACCTGCAGCTTGCCATTAGAGGAGATGAAGAGCTGGATTCTCTGATCAAGGCAACAATTGCTGGTGGTGGTAAGTAAATTGCTTCCTGTTTATGGGTACTTGGGTGGCATGAGCTGTCACAGATTTGAAGTTGTTTAGTGTTGTCATTTTATTTGAAGTATGAAGTTTAGGAAAACTGTTGAAGAGAAATAGCATGGTCTTAACTGTTATTCTTTCTTAGGTGTAATACCACATATCCACAAGTCCCTCATTGGCAAGAAAGGACAACAGAAGACTGTCTAAAGGATACCAGGATTCCTTGTTATCTCAGGACTCGAAGTACTTAATTTGTCCAGTGTTGGTGATCCAGTGGACTGTATCTGTGAAACACAATTTTGCCTTTTTTTTTTTTTTAACTTTGAGAAGCTAAAGCTCCCTTGAGCTTTTTAACAAACCAAATTTCTGCATTGAAGTCTTAACCATATTTAAGTGTTACCATGGCTTCAAAGAAGCTATTGTGTTTGTAGTGAGTTGTAATTCAGCTGACTGTTTCTAGATTGGTTTAAGCAAAGGAAATGTTTGGTTTTGTACAGACTTTTCATCTACTAGAGTGGAAATATTCAATAAATGTTATGTCAAGACTGATTTTTTTTTTCTCTTTTCCATTAATGGGGAAATACAGTCTACACTGTGCAGCTCTTGTTTTTCCAACTGACAACCCTTCCTGCTGGGCTTGGGGTATCTTGAAATACAGCCTGAGAATGCTGCAGTTAGTAAATACCATGTAGTGAAAGGGCAAAGGGCTTTGTCCTGTAGAGTTACATTCTTCCTAACTTGAACCTGCTGTGCCTTGTTTGTAGTAGGCCATATAAAAGGTGATGTTACATTTAAGCCCAGTTTTACTCAGTGTCAGCTTTCATAGAGGGAGGAGAGGGTCTGTCAGGGAAGGAGGGTAAGATCAGCTGAAGGGATGTGGGAATTCCATGTTTCATATAAATTTGGGTTAGGGCCTGGCCCCTCTTACTGTTTGAGCTTGCAGCTTTGGACAGACATCCATGGAAGCACAGGGGACTGAACTGAAGCAGACTTTAAATTGTGCCATGCAGTAGAATCCTCGGTAGCAGTGGCTTACAGGGAGGTCTGGTCACAGCTTCAGCTGTCCTCCACTCTGCAAGTTCATTTTGTACAGCAATGCCCTGCCTGTTGTGGTAAGGGAAACCTTTTGTTACGGTGGAAGGGAACAGTAACTGAGTGTGGCTGGGGATAGCAAGCTCCCTGCCTTCCGGAACTACAGTCAGCAGTGAAATACTGCAGCTAGAGATGCTTCTGCTGGGAACAGACTCTTATGTTTCCCTAAGCTCTTGGAGGCACCACTCTCTGCTGCAGCACTGTAGCTGTAAGGCAGTGACCTAGATCAGGGACGCTGCTGAGACCTGTGCTAACTGCTCTCCTATGGCGCTGCGGGGCTTCCCTGGATCAGCACCCGAGCTTTCCTTCGCGGCACAGCAGTGCTTGCCGTGCTCTAATTAATGACACTAATTACAGTGAGCCGATACGACGCTAATGAGTACCTTAAGGCACGGCCAGGCACAGGAAGCAGTGGCCCCGCGAGGGCTCCTCGCTTCTGTGCGGGCCCGCGATGCTGCGGCAGCCGCACGGTACTTTTCCATCGCAGCCGGCTCCCTCGCGGGGCCAGGCGTGCGGCTGCGCTCCCGCCTGGGACGATCCCAGCGCTCCCGGCCCTTCCAGCCACTCCAGGCCGGGCAGCGGCGGAGCCCCGGGCGGGCGGGGCGGCGCATGCGCGGCGGGGCCCGGAAGGGGCGGCCGGGCTGGCACCGGTGCGAGCGCCGCGCTGGGGCTGCGGCAGCGCCGGGGCAGCGGCGGCATGAGCCCTGCGGAGTGAGCGCAGCCCCGCCTGACGCCCCGCGCCGCTCTCGGCGCCTCCGCCCCGCCCGCCTCCGCTCTGGCTTCAGGCCCCTTCTCTCTGCGCTGCGGCGGGCGGAGGCGGCGGAAGGAGAAGCCCATGGAGGGGAACCGGGACGAGGCCGAGAAGTGCATCGGGATCGCGCGGGAGGCGCTGGAGGCCGGGAACCGCGACCGCGCCCTCCGCTTCCTGGGCAAGGCGCAGAAGCTCTACCCGACCGAGACGGCCCGAGGTGAAGCCCGGTCCCCTCCCCGCTGTCCGCGGCCCGGCTCCGTCGGGACGAGCCCGGACTGGCCGCGGGGCCCGCAGGAGGGCGGGCGCAGGGGGAGCCTGCCCCGGGGGCGCCCCGCAGGCTGAGGCGAGCGGGACCCGGCCCCCGAGGCGGCCCGGGGGCTGTGGCGGGGCGCGCGGCTCGGCTGGGAGAGGAGGCCGCGGCGTGTGCCCAGAGCAGCGCTCAGGGCAGGTGCCTTCCCCCCGCCAGTGCACGACTCTGGCGCTGCGGAGGAGTGGGTTTGCCTCCCCCGGTGCCAGCGAGGATCTCCCAGGGCCGAGTCAGCTCCTCGCCTGCATTCCCCCGCCTCCCTACAGCCGTCAGTAAAAGCGCAGCCATACATGCGAGGCTTAGCCCTGATTAACGTCAGGACATCTCAGGCCCCAGGCCGAGACAGGCTGGGTTGGCTTTTTTCTGTCATTGTGAATCACCCCTCTCTAACAGCTTGCTATGAGAGCTGCAACTCCAGAGTGGACCGTGTCTTCGTTCTCTAATATACTTGTGGTTTGGGTTTTCTTGGCTTAGTTCTATTTTGGTTGTACAGCAGCCACATAGGAATTGCACACGGATTTACCTTTCCTAGAGAAAATGGAGTATGTGGCTTCCCCCCAAGACTTCTGACTATTCCATACTAAAATCTTGAAAAATACTTAGCAACCTTTTAGCAAAAGGTGTTTAGAAATAATTGTTTGAAAGAAACAGTAGTAAGGTTTCAGTGTATCTAGAACCTGTGTTGGAGCCTTTCTGTGACACAGTGTCGGAAGTCCGCTGAAAACACCTTTGGGTTCAGCAGTGACTTGTTGCATTCCTGTGGTTCTCACTTACGTGGTCTGTGCTGTGGAAGGAGCAGGAACAACTTCAGTGCCCTCCCTGTGCCACTTTAAAGTCTCAGCATTTGCCATTTCTGCCGTGTAAGTTTGAGGCAAAATTTTGACCGGAAGTTGCTGTGATGAGATGCAGTGAACATTTTTGGGCCTCTTACCTCCTGACTTATATGCAGACAATAAATGAAGATTTCACTGGTGCTTTTGTTTTTTAATTAGTGTTTAATTTTTTCACGTGTTTGTTTTTTCTCCTGCAAGTCAGCATGGATGTCGCCATATTCCCCTAAATTTCTGTGGCTTGAGAACATGACATGCATGAAAATACTTTGAGCTTTCTGGAATCTGTGTTGGTCAGGGGGCAGGAGGGTAGAGGATTTCAGTTCAGCTTCTGCCAAGGAGAGCAAATAGTTTTGTCTGCTTCACACAGCTTATTATAATTTTATATCTCAAAGATAAGAGTTAGAGTAGCTTTCAGGAAAAAAGAATCTTCATCTGGCTTGTTTTGAACATTCTGTTGTTTTATTTTTAAATAAGATTGCCACTATGTAACCACCATTATAAAGTGCAAGAAGTAGATGGTTAATTAGCCTATTGTCTGTAGGACACTTGTTTTATTCATTGTGGAAATTAGCAAAGTCAGTCACAAATGAGGCACAGACCTGGGAAAGATGGCCTTGTGTTAGTGGGCTGTCATCTGGGGAATTGTGTCTTTTAAACTGAAAGCTTCACAGAGCTTAGTGCTCTGTGAGGTTAAGTAAGTCAGTTCACTTAGTTTCCATTAGTGACCAGCTAATTGTCTGTGCTTCTCAGGTATTCAGCTTGAAACAAGGGCCTGATTTGTGAATAGTTGGGCAGTTGAAGCTCCATCTGAAGCTAAAGAGATTTGTAGATGCCCTAATACCACTGGAAAAGTTCAGGCCCTACACCTGATTTGAACTAGGTACTTAGAAATTAGGGGACTCTGTAAATGATATCTCTGTGCTTCAGTTTTCTATCCGTGGAGGTTGTTAAATCTTTTAAACTAATCTCATTTCTTCCCGAAACAACACCAACTCATCGAATTTATTTTGGTTTTGAAGTTTGAGGCACTTAAATGGCCCTTTTAAAAGTGCATTAAGGTGCAAGGACACAAGACTGTCTTTTTTTTCAGGACAGGTTCTGGAAGGGATGCCATAAATTACAACTGGCGTTTTCCACTAAGAACAAATTAAATTGCTCTCATTGTCATCTTTTAGTGGGAGATCTACTTAAAAAAAAACAATCCAACCCATAATTGATAATTCAGGCAATCAAAAATGTGTTATACCACATACCAGAGAGAAAGAAGCAGTTAAGGTTTTGTGAGCCCATTTAGTTCTAACACAAATTCTAATTTTACAATCATAATGTGCTGGGTTTGTATGGAGCTAGGACAATGTGGTGCAGCCCCAGTTGTCACTCTGCTCACTAATTTTTCTCTGGAGTGTGTGTTAGAAGGTAGTTGAACTAATTTCTCACTGAAGTTGCAGATTCTTCATATGTTGTACCTTTAGTATCGTTTTGAGAACAATTGCCCACCATTTTACAAGTGAAGTTCTGTCAGTCATAAAAGTGAGGAGAATGGTAATGCTGAATCTTTTACTGGTGTGAGCTTCCTCCTCCTGATGTTATAGTGGATTACAAAAGGACAGAGAATAGGTTTTAACTATTGTCTCTAAAACAATACTATGTGTGATCTGCTTTTGGCAACATTTACATTTAAAGGGCATTCAGCACTAGTTCAGTCATCAGTGAAGTTTAGTTTTGCTAAACAAAGCCTCTGTCTGAAATACGCTGACTGCAGCAGTGCTATTTTAAGGCTTTACTACTGTGAAATGTAAGGTCGGTGCTTATTTAATGATACTGAGCCAATGACTTCATAGTAGCAGTGACCATGTTGACGTCATTCTTTGCTAGAAAATTGTTTTACACTTCAGTCGTTCAAAGAATTGTTTGATTTTGATTTTTGCTAATGATTCATCTTGCAACTGGACAGAACCTAATGCTTGTGTGGGAAAGATTTTTAAGAGTGTGTTTAAAGATAACAAAGGACAAGATGTCCCTTTCAAATTCTGCCTTTCTGTTTGAAGGCAGAAAACAAGGAGAACTTTTCTTTTTTTCAGTGCTTCTTAAGATTTTCTTGCCCCGTTTCAGATGCTGCCTTTAAAACCAATTTTTTTGGGAGCATGTCAGCTTAGTTTTTAGGCTGTTGCATTAGAACAAATTCTGAATTAAACAGGATTTTACATCGGTGAAAGTGTATGTGTGGGTCATGTTCAATGCATAATGCAATCAAATGTAGTCCAAGGATCTTTCATTCAACAGCAGGTAATAGTACACACCAGGGAGGCTTCAGAGACATTCAGAGATAAGATGCGTTGTCTTACCTGCTAACAAAATAAGCCTTTGGTTCCCTGTATGCCCTGTTTTGAAATACTAGATGCACAGTGAAGGTTGTCTTTAGTGCACTGTTAGTACTACGGTTCTAGCAGCTGGTTTTACCACCAGCAGTTCATGGAAGAGTCAGAGTTTTTTTCTGACTATCTAAACTGTATCTTTTATTTGAAGGAAACAATGGCCCCATACCCTTTGTGTGGTTTTCTTTTTCAGTGTAGGACAATAGCATGTTTGTATATGCTGTGTCCTGCTATTTTAAGAAGTTCACACTGATATATTTGAATTTTTTTCTTTTAAGCATCCCGCATTGTATTCTCAGCAATGCAGCTCTGCTATGAGGTCTGAGAAGGGGATAGAAAATACTAAAGTATACTGCAGCCAAACTAATTCATTAAGAGACTTAAAACAACACTTGCTGTGAAGAAACACTGGATGTTAAAAATGCAAACCATCGCCCATGCCTGCGTTTCTGCCATTTCTGCTCCCACAGGTTCTGCATAAGTGTTGGTGCAGGGGTGAGAAATTTCTAGATCAATACCAGTATAAAAGGAGGAACTGCAAAACTTCGAGTAAGCATTGTTTCAAGAGGGTCACAGGATTCAGTTTCTATGTGGTGCCATTGTTAAATGTCATACTCACTGGATAGAAAAATATATATATTTTTTGTTTGTTTGCTGGTATCACTTCTTGGGAGAACATTCGGATTGAAATGCGTCCTTCTAAGGGCACTGTCTGTTCAAAGCTCTGTTCTTGATTAGTTTTTAACCTGCAGACCTGGTCACCTCGTTGGAGTTGTTATTATTTCATTTACCTCAGAACTTCATATGCCACAACAGAGGATGTTAGAATGAAGTATTGCAAATATTGTATGTCCTTCAGTTATCATCCATAATACAACTGTAGCTCTCCTGTTTCCAAGCTCCAGATTCCTTTTGTAGTGAAAGCATTCCCTCTGTTGCTAGACATCTAAAGCTTAGTTGTTTACTTATATCCGCTGTAAAGAGCCTGATCTGATCAATCCATGAGTCTTGCTGATGCAGGTGGAGGGCAGGACCAGCTCTGAAGTCAGCTGACTTTCTTGTTCAGGCTGAGTGTAGCTATTCACCAATAAGTGAATATAAGAGTAAATACTGGGGAGCTTTTAAGAAGTGTTGTCTCTTCTTTTCAACAAAGCTCCCCTTTTGTTTTTTCTGTGATGTACAAGCTATGATGTGTAGGATCCCAGTTTTCTGCTGCTCTAAGAATGACCATGCTAGGCAGAGGAGAATTTTTTTTTTTAATTTAGGAGAAAATTCTTAAGGATTCTTCCCACTGGCTTTCTAGAAGGAAGTGCTATGCTTTCACAGTGCATGGGACATTTTGCCTTAGCAGTTTTTATTAGTGCATTTTTAATGCAGATGGTAACTCATTTTCTTTATGAAACAAATTTAGCATATGTAGTTTGCCATGTTGTTCTTAAGGAATCTATTTTTGGGAAAGGTGCATTATTTAATAATCTTTGATCTATATTATACTTTGTGCACAGTCTCTTATGTCAGAATGGTATTGTTTCTGATTCATTACTAAGAGAGATACCCCCAAAATACAGGCTTACATTCAGAAAGAAAAAACAGACTTTTTGTATAATGTTTACTAAAACTGCTAAATTTGAGATCTGCTAGAACGTGGAATGAAAGAGGATTTCAAAACTTAGCAGAAGCCTACTGGTTTTCAAGATTTAGGTTTTGAGTTGGGTGTACTTGGCTAGTCCTGAGTTTTTTGTGGCATTTTAACAGTGGTTTGAATTTAAGCTGATACTGCCTAGAAGGAATAGAGCATCAGTTTGTGGCCACTAACGATGCAGGTTACAGATAGGTATGTACTGTAGGAACTGAAATGTGCTGGAGATGGGCTTGATGTCTGTGTGGAATAATTTGCAGTTTCTATAGCATACAGGGATAGTTCCTCTTCTCCAATGTACAGCTGCTTGTTCAGGTGTTTTCACCCCAAGGCACAGGTTCAGTGCCTGTAAAAAACATCTAAATGAAGCACCTGGACAAATTCTCTCCAGTGTTACATTACCTTGGCAGAGATGGATGGTCACTAATTTTGAAATACTTTTCCATAGATTTGCATTGAAAAGGAATTGTTAGACTTGCTGCAGAAACATTTGTGGTGCAAAGTGGTGATTGATAAGGAAGAAGGATGTAGCAGCTAGTCTTGTAATGTGGTGCTCTCACCTAAGATACTTGAGAGCCCTGACTTAAACACTAATACCTGTAATGATACTATGATATACTGTTGTTTTTATAGTTTTGTTGGAAGCTATTATGAAGAATGGAAGTGCTGCTGGGGGAGGCGCTTACTGCCGAAAACCAGCCAATAGCAGTGATCAAAATAAGCCCAATAGCACGAAGGAGAGCAATGCATCTGCTGCAGGTGAAAGTGGAAAAGGCTACAACAAAGACCAAATGGAAGGAGTATTAAGGTATGGCTTAAACATGTCACTGCTTTTTGTTCTGTGTATCATGTACTTATCCTTTCAACTCTGTCATCTGAAGGAGCCACAGGAAGTTTGAGGTTAGCTGAGAGGGGTTACGTTTACTGAACTTTGACTAGAAGGAAGAGGGGAATTTTGCTGGTTTTAAACTCTGAATGAGGCACTGTCACTTTCTGCAAGAAAGATGTTACTCCTTTCTTCAAACCGTCATGGCTACTTTAGGGAAAAAAAAATTCAAAATAGTTACTGAGTAGATCTCATGGTAAATGGAAAAAGTGATAAAAATTCTCGTGTATGGTTTGCAGAAAAGTGTTTCTAATCAGTATTTTTATACTAAAAATAAAAATACATGCTCACTCCTAAAGTTTATTTTCAAGCCAGTCTTGCTGTATGGGCTGGTCTAAGACAAGTGTTAAAATTATTTTGGTTTGGACATAAAGGTGTCTGAGAAGCACTGGAACACATAGTCTGAGGTGCAATACAAACTCTGCTTAGTAGAGCTTGATAGTATTAAGATGAGGTGACATCAGGAAAGGATGTGTGAAAAGAAACAAACGTCAATAAAAATGTCCTTTTGAGGCAAGTAACTCTTAAGTCATGTTATCACTGCACACTTGCTGGCTGTAGGAGCAAGGAAAAGTATTGTTTGATATGTGTCCAGGTTTCTGCTAAAGAAACATGGTTATAGCAGGAAATTGCGCACCTCAGAACCCAGTATTTTCAGAATAGCCTAGCCCAAATATTTTCAAGGGAGCTTGGAGGGAAATCAAGAGGTCCCAGTCTCCTAGTTTGTGTATATTGGATGAACTGTTGTGCGTAACAGAAATTTGTGTGGGATTTTTTTGTGTGCATCTGTGTGATGTATGTTACTGTTGATACTTACTATCTTGGGATCTTCATAAAGTTCAGTATTCTGTTCAGCTGTGCTAACAGTGAGGAAAGAACTAGCTTCACTTTGTTGATACAGAAGCTCTGCATTCAGGCAGGTAGACAGCAGCAGCTCTCAGATGGTTATCCTCTGGGTGTTATTTGCTAGAGCTTTTCATTTACCATCATCTCCACTTAATTAATGTTATTGCCTTGTGTGATACATGTAAAGTAAAACCCGGATAAGCCTGTACCTTTTTGGCCACCCTATATCAACTGTTAAAGTGAATGCAGAATGTGTGTGTGCACACATGTGTGAGACAAAATACCCAGAAAGAAGCCCTCTGTAAATGCAGCTTAGGTCAAAATAAGATATGTAACAAGGAGGGCTGTATTGGTGCCAGTAGTCACTCACCTGTGATGTGCCATTCTGCCGTTCTGGGCTGCAGTCTGCTTCAACATCAGGCTCCCTCCAAGATCAGTCTGTTTGATTGTTTTAGCAGAAGGTATGTTGCCTACTTTGTCTTGACTGAAATAGTGTTGTAGCTTTTGTGGTATTTGGTGTTGCTTTCTTGAAGGGACTTGTTCAATGCTGTTTAAACTTGATCTAGTTTGTTGAGATCAGGACCAGAGTTAGGGGTATTCAAGAACTGCATATTGAGAGTAATCTTGATGCAACATTGCTTCAAGAATATTGAATATTGAAGATGGAGTTTTAAAACTCACCAAGATCTTTGCAAAATAAGCAATTGTAATACCTTACAGAACAACCCATGTTTGTTTGTTTTACATGCCACTTAAAATCGTGTGTTTAAACAGTATCCTCACCTTCACTTGGGGATCGCTGCCATCCTTGAATACAGCAGTTCATGAACCTTTAGAGAGAGATGGTGTTTTTGTTTAGATGTGCTCAACAGAGCAAGTTTCCAGATCATGTTGGAAGTTTTGAAATATTTGTCATGTTATTAGTTAGTGACATAAACAAACCATTTTAAAAAATTGTGGTTAAGAATTAAAAAACGTGTGTGCCTTGCCAAGGAGAACAGAATTAAATGCAAACAATGGATTAAAACTAAATGGAAAAAATATAACACATTCAGTGATGATAACTGAGAGAAAGTTCATGTTTAAACCACAGTGAGAATGAGCTTTCTAGTTGGAAATATGACAGGCAGCGTGTGATACTGCTTCAGTCAGGCCCCAGATTTTTCCAATTAAATGAAACATGCCCCTTTGGGGAGGGTATTCTTTAGAGAATAGAGTTTGTCACCACCATATGCTTCTGCTGTACCACAGTGGAATGGTTTTCAGATGTCTGAATTGGTTAAGGAACTAGTGTGTGAAAAGAGGTGGTTTTAAACAGTGTTTCATGCCCAGTTTTTTTCTTTTTTTCCTGTAAGGGAGTAAGTTTATAGACAACAAGGTAGCAAAACCTCCAAACTTCAATGAATTCTGACACTCAGCATGAATTTGACATTGGACAGAGTTGGTTTGCATGTGCATGATTTGAAAGGTCATTATCCTCAAATATTCTTCCCTTTAAGAGTTTTTGGTTAGGTAACTGAATGTAGACATAGGGAAAGCGCTTCTGCTTTCAACTGCACTTCTGTGCCATTTCCAGTGTTTTTTCTGTAAGCTTTAGTGAGCTGTCAGTCAGGGGGACTGACTCTGAGCTCCCTGGCTTGGATCACTGATTAAAGTTCCTGGAGTTGTACAACTGTCTTGAGTTTGTTTGTGACAGCAGATTTGAGAAGCATAGTGAAGACACACTTAGAGAAATGTAACTAATTTAGCTGCATTAATTTTCATCAGGGTTACTCTAGTGATATGAGTAGGTATGAGTACAAACAAGCACCTCTGTGCTGGCTTCATTTTTTCCACATACACAGGGGATACTGATCACTAGCAAGTTACCATAACAGTTCTGTAGAGTATTACATGAGCCTGCAAGTTGCTCAACAGGGAGAAGCGTAAGATGTAACATATTTCTCCTGATTGCATAAGTGCAGGGTAATGCTGCTCTTTGTGGGAGCCGTGCTCGCTATTTCAGTGACAGTTAGAAGCTTGAGAGATACCACAGCACCTTGTTGCTTTTGAATGGAAATACTTTGAAAATCCCATCTGTAGTACATGTATCTTTTTCTTAATGATTTTTACCTTGTCACTGAGAACTGGGTCAAGTTACCTTAACACCCTTAAGTGACCTGCACGTGGGAGATACTGACAGGAGACAGGCAGAATTATGCTAGGACCCACAGTAGACTTAATGTCTTTTTAGAGCAAGTGCCCTACAAGTCTCTAGGCAGCTGAAAGCTAAGCAATATCAGCTTAAGACAAATATGTGAGAATCGTGTGCACAACAAAAAAAAATGGAAGCATTTTCATGTTGTATGTTTTATACAGGCTCTCTTTAAATGATCTTCAAATACACATGGTGTTTGACCTCTTTGGTCTCTTTTTTTAATTCAATAAGCATGTGTTCCATATTTCCTTTTTGACATCTGAAAGAAAACTGCCATGACTACTAGTATGCTACATTTGCATTGTTGTCTTGTGAAAACAGGGGTGGAATACTGCTTTTCCTGCCTTGCCAGTGGCTACTTCTTGGAAGAAAGCACAAGAATCAAATTTTGTATTTAGATCTTTGAGGTAGAAACAAAACAAACGAATAGAGGCCTGAGTTCTGTAGAAACCTTGCAAGGCAGGATTGAGTGTCATCAAGTAGTGGTCAGGAATAATCAGTAGCTTGATTTGAATTCATGTTGTGAAAAAGTTGCCTCTACACATTGCATGGATCAAACTAGGAGTAGGACTTTCTCCAGGCATTCTGCTGACACTTTTGCAAATCCTGCAAAAAGAGAGGTATTGGTTCTTTTCTAGCATGATGTCTAGAAGATAATTAACTGGAAGTGGATTAATAAGAGTAATCGATATGCATTAAAAAAAAAAATAACAAACCACCAAAGCAATCAGGGCATGCCTTTAATTAGGCTGTAGAGCTGCCATGAATTGTTGAAATATCCAGTTGAATGGTTGAGAAATTAAGGTGGAAATCAGAGTCATAGACCCTGTCACAGAAAAGTGGCAGAGAAGACATGATGGACTTTGTCAGAAAGCTCATAACTAAAATAAAAGCTTAAATAAAATCTGGAGAAAAGTATGCTGATGTAAACAGCCTTGAATATTTCATATAATACTCACAGTAGAAATAAACTGATCAGGTACATCCAAGCACAGGGTAGTAAGACAAGCACCCTAATGTTTTGTTGAATCTATCAGTGCAACAGTGATCTGAGACTTCTGCTGCATTTGTTTCAGAAACTAGGGATATGCTGGTACCAGCTCATGTTCTTTGACAATGCTGCGACCTTCTCTTCCCACTTGAGCACTTCTTTCAGACCATGTTTATGTCACCCAAACTGTGACTGGCATGTTCCCAACTCAGCTGTGAGATAACATTTGCATCAGACTCTCTGGCGTAATTGGAAATTTGACCTGTATAGATTTTGGTCTGCATTTTACAGTGTTTTTCTGCTCAGCTCTAGGATCAGAAGTCAGTGTAGTATCCTCTTGTTGAGTTCTTTGTCACTAACATTCACATTGTGCTGCTCAGTTCAGATTACCATTGGGAGAAAAAATTTTGCCTCCCTTGACATGCTACTGGTTGAAGTATTTGTCTTTTGGGCTGTTCCTGCGAGGCTTTGGAAGACCCGTTGAAATATCTCATCATACTCCAAATTTCATGATTGTGCATTGCTGCAGGTATTTGATACAGTAAGCAAGCGTCTCTGATGGGTTTTGTTAATCTGATAAAAGCTGGCAGTGCTGACCTAATCTAAATTGTAGATTTGAAAAGTGATCTGACAAGCCAGCAGAAGGATCACGTAATTTTGTAGTCACAGGAGAACCAGTGGTGGTAGTCCTAGGGTTTCTGCAGGTAGAAGAGACATTTCAGGATCTGAAGGGCTTCCTCTGCTGTCAGCCATCAGAGCATGGAGAGCAGCCCAGCATCCAGCAGAGGTGTTGGTGCTCCAGTTTGAAGCTGGCTGGCCAGTTCTGCTGCAGGTGCCTTGTCAGCTGCAAGCTGCGGTAGTGGAGCTCTGGAAGTCGTGATGAGATACCTCTGTCAACAGCTGGGGGATGAGTGTAGGCCATTGCTTGCTTTCATGCTGTTTGAGAAGTCTATTCTGTAAAAGTCAGGTATTATTTCAGGAACAGCCAGCAAATCTGCTAAGCAGAAGGACAATGCCAAGGTGTTGGCAGGGTACTAACAATTCAACAAGGAGAGAAATTACCTAAACAACAGAAATAATTTGATAGTAATTCAGATACAGAAGTGATCCAACCAGAAATAAAAAGTACGAGAAAAGCAATTCACAAAAAAACACAACTCCAAGTAAAATATCAATGAAAACACCAAACTTCAAATATGCCAGAAATAAAGAACAACAAAAATAACCTATCAATACAAAATGGGCAGTTAGTAAGCCAGCTTCAGGATAGCTGTTGTATGGAGGTGATTGCATTAATCCTTTAGATCTTTTGGTTGATACCCGCCATTGCTGCTTCTCCTTTGAGGGTTGTCCACTGTGGAACATCCACTGGTTGTGAACAGGAGGGAACTCTCAAGTGGGTTTTTGGGAGTTAGAAGAACAGGTTGGCATCTATTGCATTGTTCTTTTTTCCCCCTTATTTCTCTTCTTGGCATCCTATAGTTGTGAAATGAATGTATGTTGGGTCTGCAAATAAATAAACAAGCTTTCATGTTAGTTTTGGTTTTTTTCATGAAAAATGACAATATGATATTGAGGGAGAGAGTTGTTGAGGAGGCACAGTGCTTAAAAACTCTTGAATGAATGTTTAACACCGGAGTTTTAATGCTAAAAAAAAAACTTTGCTAAACATTGATGTCTTGCTATGTAATTTTATATCAACCAAAGTTCTGAGGAATCTGGCCCACATACAGCTTAGAAACAATTATTGAAGAGAACTTAGATTGGATGCTGAGATAGCAATTTCATGCAATAAAAGCTTAATTTGATATTGTTACACATTTAAATCTACCTGCTCTTGATACAGGTTAATAAATCATCCAGGCATTGAGGCTATGGATTAAGGGATCTGTACACTACCACACTTCTTTCTGCTTTTACAGATTACAAAAAAAAAGTTTCCAGTACTTTTAGTAAATTATACTAAAGAGTTTAATTTAATGTATTTTCTTTCCATCCTTTCTTAATGGATTCACTGTGTTCTTTTTAGTTAGCTCTATCAGCTTCCTAATTGGAGCTTATTAAATGTTACTTCAATATAATGAGCTATATTTATTTCACAGGATGTTTGTGTTGGCAGCTGCCTGCATACATTCAATTCAGTGCTCTTGTGAGCATTACACCGAGGCTTCCATAAAAGCTCCTGTATTTGAACACAGGAAACAGGATCCCCCAGATGAAGCTTGATTTGATCAATCTGTGAAGTAGGACAGACCACACATGATGGTGTGGTTGTACTTGTGATGCTGACATTCCCTTAATTACAGGATACCCATACTTCTTCCCTGAGAATTCCAAAGGCTTGCTTGCCCCCTTGTTTTCCACATGGCTGCCCGGTGTATAGTCTTAGAAACATTAACCCCAAATTTATGTAGAAATTTGTGCATGTAAGAGAATGCAGATACAATTACAGCGATGTGAAGAGACTCACATAAAGCTTTTAAATTATTTATGCATGTAATTTCTGTTTCTTGCTCAGACCAGCCCATTTCTTTTGGCATGCACCCAGTGGCAGTGTGTCTCATTTCTCCAGTGCAAGTTTGGGATTCAGCCTTTTCTTTCTGAATTCTTACCCAAGTAACTTGGTTTGATTGTTAAGCTGTATTTACTGGTTTGGTCAGTTCTTCCTGCCCACATAGAATTAATGTTCTCTCTTCTCCTGTATGTGCTCTTTCTTTCTTCTGGGGTATTGTAAAGTATACTAAATCATTACATCATTTCCAGATTTTGCTTTTCCTGTCTGAGTTTGAGGTTTCTGTCTTAAAAAATGCTACACTTGATTATACGAGATGAGCTAAATATGTAATTGCTGGAGCTGCTACTTGACTTTGAATTTACATCAACACTTACAACAAGATGATTAAGATCCAGGTGCATTCCCAGCAGCAGAAGTACTCTCATGTGTTTTATTCCCTGAAAAATGAATGCTTAAGTGGTGGTATGATTTGACTTATGTTTGGAGAAAGGGAGGTATTGTTTGCTTTGTTTTATGTCCTTCATACTGAAGTGCATTTGCTGTGTGCAGTCAAAACAGATTTTCCTACCTGCTAGTTGTGCAAAGTAAATTTGGAACCTTCTTTTTATGCATTATTAGCAGCAATATTAATGTAATTGTGGATGAGGAAATGCTACAGTAGTTGCAAACTGAAGCCTTTTCTTACAGCTGTGGTAGTTTTACAGTAGATGTAAAAGAAATATACGTAATAAGCTCAATAGTGAGTTTGCAATGAAAAAATTATATTCTTTGTTTTTAGGGTGGATATTTATTTTAAAATATATTGAAAGCAAAAGATGTAATATAATCCACTAGTGTCGTGTATGACCTTATTTACAGCTGTGTTAACCCATTACTTTTACATCTTTTCGTTTGCAACATTTTATGTCGTTTTCTTTTGCAGTATAAAGAAATGTAAAAATTATTATGAAGTCCTTGGAGTGTCAAAGGATGCAGGTGAAGAAGACCTAAAGAAGGCTTATAGAAAACTTGCTTTGAAATTCCACCCAGACAAAAACCATGCGCCTGGAGCAACAGAGGCTTTTAAAAGTAAAACACCATTTTTACTTTAAATTTCTTTTATGATTAAACTTCATCCAAATAATACATATTTCTCTGCATTGGTCACATGTATTTTTACAAATGTAAATGTATTTTTGAGCTATTGTTAAAGTCACATTTTTATTCAAGAAAATATTTGACCTTTGTTATATTAGAAGTATAGATAAATAACATGGACTTTGGCAGTAGGGCTTGGTTTCAGAAAATTGACTGTGATATTCAGTACATGGAACAAATACTTGATCTGTGAAATCCAATTGCACTTTTTTACTGTTGTTGACTCAGTGTAGTCATTGAATTTTATTACCTTGGATCTTGACTGTACTTGAGCTAGAAAAAAAAGAAAGCAATCCTTGATAGCAAAATGTGGTTTTTACTGAATCACGTTCCACACTGCTACCTCTTCCTCAGAATTTCTTGTATGTGTGTAGTTTTACTACTTTTTCTGCACAAAAACAGCTGAGTTCAAGCATGCCCTTACTAATAGTTGCCTTTGGTCCTTTTTTAGGTAAAATTTACAGTTTGACTTTACCTTATTTAAGGCTGCTCAGTTTAGCCCTGCACAAGGGGAATTACTGAAGGAAAGCTTTTTAAAGAAAACTACACTTTCATCTCAGATGAAGAAAAATGCAAATCTGTAAGAAATTATGATGCATAAACAATCTGATTGTGGTACATATTTTTTTTTCCTGTGTGAGGTTTACATACAGACATTTGAAAAAATCATTTGGATAAAACATTTAAATTGGGGAGGGAAAAAAAGAAAAAAGTCCTGAGCGAGACTTCTGATACAGACTTTAAGAGGTAATTATAATAATATATTGACAATTCCAGGTGAAAAGAAGATACAGTAGAACAGGAAAGTTGATTGCTATTGATTCATTCAATACAGCTATGTGATGTCTTTATCTAAAAGATACTATTCCTATAAAATTGTCTCAGGCCCTAGGAATAAAATAGTTCTTCCTTGTTAGCAGCATTTCAAATCATCTTTAAAATGTTAAAAATCAGTTTCTTAATATTTTATTTAACACGACCACTTTGTACAAGTCTGATTTCTTCAGCTGAGTTTCCTTTTCTGGTTTTTAACTAGATGAGTAAATGAACAGAAAATTTTGTAGGGGAATCTTGTTGACCAAAAATTATTTAATAACAACTAGCATTTTCTTGCACTGAAATTACTGTAATCTTTTTGTATGGCAGAGTAAATTTATGGTTTAGTTTTCCTTTACATGTGTCTAGTCAGTTTTTGACATCCATCAGAGAAAAAGAGTTCATAATAATAGTTTTTATTTCATAATAATTCTTAATTTTAAGGAAAGATCACATTATAAAACAGAATTGAGTTTCACGATGGGTAAGGTACTTATATCCTGACCTACCTAGTACTACTCTTCTGTTGTATTGAGCAGTCTCACTGAAGTGAATATTAAATCAGAAAGTTCGTACAAATATAATAACTTCTGCTGTCTGTTACCAATTTAATGAAAAATCTTTCCTTTTGACCTTTTTTCATTTTTATGTCCTTTTTGAAAAGAAAATTATATTGCAATCAAATCTGTTGTGAATTAGCACCAGATAAACAAGAGCAAGTAATAAACAGGCATGCTGTAACAGTATGGTAACTTCACTTTATGTACAGCTACCTCATTTATCTCTCTAAGTCTTTAATTGTTGGGAATATCTAAATTTTTTCTACCAATTTTATCCTTGTACTGAGCAACAAAGCAATATTTGATGTCAGTTTATATCATGCTTTCAGTGCAAAATACCAGGCTTCATTTATTTGAGTTTTCTCCTCCACTTTAAGGAATTGCTTATGTTTTTTCCTAAGGGCATCTTAAAAGACACATAGCTAAAACTCATTAACTTTTGTTTAGATTGGATAATGTTTAAAATATTAATTATAAAGCCACAGTTTATTTGCATGTGTTGAGGTTACAGTGTTGCACCTTTCATGAACTTTTGGTGAGTGATAGCTTTTCAACACTGAAAATCATAATCCCTGGACCTTGGGTTGGTTGGCTGCAAAAGGAGTCTTTTATTGGAGAGGCCTGGAGGAGAGAGTAGAGAGGAAGGCAGAAATGATTTAATGAAGATATGACTGAGTGAATATTGCTCATCAAGTGGCTACACAGACTTTCCATCAACCTGCAAGATCGTTATATCTCTGCACAGTGAGAAAAAAGCTTCTAAAGTCAGCAGAATATGTGGGTTTTCTTGCTGATTTTTTTTTCCATGTTTACCTAAGTGAGGTTTTTTCTTTTGTACTGCCAAAATTGAAGCTGTTCATTTGTGATGCCATAGCATAAACATGGACAAGCATCCAGGCCTGGCCTTCCAAACACTGAGGTCATATCGGCCGCCTGAGGAACACACACATTCCTGTCACACATGCATGTTGTACTCCTCATGTTACATCACGCAAAACTTTGTGTTATTAATGTAATCCATAAAATACCTTCAGAAGCATGAAGAAAAATACATTCACACTCTTGTGGGCAATGAAGTTGGTTCATTCCAAGAAATGACCACTTACCAAATGAAACCAAAGAAAACCTGCTGAGTGTATGGTAGTTTTTAAAGTTAGGCTGCTAGACAGTTACCCAGCTTCAGAGTTTCATTGTAATGCTTGATGCTTTTTTTGTAACTGCAGTGAGAGAGAACATTTCCAGAGGTGTAGGTGTTCCCCTAGAAAAAGAAAAAGCTCTCCTGCCTTCTGCCTCATTTAACAGGATAAAAGGCCTTTAAATAGTGTTGGTGGGACACTTTGTGGAAGCTATTCTAAGGAAAGTGGAGATGTTTCTGGATTTTGTTCTACTGTAGTTGTTTTATAACATACAGTAAATTATATTGTTTGCTGCCTGTTTTTGACTTTGAAGTTGCAATTTTCGTGCTGGAATAACTTTTATCATGCATTTACGGGAGTTGTGTTTTATTCCTTGCTTCAGAAATTGGAAATGCGTATGCTGTGCTAAGTAATCCAGAAAAACGAAAGCAGTATGACATTACAGGCAGCGAAGAGCAAACTTGCAATCACCCTAGCAATGGCAGATTCAACTTCCATAGAGGTTGTGAGGCAGATATTACTCCAGAGGATCTGTTCAACATGTTTTTTGGAGGGGCCTTTCCAACAGGTATTTGTATACATCAGTGTAATTGTCAAGATGTACTGCCCTGAGGGGCATTAGAGTTTATAATATTATAAAATAGTAGAATTATTCCATTCAGCCCAACTCTATAATCTGTATCAAGTTTTTTTTTTCCCTCAAGTGTTGCAATATCCCAAAAATGTCAGCTCCTGGAGTTTACTATCATAGAGCTTAAAATCCTTATTTTAAGCAACTTTGAAATTGTAAGATACCTTTATGTCATTTTATGTGCCGTTGTGCAGCAGTGTTAAGTGTTTTATGTTGCTTCTGTACTGGCTCTAAATAGTATTTTTGTACATTATTTAAATGTGAATGTTCCTTCCTCAGGTAGTGTACACTCATTTTCTAATGGTCGTGCTGGCTACAGCCATCCGAACCAGCACCGTCAGAGTGGGCACGAGAGGGAGGAAGAGAGGGGTGATGTAAGTTTAAGCATCATTGGCTTTAAACTATGAAATTTGCTTTCAGTGGTGTGATTGTACAGGAGCTTTATACTGTGGAGGAGGATTTGTACCTGCCGGTTGGGTATTTTAAACTTCAGCAAGTGGTTGGCTTACTGACTGGTAAATAGGCACACAAATTTGAGAAGGTAATAGCCTGGTTTTGTAAACCTGTTGTATGTCACTCTCTTACTGGTGACTGGTATTATTAATCTAAATATGCCACTAATTCTGGCCACTAATCCCTGTATGCATTTAAAAATTTATTTGGGCTGAGGTAAGAATTGAACTTACAGTTCAATATTCACCTACATGAATTACTCTAGTCCTGTATAATCACATATCACTGTATAGCTGAGACCAAATCATGGCATACACGTAGCTGAATCCAGTTTTTATTTAGTAGTTGCTTGTGTGTACATGCTAACCCATGAACTCTTGCAGCTTGAGCACTCTGTGAATATTGTGTATGCATTTGAAAGTTCAGATAATACCACAGTGTTTGCAGTTACTGCTTTCCTAGCAGCTTTTGAGGCTTAAAGCAAAAAGTCACACTTTGCATTAAGTGTTGTCAAATTTACCGGTTTGCTTGATGATTTATGAGATACCTGAATCTGTTTTGTTCCTTAGGGAGGTTTTTCTATGGTCATTCAGCTGATGCCTATTATTGTGTTGATCTTTGTCTCCTTGTTGAGCCAGTTGATGGTATCTAACCCTCCTTACGCCTTATACCCAAGATCGTAAGTAGTGCTTAATTACATCACCTTAAAGCTGAGGGGAAGGTATTGTAATCACCATCCCACTTAGAAGCATTGTGGAGAGTCTTCCATTAGTTGATCTTTGATTTCCCACAGTGGGGAAGAGGAGGGAAGGTGTAGATGAAGCAGAACAAAATTTAGCTGCAAAGAACATGCTGTGAGAATGTGATGAGGAAAAGAGGTCAGCAGTACCTGGGGTTTAGGAAGTCTAGTACAAGACAGTGGATCCATGCAACATGGCATGTCACAAAGGTGTTCACATGTCCAACATACTTAATCAAAACCTGAAATCTGCTAAGGCTTATTACTCTTTTGGGGGTAATCTGTGTTTGTAGAAGGTGAAGAACTTGAAAGCAAATTTGTTATCCTTACTTAGTGTTAAACTTAATGATGGTTGGGAAGACTGTCCTTTGCTTCATTCTAGGTGATGGTAAAATCTTCATTTTCATGTGAAGAATTCTACTTGTGAAACTTAGCTGTTTGGTACAGTAGGATACTTAAAACCTTATTTTCTTATGAGAAGTAAATAACTTGAATCAAGTCTGCAGCAAGCTGGTAGACTTAGCCCACTCACCACAATGGTTTTAAAGGTCCTTAGTTCCTTGCACAGCTCTCAGCCCCACAACAGGAAGGTTTCTTTTCTCCTGTTTCTCAGAGTTCTCTATTTCTGGAGTAGGATGTTTTTCCCTTCTGCAACTAAGCTGTTGTAATGCTTAGAAAAGTTTCTCTGTCAAAATGTTTGCATCCAATCTTTGATTTTTAATCTGCAGAATGTCAGCAGGAGAATGAATTTATCAGGGCTGGCAGCAAACACTTCAGAATGGAGATGCCTGTACTGGGTTGCTACAGAATAGTCACCTGCTTCTGTTGAGTTTGAATGTAATTTTCAATTATTAAAACTTAATAGTTGCCTAAAGAGGTATGAAATAAGTGTCTTAGTAAAGTGGATTTTTTATTTTGGAGATCAAGTGTTTAAGCAGCAGAAGTTTAATGATCAGGTAAACACAATAATTGTATTCTCTAGCAGATTATAGAGCCATTCTTTTCATTATTTGTCTCAAAATGGCAAATTAGGAATGTACTGGTATTATTCTGTATTTGGAATATTTTTTTAAGTCTATTTGTGGTGTAAAAAAATAATTGAATTAATATTTAGTTGTTCTCTCCCCCCACCTCCTTTTTTGCAGAAGTACAGGGCAGACCATAAAAATGCAGACAGAAAATTTGGGTGTCATTTATTATGTCAATAAGGACTTTAGAAATGAATACAAAGGAGTATCATTACAGAAAGTGGAAAAGAATGTGGAAGAGGATTATGTGTCCAACATTCGTAATAACTGTTGGAAGGAGAGGCAACAAAGTAAGTTTGGCAATATGTAAGTTTGGTAATAATTTCATGAAATCATGCATTACTGTGAAAATAATTTGCCTCAGGCAAGAAGGAAGTGCTTTTATTATTACAATATCTCAGTGCAAAAGAAAGTGTAATGTCCCCTGCTGCTTCTCACTCTAAAATTTCCCCAGTGCCACTTAGTTTTTGAATTTTACTCAGTGATCTAACAACCAGTTGCAAATTATCAGCAATTTTAACCTAGAGCTTCATTATCTGCGCCATTTCTCAGAAAATTAAAGACTACACTAAATTGATAAAGACAAAGCTTTTGTCCTTAACTTGCTGTGATTTCTAAGAATTCTCAGGTCCTCCATGTTATTTTATCATGACAATAGCTCATTTCCCTAGGTGCTTTTATACAAGTAAATAAATAAACCAGAAGCTTACATAGGTGTTTCCAGAGAGACGAAAAATAATCTGGCTTGGACCACAGTACGTACAAACTCTGCTTTTCCAGGCAACCAAGGACAGGCAGCATGTCCTGTAAAACAAGGGGGTTTAGTTTGCCATCTGTTTCTCCAATCTAGTATTTTACAATGAGTTGTTTCTTTTCAGAAACCTAGAATTCAGTGTTAAAACATAAGAATACTGAAGAGCACCAGCCTTTTCTAAATCAGCATCAATTTTAACGGTTATTCTGTTGTCTGTAACCATTTTGTGAGCTCTGTGGGAACAGCACTGCTAAAATTACATCAGTGTTGAAACCAGATGGTTTTAACTTTTCAGGTGGTAAACTTCAATCATAACTAAAAGGAAAAATAATTTGTTCATGAACTGTCAGTAAACTGACCAGAAGCAAATAGAAAGCAATTCTGAGTCAGATCACATGTTCCTGCCCAGCTTAATCTCTGCAGTCCAGTTGTTTGGTACTTGTAATTTATCAGGTTGTGAAAACTACTCAAATTGATTTTTATTAAGAGGCTTCTAACAGTTTGGGGGTTTGTTGTTTTTTGGTTTTTTTTTGTTGGTTTTTTTTTTTCTGATTATAGAAACTGCTGATTTTGTAGTTTTATGGATTTAAAATACCTGTTGTGTGTTAAATCTGCTTGACAGTTAAAATCTGTCCAGGGTTGATTGACGTTTAAGAATGTCTTGCCATTTTGAGTTGAAGTGACTTTTGAGTTGTTAAAAAGATTTTACAGAATTGAAATGCTCAGCAATGACAAGATGTTGAGCACCAGTATAATACAAAGGGCTCTTAATTATTAATAGCTCTGAACACTGACGGTTTGAATCAGCATTAGTTGAAGTAAAGGGCTTAACATTCAGATTGGAGTTTTTGGGGCACAGACAAGGTGCTACAGCTGTCAGTAACAATGCAGGATCACTGAGAGTGGCCTATATTTGTAATGTTTAATGAGGTCTGAAGTAGTAGGGGATTTTTTGTTATTTTGTTGTTGTTGGGGATTTTTATAGGGTGTGGTTTTTTTCTTTGTAATCAGATACAGGCGAATGAATTCTGAGGGAGCCCAAAGGATGATACAGCTTTACCTACTCAAAAGGATGGAATTGTTGCAAAAATCCAGCAAAGGAAAACTGTAGCAGTTCTGTTTAGGTGGTGTTTGAGGGAAGTTAGAATTGGACAAGGGTTTAAACCTGAGATGTTTTGTGCAACTCTATCATGTGCCAAGTACTCAGTTTGTAACCAAAAAATATTTTCTCTTTTCTCCTTAAAGAAACAGACTTACTTTATGCAGCAAAAGTATATCGAGATGACCGCCTGCGAAAGAAAGCAGAGTCCATGTTAATGGAGAACTGCAAAGAACTAGAACGGCTGACCAGCCTCTATCGGGAAGGATGAGCTACATTTACACACACATCTTACCTGTGCTGTTATCTCTCCTGTGAACTAAGAAGAGATTTAGTTTCACCATGGATGCTGGAAAAGAGGGTGGATGTAAAACTCTACTGTGTAGCTGTTTCCAGAAACCTTATGCTGAAATATCATTTAACGGCTTCTTTACCTACTGTGAAATATAGGTAACTTTAATTGTCTAGATTTTACTTCAAAGCTTCTGTGAATTCTTTCAGCAGAGAGAATAGCTCAGAAAGGATGTTATACTTGTAGAGACTTAGTCATAGTGGTTCTCCTCTAACATATTTGCCATGTAAATATCTGTGGAAAGAACACTTTGTGTATATATGAGTTAAATGACTTTCTATTTAAAAATCTCAGAAATTTAGTTCCATACTACATTTTGTCTCACTGATGGAATAAATAGTATGATTACATCACTCCTATTCAGATGTCAAGTGTGTGGAGTTGAAACAATAATTTTTAATATTTTATCTCTAACTATATGTTAAATCTTCTAGGTTTACTGCTTAGAGGAACTTGGTATTTTTAAATATAATGGCATATATTCCTAAATATCTGTTGGGGTATATTAATCTGGTGTAGAGTAGCAGTTTAGCTGTTGTAGTTTTTTAGCATTTCTAAGCAATGCTGAGAAAAATAAGAACTACACTAATCTCTTTTCCAAGTAAATATTTGCAAATGCTGTACAGACCATTATAAACATTGCTTTTAGTACTTGCAACAGTTTGCAGCAGCTCTACCATTTGGTATTCCAGTAGTAGTAAGTCCATTCATATGGTTAACATGCATCCATAACTTCCTTAATTTTCACTGGAAGGGTAGAGGAAAACATGCAACACTAAAATCTTAATACTAAAATAAAAATGCAACCTAATTTTTTTTCCTGGCAGGCTTCCATTTTCTTACTACTTTTTTATTTCAAGCTAGGTCCCAATACTGATTCCTCAATGGGCACCACAAGTGGAACAGGGAAATTTTGCTAAGGACAAGCTATGTGCCTTTCAACCCTTTTGCCAACTATTTAAATGCTTTGCTGTTTGCAGTGTGCTCCTGTGGTCAGAGCCCTATCACTTGTCAGAAGAGGTAGGGTATGTATTTTTTGGGACCAGAATGTAGCTGGACTGACTTCCTAGAAATTAGCAAGCCTACTGTTTGGCGCCTAGATAGAGGATCATGTAACTCAGTGGCCTGGAAATGGAAACTATATGTAGCCACACCTGCTGATGCAAAAAGGTGTTCTGAAGCAGCTAAGTACAATGTACTTAAAGTTAATCAAAGTGTGTTGAAAATGTTTTTAGGTTCAATAGCTGATGTTTTTTACATTTTAACGGTGTTATGCAGGGGACTGTTTCTTGTATTTGAGAATGCCAGATAGCTTGTACTATGGGCAATATATTTTGTTTGAGAAAACTACTATCTTTGAACAATGCTATCAGTTCATGTGGAACCAAATATTTATCCTAAATTGAAAATTTAAATACTTTGTCTGACTTCATTGCAATTTCTTCTGATCTAGAGCAGGATATGACTTTACAAATATACTAAATGCTGCTGCTCTAAATGACCCAGAAAACATTTTGCATATATCCCTTTTCTAAACTGTCCCGGTGGAAATGTCTTCTCTTGAATTGATGTAACATGAGACTGGCTGCAGATTTTTAATTAAGCAGCTAAACCAGCATTCAAGGTGGACATAAAAGCCTGGGGCACAAAACAGAACTAAAAGTTGCTGAAACAACAACAAAAAATTTATTGCTGTACTGAATGTCCTTGCTAAGACTATAGTAAAAGGGTTCAGATGTAATGGAATGGCATCCACTTGTTTGAAATATGCAATCAAAATCTATTGAGAAAATGAGATTCCCTAGATTTTGTAACTGTCCAGAATGTATTGTAATTATATTAATGAAAACAAACTATCAAAGTACATCCTGGTACTCCTGTGTCTTCTTAAAAGAAGAAAATTATTCCAAAGGCTTTAACAAGTACTTGGGCCTTACTGTTTGCAGATGACTCTGAGCTTGCAAGTGATCCTTTAGTTAAGAGGAAAAGGATATATAACACATTTATCAAATATTGGAACTGTGAAGTCAGAGTGAACAGATGGTCTTAGCAAAGCTGCCTATAATAATCCTGTGGGCTGTGTCTGCCCTGCAGCCACTTCTGGTACAGGTGAGAAGTGGGGAAATGGATGGATGCTGAGCTGTGTCAGCTTGGTTTGATTGCTATCAGTTCCTCTGCAAAATGGAGTAATGTGGTGGCTGTGCCCTATGGCAACACAGACATCCCAACAGGTTAAAAGTGAGACCTAGACTGCAACATTTCATTTGACTACCTATTCCAGTTGGCACTTTCTGAGAAGGAAATAATATGTTTATATTGGTGGAAGTATGTTGCTTAGCATTTCAGAGATTAAATAGTTGCACACTTTGAAATATGTAGTAATGTGCAAAAGGATGCTGTGATTTCCTGTGGCATAAATATTAAGTTACTCTAAATGTGGCCTGCAAACATTCTTTTAATATTTCAAGTGGGTGTTTTTCTCCTCGTGATTGTTGCTTTTTTTCCTCAGGTCTGAAGGGTTTTTTTCTTCAGAAATGTCAGTGTCTTCCTTGGATTTGTTGAGGGAATCTGCTGGAAAATTCAGAATTTTCTCTTGAGCAAAATGCAAATTGAAGAGGGTGGAGTACTTTAAATCTTTTCAGATGACCTTTCTTCAGAAGGCAAAGTTCTCATTAAAGTAAGATATTGGAAAGAAAAGGGGAAAACAAAACTGTCTTTGAACAGCTTGAGTAAAAATCCCTCAACATTTTAGCTACCTGCTCCTTACTGTTTTTATTTAGTCATTATCTTTCATTGAATCTAGAATTAAAGATAGCACAAGCATGGGTCCTTGGTTTTATCCTTTAAAAGGGCAGGCAGAAAAGCCCTGCAAAAAGAGAAAAATCTTGGCATGACTCTGACATAGCCTAATGAAAAAAGGAGATGATTTGCATCTGCTGAAATATAACATCAGTATGTGTTCTATTTATGGAGCATCCTGAGTCACAAGCAAGTTCAGTTTTCACATCTGATGAACATTTCCCTACAAGTTCTCTGTTTAAGTAAAACAAGTCTAAATTGGAATTTTTTACCTTTTTTAAAATGGTCTTTTTTTCTTTTACAAGTTTCCAAGAAAGGGTAGAACATTACGGTACTAAAAATGTAACAGATGCATTTAAATAGACAGCAGAGACAACTTTAAATTATAAATATTTTTAATATAATTTTGTATCAAATGCTGTAAAAGGATTAAAATGGAAGGGCAAGAATATTTTTAAGGTTGTTTATTCGTAATTTTAATTCACCCTTAAGCAGTTGTTATTCTGAATTCTTATAGCTCCATCAAAGAGAAAGTGTAATAGTAAAAGCCTTTTGTTTTTTAAAAAAGCAGGTGATATTAAATAAATTCCTGAAGCTATAACTTACTTACCTGTAATGTAGTGTAATACATATAGGAAAGAAATAGGCCATTTGATGTGGTTTGACCTCAGCCATGAACTAAGCACTGTGCAGCCAGCTGCTCTCACCCCCAAAGCTCGACAGGAAGGAGAATCCAACTCAGGTAAAACCTGTGAGTCAAGATGCCAGTGGTTTAATCATCTAAACAAAATCAAATATCATTAGCAATGAAAAGGGAGACAACAAGGGAGAGAGGAATAAATCCAAGAAACAGAAGGGATGCCCAACACAATTGCTCATCACACTCTGACAGATGCCCACCTGTCCCTGACGAGCAATCAGCAGCTAATGACCAACCTCCCCAGTTTATGCACTGACCATGAGATGCTCCATGGGATGGAATATTCCTTTGGCACGTTCAGGCTGTGCTCCGTCCCAGCTTCTTCTGTACCTGCTCACTGCCAGAGCGTGGGAAACTGAAAAATCCTGGATTTAGGGTAAGCACTGCTCAGCAACTGGTACCAAAGTATCAGTGCGTTACCAACATTGTTCTCATACTGAATCCAAAGCACAGCTGCTTTGAAGAAAAGTAAATCCCCTATCCCAGCTGACAGCAGGACACCATTACAAACTATACTTCCCATACTTCTCAGTCTGGCAAGAATTAGCTATTGAGTATTGGGCTTCTCCACATTTTTAGAAGTAATATTAAAATACAATAGTTACGATATTATCCTTCATACAGAATACACTTCTCCCTTCAATACTTGTTTATTCCATGTATAGAAAGACTGTCATTGGGAGGGCAGAATAAATTCCCATTAATAGCAATACAGGAGCCATCTCATAGATGCTTTTGCATAGTTTTTAATCAAAATAAAAGAGATGGGAATAAGTAAAATCGATCACTGAGCATCATGGCTGCAAATAAAAAAATAAAGTTGCATTTTTAAACATTCTTAATGTATAGTAGGAAATATTTTAATAAATGAGAAGACCGAGGTTGTCTGAGGTAGCATTTTCAAAATGCTACCAGAAGCTCACACTATGATTTTATGGGGTTCTCTTTTAAGTATCTCTCTAATATGACCAACTCCTTATCAAATTGCTGTGTGTGCATGGCTTGGATTAAGAAGGAGGTATGGATTCTCAGTATTCAAATAAATTTGTTCTTTTGAATGACCTTTTCCTCTGTTACTTGCAAAAAGTGGCTTATCTCTGTTTCGGGCTTTTTGGAAACTTCACTGGACCTATATGTTCAGAAACATTAGCAATTTCCAAATGAAAGCATATATATATATATTTTACTTTTTAATGTACACTTCTAAAATTTTTAATTGGATACTGGCATCTGAGCAAAATCTTCAGGTATCAGCAATGCTCTAGTCACTGGTGGTGTCCCCTGGGCTCAGTATTGGACTCAGTCCTGTTCAGTATCTTTACTGAGGATCCGGATGAGGGAATTGCATCTACCCTCAGTAAATCCACAGGTGACACCAAGTTGGCAATGTCAGTCTACTAGACAGCAGGAAGTCTGTGCAGGGGATCTGGACCGGCTGGATCAATGGGCTGAGACCAATGGAACGAGGTTCATTCAACAAGGCCAAGTGCCAAGTCCTACCCCTGGGTCACAGCAACCCCAGGCTGTGCTGCAGGCTGGGGACAGTGGCTGGGAAGCTGTCCATGGAAAAGGACCTGGGGGGGCCGGTCAGCTGGCTGAGCATGAGCCAGCTGTGCCCAGGGAGCTAAGAAGGCCAATGGATTCTTAGCCTGGATCAGTAACAGTGTGGCCAGCAGGACCAGGGCAGTGATTGTCCTGTACTGGGCACAGGTGAGGGCACACCTTGAGAGCTGTGCCCAGTTCTGGGCCCCTCATGACAAGAAGGACTTTGAGGTGCTGGAGCATGTTCAGGATAGGGCAGTGGAGCTGGGGAAGGGTCTGGAGCACAAATCCTCTGAGGAGCCACTGAGGAGCTGGGGGTGTTTAGCCTGGAGAAGAGACAGCTCAGGGGACACCGTGCTGCTCCTGAACTCCCTGACAGGAGGGGCTAGCCTGGTGGGGTCAGCCTCTTCTACACAACCAGTGACAGGATGAGAGGAAATTACCTCAAGCTGTACCAGGAGACATTCAGGTTGGATGTTAGGAAGAAATTCTTCGCAGAAAAGGTGACTAGATACTGAAATGGGCTGCCCAGTAAGGTGATGGAATCACTTGCTGGAGGTGTTTGAGGAAAGTGGATGTGGCACTCAGAGCCATGGTCTGGTTAACATGGTAGTGTTCAGTCATAGCTTGGACTCGATGATCTGGGAGGTCTTTTCCAACCTAATTGATTCTGTGATTCTGTGCTTGGCCTGTAGCAACTCTTCCTTTTTTTAAGAGAAAAAGCATTGTTACCTGCTGACCGGGCCTGGGGGTTTTTAGATCTACCATGAGGGTCCTGCATTTTGATAGAAGACTTTAAAAACAGATACGCAATTACTATTGTTACACTGTAGGCACCTACATTAAATTAAATTTAATTACCTAAATTAAACTATTTTATTTCTTCACATTAGCTCTTAAATTATTAGCCTGCATAATGGTTTGATGGACTATATCCAAAAGCAGGGGAAATAGACAACAGTGGAAGAGTAAAACAGGCAGTTACTCTACTCGGCTGAAAAAGACGTTTGCTTTCTGTTGTCGACCTTCTCTAAGTGAAACGCTCCGGTTTGTTTTGCTTTTGGTTCGTTTTGCTGCCGGGGCGGCGCGGGGCGGAGGCGGCGGGAAGCGGTTCCGGGCCGGGAGGGCGGTGCCGCGCCTCATGTGACAGCGGCGGCGCAGCAGCGCGGGGCGCGCCGGGGGCGCGGACAGGTACGGCGGGGCGGCCGGGGAGCGCCCCCGCACCCCCCTCCCGGTGCGCGGTGGTCTCGCCCCAACCGCGCGCCCTTCCCGGCGCGGCTGGGAGCGGCTCTACCACGGCAGCGGGGCGGGGGTGGTGGCCGGCCGGGCGTCGGGGACGGAGTGCGCCCTCCCTGCGGCCGCTTCCCTCTCGCAGGCGGTAGCCGCGCCCGCGGTGACGGGGCGGTCTCTCGTGTTGTCTCGCAGGCCCGCGGAGGTGGCGGCGGCGGCAGCACCGGGCGGGCCCCAGCCATGGCTGACGTGAGTGCGGCTCCGCGGGGCGGGCGGGACGCGGGCGGTGGCCTTGACGGGGGTGGGATCGGCGGATGCCGGGGTATGGCCGGAGCCGGGCGGGGAAGGGGCTCGGAGCGGCCGTGAGTAACGCGCTGCCCGTCTCTGCCCGCAGGACCTGAAGCGGTTCCTGTACAAGAAGCTGCCGAGGTAACGCGGGGCCGTGCGGGGCTGTGCGGGCGGGCGGCGAGAGCTCTCCGGTGCCAGCCCTGTGCCACGGGCAGGGACACTGCCACTAGACCACATTGCTCAGAGCCCCGTCCAGCCTGGCCTGGAATGCTTCTAGGAGGCTCCACAGCCTCCCTGGGCAACCTGTTCTAGTATCCCACCACCCTCACACTAGAGAACTCCTTCCTAGTATCTAACATAAATTTCCCGGTTTTCAATTTGTACCCTTAGTCCTTGTCTTGTCACTGCAGTTCCTGATGAAGAGTTCCTCTCCAGCGTCCCTGTAAACCCCCTTCAGATACTGGAAGGTTGCTGTGAGGTCTCCACTCTACCTTCCCTTCTCCAGGCTGAGCAGCCCCAACTTCCTCAGCCTGTCTTTGTAGGGGAAGTGCTCCAGCCCTCTTATCAACTTCATGGCTTCCTCTGGACTTGCTCCAGCAGTTCCATGTCCTTCTTGTTATTGGGGCTACCAGACCTGTACTAAACAGAACAAATACTAAATTAGTGAAGGCATCATTTTTTTCAATGTTTTCTCCTTCCTTGCACATTTGTTCACACAAAAAGGCCTTTCCTACTGATAACTGTGTTTTTCAAATGGTGTGTCTTCTTTTTTTTTTTTTCTTTTTGCAGTGTTGAAGGTCTTCATGCTATTGTAGTCTCAGATAGAGATGGCGTGCCTGTTATCAAAGGTAACTTCAGCTTCTCGCTGTGCTCTGCAGCTGAAATCCTGATTGAACAGCAGGGGGTGAAGAAGTACAGAAAAAAATCATGCTGGTTACGCCAAATACCCGAATATCTCAAGTGGTAAAATTGAGCTGGACTTTTGTTTAAAGTTCAGGAGTTAATTATGTACCTCTTTGAATTTATCCTTTTGTTTGTGCCCTCAGTAATTGTAATCTTTAGAAGTTTTCCTCGGTGATAGGGGTTGGAGTGCTGTAAGGTCCTTGTATCTTCAAGTCCCTCACAGCTGATACAAAGTAGTAGAGAGAGCTTGGCAGTGTTTTGTTGGCTTTTTTGGTACTGTCTGTACTTTTATGTTCTGCAGTCCTTTTTTCAGATATTTTTGGCTAGTTTAAGGATACAAAGATTCAAGTATTGCAGATTTATTTTGAATGCCCCAGAATATTCAAACAGCCAGCAGAACTTGCACCTCTTCACCTGTTTGCATTCAAGTGACTGTGTGCCAGTAATCAGTTCAGAGGATGGAATGGGTGCAAATAGTTTGGGACACGGAACCAAAGGGGCATCAGCACAGGCTGTGCATCCTAAAGGAAAAGACTTTCTTAGGTATGCTAGGAAGGATGCTGGTATACGGAGCTTTGGTCATACAGAGAGCATTAAGTGATGTACAGCTCCTGAAGACTGTCTGGTGTTCCTGTGGGAGCACCTCAGTGTCTTGCACGTTTCTCTACTTTTGGCAGAACACTGAGCTGGATGAGGGTTTGGGATGCAGAGACACCATGTCAAGATAAGGATTTTCTTGTTTTGTTCTAGTTGCCAATGATAATGCTCCAGAACATGCACTGCGACCTGGCTTTTTATCCACCTTTGCCCTTGCTACAGATCAGGGCAGTAAGTTAGGACTCTCTAAAAACAAAAGTATCATCTGCTATTACAATACATACCAGGTGAGTAACCTTAGTGTGCCCTGTCCTCATGACTTGAGCTGTTCCTGCATTACACTGAGCAAGAGAAAGAAGGTTGTTCAAGCTCTGGTAGACTTTCAGTAGACTGCTATTGAAGTAATTTTGGTTTATTTCTTACACAGCTTAAATGGTTAAGCCAAACTTTCACAGTATTTATTAAACTTCTGTTATAGCTCTCAAAACTTGAGATGTACTGGTTGACAGTGGGAAAGTGTAGTAATTCTGAATTTGCAGGAGGTGTTGCTCATATGGTCTTCTGTATAGTTTATGAAGGATTTATGTTCTTTTTTATAAAAAGTGTTTATACTTAGTAACATCTAATATTAATTAAAGCACATGCAGCCTATTTCATAGCTAATCTTGCTGCCAGTATGGCTTTGAGGTAAGAAAGCTTTGAAATACCACTCGTATTTTTCACAAATAAATTGATTTTTTTTGTGTGTCCAGAAGTCCATCATCTACTACATTTCTGCTCCTTCACAAGTTCTGGTGGTCCTGAGAGATTTTAATTATGACTACAGTAAACTGACCAGCTGTTTAGCCTGCAGTGTGTCAGGCTTTGTGTGGGAATTAAGTGGGTAAATGAGTTTGCCCACATCAGTAGATTGCTTTGACTCTCTTGATGCTGCTAGCTTGCTGTTGTGCCCAAGGTGCCAGTTCCCTGTTAATGGAAGAACAGATACTTCTGTACAGGAACAGTATTTTAAACCTGGCTGCCCTCCTGTTTCCTGTGGAGGGTGTGGTCTCCATGGTGTAATCTGCAGGGTCTGCAGCTGAGGTGGGGTTCTGGTGGACAGCACACTGTATAACACGGAGGGGGAGGGAAATGCCAGGTTTTCCAGGTGCAGCTCCCTGTACTGTGGTGTAAGTTCTGTTGGTGTTTTTAACCGTGAACCTTAAGAAATAGATACACTGAAAAGTCACCTCTGTGCCTCTTGCTCCTGCTTGTCCTTTAAACTGAGGAGGCTGCTTGCAGAAAGAATTTATGTGGAAAGAATTCATGGGAGCCCTGACATCCAAGATGTGTTAGCTGCTGGCTGAGCACTTTTCTGTCCTTGCAGGTGGTGCAGTTCAATCGCTTACCTTTGGTAGTGAGTTTCATTGCTAGCAGCAATGCCAATACAGGTATGTCTGCACATTTGTTTTAAAGGTTGCAGTATTTTAAGCCCTGGGCATTTTAATAATTGAAAATAAATTCCCTGAATTCACTTCAAGCTATGTTAACTTTGTTCCTGCTGTGAATTTTGTCAGCATATTGTGAAAGGTGAGAAGGAAAAGGTGTGAGTAAAAATTCACAGATTTTAGGTGGCTTGCTGGAGTTGTTAATTCTTCTAGAAGCATATTTCTCCTGTGATTAACCTTGCCCTTGCTGAACAGGCAGGTACTGTGCTGTACAGACCAGCTATTTGGTCTCTTTCTGTCAGTCAAGTTAACATTAACATGCAGGTTTGTCTTCGGTTCTGCAGGATGGGGAAATCCTTCAGCCAGACCCTAGCCTTGCTCGTGAGGACACTGGCTAATGAGTATGAGCAGAAGGGATTTAATTCTGGTACAGCTTCTAGGACCACAGTAGCTATGGGAAGCAGCAAAGCAGTAGTGGTGGAGAGTTGTGATGCACTGGCTGCCACTTTTAGTGCCACAGACTGTAGACACCCTGCCTGGGGGTATTTCCCAGTGTTCACAGGAAAGTGGGTAGCTCACAGAAAATATTTCAGGCTTTGAAAAACACTGCCTGTGACTTGAGAGGGGTAGGGTGCTGTGGGTTTTGGAGAGAGGCTTCTCAGTGATGTTGTTTAATGGAGTATTCTGTCTCTTCTCTCTTTCCAGGGCTGATTGTAAGTTTGGAGAAGGAGCTCACACCCCTGTTTGAAGAACTGAGGCAGGTTGTTGAAGTTTCTTAACCTGATGGTATAGCCAGAGTGCAGCATTCCTCTGCAGCCCAGTGGACAGAAAGATTCAATAATCGTCAGTCAAATAACACGTCTCAGAAGAAATACCACAGCTCCTTAGGATACTAAGAGTAAATTGTACATAGTACTGAATCTGAAATGATCTACTAGTGTGTTGTAGGTGGATGTTACTTTAGGCCATGCTTCTTGTATTGTGCAGTACTGGAGAGCCCACCAAAATAGCTCCCATGGAGTTTAGCTCAGCCAGCTGAGCCAGGCTGGTGCGATGCCCTTGGCTCAAAGGATCAACCCCCAGATCTCTTGCTTTACAGGGCACCAGGCGCGTGGCAGGGTATGTCCTCAGCCACCACTACATGTGGGAAAGCAGATCAGGTGGACAGAGTGAGCAAAGATGTGGTTGGAGGCATTGTGAGGGCAAGTGTGTTAGCAGTGATGTGTTGGTACAATCAGTCAATATCCCAGCTTTCTTACACAGGGTGTACTTTGGCAAGGGAGTGCTACTAATATGGATGCTAGCTGCATCCTGCTTCCACTAGGACGAAAGCTGTTTCTATGGAAGCTGTTGCTTTAGGGATTTTCATGATGCCTAGCTAAAAGCACCCAAATAATGTCTCACTTCTTCATGGGGTTTTTTTTTTGTGTAATATGGTTGTGAAGATCTCATGTCTCATAGTCTTTGTGTGGGTTCATCACTAGTGACACTCTCAGCTTATTTACCCTTAGGTTTTCTTAAGTAAATAAATATAAATAAAATACAGTATTTTTAAATGACAGAGCCTGGTCCACTCTTCTGTTGCACTGTAATACCCCACAGCACATGTGCCTGTCTCTAGAGAGAACAGGTCTCTTAATTGTTCGTAAATGTTCAAAATCTATGAATTTACAGGCTGAAAACTAACCAGTGTGTCTCTCAGCTGGACAATAAGGATACCAAGTCCCAGGGCAGTGCAGAGATCCTGGTGCTGGGGATCAAGCCTGTGCTCTGAGCCCCACCCTGTTACTCCCTCCCATGTCCGCTTATGATGCCTGCCAAGCACTGCAGGTCTGGGAGACAGCTCTGGGCAGGTATATGCCCCAGGCTGGGAAAGGGGATGCCATGGCCCTGTGTTCACATCTCATCGACCTTTGGTGCATCAGGCAGGATGGGGGGAAACAGTGATGCTGGAAATGATAACTGGGAGTTCTTGGCTCGAAATGACATTACAGCTTGTCAGTCAACCTTTTTCCATTTAAACTAAGCTGGAATGGGACTTCTGCTGCTGCTCATGACAGAAGCAGCTGGAAGGTGTGTGTTTTTCTGGCACAATATGTTTGCATTCCAGCAAAGGCCTCCCCTTCCTGTTTTCTTCTGCTCAACCCATCCACCTGTGACAGCTTCCAAGGCCACCCAAGCGCCATTTCTTTCACTGGCTTCGGTTTGTGACACGATTTGCTGAATTTGTTTCCAGTGTTTTGTGAAGCAGCCTGTTGCTTGTGAAAAAAGGAAGGCTATGTTTGTGGTTTCCCTACAAGCTCCATTTCCAAGCCATGTTCACAGAATAGTGATGCTGTTGGAGAATGTCATCTCTCTCTTCCCCTTATGCTGCCTCTCACACAGACTCACAAGGTTTTAGCTAAATGGAAGATGCCATTTTGTTAAAGCTTCATTAAGGCAAAAAGGAGGACAGAGCTTTAACAATACAGTACAGGAATATGACTTGTCATAGTTTTATAATGACATTCAGAAAACAATCTGTATAAAAATACTTACAAATACTTTGAATTTCTAAGTTGAAATAAAATGCTATTTATATGTCCAAATCTAGATTTTCTTTCTTCTTCCAATGTGCTTTTGCCTTCCTCTTCTGCACTTTTCTCCCAGTAAAGGCAATTATCAACACCTTCTGCATGAGCAATACCAAACACAGACTGCAGTATTGCATAGCAGGAGAGGTTTGCAGATGCTGTTCCAGCATAAATTTGATTGTTGTGTAGGGAGAGAGGGTTCCCCCCTCTTTGCCCAGCCCTCGAGGAGGCACAGGATTGCTCAGGGGATCTTGCAGCTGGGTCAAGCTGGTCTTGAGTCTCTCCAGTGTGTCAAAACTTTGTTTCCAGAATGTAACATCTATTTTGAGTACATCACCCCAACATCATGGGGTTCCACTTCTTGTCTCTGTAGTGAGCCACAGCACTGTTAAATGTGTGCCTTATGCGTGCCAGGAAGCAGCTACTGTTTCTCATAACCCTGGTTTGTGTACAAGTATGTTTACATGATGGCTGTTCACCATTACCTACAGATGCTGTTTGAAACAGACATTCCCTTGTAGCCATCACTGTGATGTAAAGCTAAACCATATAAAAATTTGTTTGACCAGAACTAAGTGTTGCATTGAAAAGGGCCTTTAAATACTACTCTCTGCATTGCAATATGGATACTATTTACAAAATTAAATTCTGACATTTTTCCTTTGGTTTAAAGCTTAAACAGGTAATAAAAAGATATTTAATGTTTCCAGAAAGGACCTGTTTTAAATAAAAGGTTCGAGGTTACAGAACATGATGCTTAGTTGTGATGGAGCTTGCAATAAATTATTGAGTGCTGTGAATAACCACGAAAGTTTTGAGCAGTGCCCACTTCTGTGATTAGTTGGCAGGTGTTTGAATTAAGTGCATTACAGGGATACACCACACGTATCAAACCCACACTCTGGTTCTGAAACCATCCCCACATGTGACTTGGCAGCCCCGGAGCTGCAGGATCCCGTATGTGCAGAGCTGGGTGATGTCTGTGTGGGGGCACAGACTGCACTGAAGACGTGAGGTTGCCCTCTGGTAAGCAGTGCCTTCCCCTTGGAGAGCGGCAATTCCTGCCCGTGGAGCAGGAGCGCTGGCACACAGCTAGGAACTGAGGGTGGCGTTGTGCTCCTCCAGCTGCTTCCGGATTTGTGACTGGAACAGAAAGACAGTCCATTACTGCTTGTCCGCCTGCATGTGGATAGGGGTCAGTACAACCAAACTAAGTCCTGTTTTTTTTTAGGAAGTAGTGATTTCAAGCCTTTACGTTGTCTTCTCATTCCTGCCATCATGACCCAGGACATGTGGTTTGGGCTGATGATCCTTATTTACCAAGCACATATAATTACATCCTTAGAGATGGAAGTACTTTTTTCTTACTAATGAGCGTGCCTGTTAAAAGTGCATCCCAAAAATGCTGAAGTGGGTTTGCAGGCAGATACATCGTGCCCCTTTGCATGGCAATGATGAGGCCACACCTCGACTGCTGTGTCCAGTTCTGGGCTCCTCAGTTCAGGAAGGTGCCTGAGTCCAGAAAAGGGCAGTGGAGGGGAAGGGGCTAGATAATTAGTCCTATAAGGAGCAGCTGATGGAGCTGGGGGTGTTTAGCCTGGGGAGGAGGAGGCTCTGGGGTGACCTTACCACTCTAATTCCCTGTAAGGAGGCTGTAACCAGGTGGGGATTGGTCTCTTCACCCAGGCAACCAGCGACAGGGTAAGAGAATATAGCCTCAAACTGTGCCAGGGGAGGTGTACGCTGGATATCAGGAGGAATTTCTTCACAGAAGGGGTTGTTAAATGTTGAAGTCGGCTGCCCAAGAAGGTGGTGGAGTCACCATCCCTGGAGGTGGGTTTGTGCCTGTGGCACTCAGCACCAAGGTCTAGTTGACAAGGTGGTAACTGATCAAAGGTCAGACTTGATGACCTCAGAGGTTCTTTCCAACCTAATTGATTGTGTGATTATGTGAAAACTGCATATTCCAATATAACTGTTCTGTCAGCCAGAACAAGTATTCCCTTGTTGCAGGTGCTGAGTACTGTGGCACTTGGGTGCCACAGTCCTGGGGGATTCTGATGGCAGTTTCAGGTGGGCAGCCTGGGATGCCATGTAACAGCACACATTGCCTTACCAGCTTCCACCGCAGGATTTTAATCCATTCGTCAGCTTCTATCCCAGTTTTTGCACACAGGTAGTAGGTCCTTAGTGGGAACACTAAACTGTAAGTAAACATAGCTTTCTTAAGTTGCTAGAACAACTGGCAGTTCTCCCCAAAACTGAGCCCAGCTGGCCTGTACCAACAGTTGCTACGACAGAGTAGGGCAGGGAGGCTGTGCTCCCATTCAGCCACCAGGAGGGAGGTTAACCAAGAATGGGTGACAGCCATTTACAGCCCAGGGTCTTTCAGGATAAAGACCTTTTAAGGATAAAAGACCCACATTTGGGCACAGAGGAGGTTATCATGTGACCTGTATCAGTGTCTGACCCCAAGATCCATGAGTCTTGGTGATGCTTATTGAATTAGAAATGCCCACTACACATGGGCCCACTTTTTGGCAGGAGTAATTTGTCAAAGCCATGCAGGATTGACAGAGACTGGCTGACAGAAACAGACTTGAGAGTTAGAAGATGAGCAGAGTTACAACCACCAAGGGACCTTTCAGAAGCACACACTGTTTACATTTCAAAATTCCCTTTCTATTTTGAACTTCCCAGCAACATGGAGAAAATCCTGCAACCTACCAGAAACAATTGACTCTTTCCTGGGAATAGTCAAATTGCACAGCTGAGCATTCAGTTAAGTCAAGTGCTCGAATTGGTTCCGTAGCCTTGAAGAGAAAATGTTTTTAAAATGTGGACATATGAAAACAGAAGATAAGGTTAATTCATCTTCAGTGCATCTAGACCTTTACAGGCACCTTCACAGGTTTTTCCAGGCATAGTTACAGAGTCTGCAACACTGTAAGCCCAAACTAGCAAGCATAACATCAGTGATATGATATGAAGTGAGCTTAATATGAGAAACGCAGGATAGTTCACCTCTGGACAAGCAACAGAGGAGATCTCCACTGCAGCAATATTTGGGCTACATGGAGGCTGCTGAGGGTTTGGATGATGCCTAGTAATGTAACTGAAACAGCAGCAAATCTGGTACCACTTTCAGCTAAGGTTTATAGAGGCAAATGGGTATAGGTCTTACCAGACCTAGCCAGCTGCTGAAGGTATAATTAATTTCTAAGTGCCTTAAAAAGGTGAAGCTGGGTAAGGAGAAATGTAGAAGCAAAGCCAAAGTAGTGCTTGTAGCAGAAGTGATAGGTTTGGCTGCCTGAGAAGCATGTGGGCTTGCATGTGTACACACACACACACACACACATACACATACATATATACACACACAGATAAGTTTCTTTGGACAAGCTCTCTCCTTTAGGAGTTTCATTCTCCCTGGGTGTGAGAGCTCTTCCCCTATTTGTTTCAGACTCACAGCGTTAAGACCTCAGAAAAGGCAGCTGAATGGCTTTCTGCCCAAACACACTTAGCTGTTTCCATAGTCCTTCATCAGGTGTATGGAGGTGTCCTTTGCTTTCTCATCTTCCCTCAGTATGTTTGCTGACTCAGTGGCTGTTAGTAATACCCTGCATTAGAAGAAAGTCCCTTGTGCTGTGGTGTGATACCAAATGCTATCCCACAGTCAGCTACAGGCTGCTCACATGTAGGTACCTGCAAACCCACAGCAATCACAGGAGTGCCAGGAGACAATGGAGCTGCTGCCTGGAAGGAGGTTGTATTCCTGACAAAGATAGGAATTCTTGTCTGGTAAGTCACTCATGGAGCGCTGCTCTTTGAAATGCTATTGTGCAAACTTAATTCAAGTTGTTTTGAACTGAAATGAAAACCGATAGAAAGTCCTGCAAAAATATAACTGCTTAGAAATGGTAATATTTAGTGAGAGAAGCCAGTTGCATCTGCTCTCATGTAAAAAACTGTTAGATGCTTGAAATAGGGCTTGGCAGAGGTGAACAGTTTAGCTGTGTTTATGAAGGAACCTCAGAGGCATTGTAAGGGCAAAGAAACTCCAGATGTGTTTCTTATCTTTACTCAGATAAAGATAGAAATGGAGCAGCAACTGTAAGGATGCTGCAGATTAATTTCTGTCAGAAAGAATTTTTAAATGAATGGTTTTTCATGTATCCTGTGAGACCACTTGAAATAAAAGGATGCAAAAGATACTACCTACTAAGTATTTTTAGAACTATTTTAAAAGCACACACTTTGTCAGGTTGTGTCTAAGCTACAAATAAAGGTTGTGCTGTGTAGCTTAAAATCCATTTAACAGTGCAACCCAAAAACGTATTCTAGGTCAGGCTGGCAGGACTTGGAGCAACCTGGTCTAGTGGAAGGTGTCCCTGCCTGTGGCTTGAAAGAAGATGATCTTTGAGGTTCCTTCCAACCCAAACTATTCCATGACCATGTATAAAAAGCCCTGTAAACTCTATCCAGTAGCTAAGAGCACAGTAGATGTTTTCCAGCTGTAAAATTTACTTTCTCTTGTTGAAGTCTATCAACAAAACTGACTTTGACATGCTTGACCCCTCTGAAAGTTTGGGAAGCTTTGGCTTGGAAAGCTGTGATACAGATGTGAGAAGGCAGAGATACAAGGAGGCTGCAGCTGCCTGTGTAGATGTTTAAAAAGGTAGAATTGCTACTTACTGTCTGGTCTTTGAAGTACTTAAGTTCATACCTATGCAGTGTAAACCACCTTGTTTTCCAGCTCTGAAAAATTAACAACAAATGGTAACTGTCTTGGGAGAGTTTAGTCTAAAACTTCTTAGGAAAGAAAAATTTTCAAAGCTGCTGACTTTCTCTGGTTTACAGTTGTGCTTTGTTGTTGCTCAAAACACAAAATTGTTCCTGTCTGCAGGGAAATAGGTGGAGCAATTTCAGCTCCAGGTCATCCTTAGCTTCTGTGGGTGATTACAGAGCAGAAGCAACAATTAAGACTTTTCCTTACCTTGACTATTTTGCCTTGTTTTATCAAATATCCTTCCTTGGTACCAAGCTGTGGAGTAACAAAGAAAGGGATTGGGGTTAGAGGCTGAGCTCTGCTTCTGTTAACCACATCCCCCTCTTTGCCTCCATCAGGTAGATGGATCAGATCTTTGGGAGACCCTCATAGCCACTTGCCCTCACTTCAATGCTCCCCTCAGGCAGATCCAGCCATCTCAGGGTAAGCATGGAGCTGCACTGGCTCTGAAGGCAGCCCCCTGGACTTGCCAACCTCAGGGAGCTTCTAGCCTGCACCTTCTCAGCCATACACAGCAAAACAGCTGCAGTTACACTTTGTTTAGGAAAGTGCATGTTTGTCTCGGTACGTGTTGTGGCCAGAAGCACGTAGGGTTTAACTGAATTGTAATTATCCAATCAGAGCATTTTTTCCCAGATATATAATACTGGAATTATCCCCAGAAAACACTCCTCAAACAGCATAAAGTGCTGTTTTACTGAACTGTTCTCTTCTCTCAACCAGGCCCATGCTTGAGAGGAAAACCTGCTACGTTCAATGTGCTTTTTGAAAAATTGGGATTTGAATAGTTTCTCTGGCATCATGAGTGACACTTGGACCTTATGACTTCTCAGATACTGGAAGTCTGTGCAGGGACCTGGCTGTGAGACTGCAGACCTCTGAAAATCAAAATCTTGCTAAGTTACCACGTCTTCTTGAAAAAATATTACCTTTTTATTGGTGGTATGTGGAAGTCAAGCTTGTTTGGATGCTAAAGTGTAACTCGGTGATGAAAGGCTGGTTGTGAGACACATCAGAAGTAGTTCTTCTAGCAACTTCATTAACTCATATTAACATAACTCTTGCTCTTTTCCCCAAAAAATACAATATATAATTGAAATACTTTCCTCTCTGTTCAGAGCAAACTGAAGAAACCACCTGTCTCACTTAGAAATTAGTTACAAGGGATTTAAAAACTAACTGCTGTTCAAGTGAGTCTCAAATGTCAGAATACGTGACCCAAATGTATATGATAATTTTTTGTGTGTGTGCATTTGGTTTTTTTTAAATTCATGATAATGTTGATAATGATAAATTATTCTAAAAGATAACATGAGAATTAAAATCTTTCATATATTCTTTGCTAGCATAGTCAGATTCACCCAGGTCAGCTGCAGACAATGTTTTTTGAGGGACAGAATTGAAGTGACAACACTTATAAAAGCCTTTATTTGCCATGGAGTGTACTGAGCAAATCTGTATTTGTTTTGCCTTGTTTGGCAAAGACTTCCTGTATTTACAAACCCATGAAGGGATTAATAACCAGTCTTACTCCATAGCTCACTCCAGCAATCATGCTAGACTTGGGCCAGAAGCAACCCTCCCACCAGAACACAACTTACTGAGGGAGCATTTGGGACAAGGTCACTTTCTGTCCTTCCCGTCTGCATTGCAGTGTGAACTCGGACAGACTCATAAATGGAAGGTTCTTCCACTTGCCATGGGTAGGGATGCTTCAATACAATTAAAGTTCCTGGAGAGAAAAGAGCAGGAGTAAGTCATGTAGCAAACCTGGCTTAGAAAAGAACTTGTCAGTAGCCACATCTCTGAGGAATAGTTAATTTCATGTTTCCCCAAAATTAAAAAGGCAGCTGTGAAAACTGTAAATATATGGTACCTTTTCAAAACCTTTACTCTTGCAAATGCTTGCATGAAATCTATTGACTAATTAAATTCCTTTCCTGCCCAAGAGGCTGGCTGGGAGGGTAGGCAGGATGCTAAACTAGACAGGAGGCCATAAGAGTCATTGGGTTTGCCAACATCCCAATAGTTGGTGTTTAAATCACTTCATCTGTCAGAGCTTTGGCTACAGGCTTGCTAACAGTAAACCCACATTACCATCACCTTCAACTGTTTTTTAATAAAGCTCTTCCCAGCTAAACCTTTTCATTATAGCCATTCTTCTTTTTCTCCAAGGTCATGTTTATTGTATGTTCCCTGAAAAAAGCTGCATTTTCAATAGTGAATCTATTGTACTTTTCAAAATAGTGAAGAAGATCCTTAAAACAGTAACTGCTCCACTGTCTAACTCCATTCTTTAAAATAATGTCACAGCATACTAAATGCTGCTCCATTTGCATTTTATGCTGATATTGCTGCTCTTAAAGAGGAGGGATGCTAGGACTGGTAACAACTTGGACTTGAAACCCACAGATGTATGAGTAATTTAAAAGTATTCTGTAATGGGAAGGGCTAAAAAGAGAAGTGGAAAAATTGTATTTGAAGTAACCAGCTGAAATCTGTTTGCAGGCATAGGGCGTGTATGCAAGTGTGATCTATTCAACATGCAGTGGGTGGAAAGCCAACATTGGTTTATTTCTATCTGGCCTTACAGAAAAACTATGCTTTACCATTTAAAATAAAAATGAGAACAGCTCCATCACCATTCCAGAGAAATTACTCCTAAGCTTTTACATAGAATCAGGATATTAGCATCTGTACCCCATGGATAAAAAAACCCCATTACAGAACTGGAAGGACTAATATAACATTTTATAAAGTATTTGTTTTCTAATAAGCTCTCTGTGGATTTTTTTTCTCCATTAAGACAATTGTGCAGAATAATCCAGTAATTATATACGAGATCTAGCAAAAGCTGCACTGTAGCAAGATTATTCTGCCACATCTGTATCTGCTGATGCTTGGATTAGAGTTGACTCTGATGAGCCCATACCCTATTTTTGACAAAAGATGGTTATGACCCAGGAGAAATTTGACACTTGTATCTGAAGGAATATTGCCTGAGTGTTAATTCTCTCTTCCTCTCTACTATTTTCCGTGGTATGGTAAGGTGGAAGGTTTCTTGATATGATGTTCAATTTCTTTTCTTATTTTATTCTGTAGCACGTCTGACTTAGAGGTTTCACAGAGCCAGTAGAATCTTATTAGGAAACCTTAAGGTGACAAGGGTTGATCCCATCTGTACAGATCAGATAAAAACAATGTTTTGCTTATTAATGCCTGTAACACATGCAGTGAAGGAGTGAGGAATGGGGAAATACAAGTTTTATGTCATGTGAAATCTTTGCAGAGGTAGGCCTGTGTGTGCATGCCTGATTTCCCAGGAAAAAGGCACATGTATCCACTGGCACAGAGGATACATGTAGGAGCTCTGTGTTTGAACCACTGTCCAAAGCAATTTAAAAAGAGTGTTTTGAAAGATACAAGTGCCATATAGAGTGTACAACTGCATTTTTCTTGGGGGAAGAAATTGGCAAAGGAGCCCTTGAATCTAATGTTTGGGTTAGCAGAGCACTGGTGCATATTTAGTGTGTGACATGTTAGTTATTGCATGTGCCAGCTATCGCTTAAATGGGCTCTTGCATACATAACTAGCACTGCTCTGAGTTATTTGCATACACTTGCCACAGAGGATACTGAAGGTTCTGGCATTAACTTGTACTGACATGTCTTCAACTCTTACACTTGAAGCTAAACATAAAATTGACTTTATAATATCCACTTTGTTTCTCCAGGGATTCTAGTCTAATGGTGTACAATTCATATGTAGGAATCAAGTTTCATATTTTGACCCTTAATTGAGGCAGCACATTGGTTGTTAAAAGAAACCTGCGCTTTTCTCTCTCTTCTTAAAAGTGAGACCAATCACTCTGATGGCAGAGGGCATCAGCATGGTGATGCACTGTAGGCAGAACAGGAGAGCTAGTTAAAAACACATTCCCTACAAAAACGATGAGCATAACAATGTCGACTCCTTCCTTGGACAAAGAATAGTGAGATGAAACAATTTCAAGTCACTTTTCCATTTATTCTTATTGGGGGATTTCAACTTCATAGAAGCATATTTATTTCCTCACAAACACCATGGTTTGGTTTTGTCGTTTTTGAGAATGTTCTAATCCTCCTGATATTTTGAAATGCTTCCTCCTCTGAGAAACTGAAAGGAGCTTGTAGCCCTGGTTAGCAAAAGCTTATGCGTGGTTTAACTTCAAAGAGCTTGAAAGATTTTTTTAAGTGGAATTTTTTTAGATAAAAATACAAATGTGGGTTTATGAAGATGAACACTTCAGCAGATCTATTTCCTAGCACATCAGAGGCTCCTTTTAGTAAGAACTTTGTGAAGTGTCTTGGGGTGACTTTATGATGCTTGTATCCTCAGTCTTCTGTTCTGTTGGTGTTGAACATGGAGTACTGCAGCTTTAAGACTGTTTCCAGGAGTGAAGGGGGAGAGAAGAGGCTACAAAAACGTTCAAGGTTGTCCTTACCTGTTTCACTTCCAATTAAAGGCTGGTTTGCAAAATGCATGACCAATTCCTTCAAGCTAGAAAATTCATTAAATCCAAATTTGAATGAAGTTCCCGTATGTTCAACATGGAAGTGTTTCACAGAATCTTTTCCCCTAAAATAAAAGAGGAAAAATCATCAAGATGTAAATACCAAAGGCATTTGGCACATACAATCCTTAAATAGCAGCTTTCACTACAGGAAATCTGACCCAGAACACAGGTTGACAATCATCGTCCTTGTAGTAATACTACTGCCATTACTATCCCTCACTAATACTCAAAGCATTTGAAAATCAGATTTTAGTTGCTAATTTAGAGACATGAGATGATGAAAGCCTAGAAAGGCCAAGTTCATTAATTTAACTCTTGCATCAGCAAAAATACTCACAAAAGAGATTTCAGGCCTTCTGCCTAAATAGAACGAAATCCTTTCACTTACTGGACTTTAGTCTTGAAGGTGTACTCAGTATGTGTCTTGCTTTTCAAGCAGCATTCCAATCTCACTGAAAATGTCTTCTGTTTCCCTTTGAAAAATAGGTTGTCTCTGATTTGCACCCAAACAGGGGTTTAATAACCTAGGTTTAAATACCTTGGGCTTTAGAATTTGTTTGCTTTGTCTCTGTACTTGGATGATTTGTTCCACTAGGATGGGCACTGACAAACATGAACCATGTTCTGTAAGGGAAGTAACAGCTTTTGTTTATGAAACCTGGTGGCATTTAGAGAAGTGTGCAAGGTCTCACTTCCTGGGTGAGTGATTATTTTGACTTCAAAAGACAGTGAAGCACTTATTGCAAGTATTTCTCCAGTGAAGAAGTTACTTTTGTTAATGTTACTAGTACCCAAAATAGTTAACTGCCTGAGGAAAAACTTATATAGCAAATACACTTTAAAAATGTAGTGAAGAAAATTAATTATAGTGTCTCTTTCATTGTTTATTGCAACTTCCAAAGAAGATTATGATTTCAAAGAGGTATCTAAATATTTCTCTTTGAACAATATTTATGATACTGTAGAAGATGCCTCTAGGAGCCTCCCACTTGTTTTGTGCTACAGTCAGCTGGGGCACAGCAAGCCAAGTGCAAATGCTTCACACCAGGGAAGAGCTGTTGTGACTGCTGCAATTACAGGGTTTTCCATCTTTTTGTTTAATTTCTCAAGACAGTGTTGCAATGAGAGTAAATTATACTCTGCTTCCTACTTTCTTTTCAAACTAATATAGCTGGGGGAGGGGATTTCAGGCATTATGTGATCTCTCTTCCTACAGCTGTCAAAAAAACCTCAAGGGATGGCTAAGCACTTTTTTCTTGAAAAACCCCATACTATAATCTTGACAAAAGTTCCCTGTAAGGCTGAGGCAGAAAATAAAGTAAAAGCTACAGAAGATATTTTAGGACAGAAGGAAAATGATGGCTAGAATTGCTGAAGTTGTCCTTTCTACAGAAATGTATCAGAACAAAATTGAATTACCTGTTCTAAAATTTTTACTATTAGTCAAAAAACTGAAAGAAAACTTAAAATTAACCAGTAGAAAAATTGTATAACATTTTAAAATCAAAATCAGTATTCATAGGATTTTAAAATCAAAATCAGTATTCATAGGATATGTACCACTACAAACAACAGAAACTAACAGAACAGAATAAAAAATCAAACTTCAGACTGGACTATTCAGTTCATATGGCAATGCAGTAATTCTGACTACATGAAGAGCTGAACAAGAGATTGAAATGGGCCTGAAATAGACTTTTGTAGATCTTCTAAGGCTAGAATCTGTTAAAGTAGCAAATTTATTTCCATTAACTAACACTTCTGTTTCCTAATAAAAGAACTTTTTAAATTTTGGTTTATTACAATAAGTTGTTTCCTGAATACCCTTTAAAACTACCTTCAAGATACATATATATATAAATTGTCTGAGGTAGTTATATCAAATAATGCTTAACATTTTTAAAGCAAAAAAAAATTAACCAGAAAAACAACGATTAATTTAAAATCACTTCTTTTAAGGAAAGCTATTACTTTTAAATACCACTATTCTTTTTGGCAACACTGGCACTCAATTCAGTCACTGCTACTCTGAATACTCATTTTGTAACATCACTTCAGATCTGTTGGGCACCCTTTGTATAAATGGCTGACTATAATAGTAATAATTTCAACAGTGTGTGTACAGGCACACTTGCTCCTAGATTTTCTGTCAGAAATGGGTGAAACACCTCATTGTTTTCTTTCCTGGGGAACAGGGTATGAGCAAATTGGACTTTCCTCAGTTCCCAAGCAACTACTCTTCCAAATTGTAATTCAGTTCCTGGTACTGAATATGCAGAAAGCCACAATCTCAAGGGCATATGCTGTGCTCCCGTCAGGGGTGTAAATAACCAGCAGCATTACACAAAGTGACTTTTAAAAGTTACTATGATTCAACTGACTTGTGGCCACGAATTGTTCAGAGGCTCAGTTGGCACCAAGAATGAGTTTGCATGCAGCAGCTTAAAATTTTGGTCTTGAGGCTGTTTGTATCACACAGTTGCCAAGGGCTACAAATGTTTTTAGGGCTGGTTACCCCCACACAGCTGACATGTGCCTAATGCACGTGTCCTCAGGTTTCGTCCCTAAAATGTTGTGACTTCTCTGCTTCTGGGAGATTCTTTAAATGTGATTCAGTAGTGAAGTAACCAGGCTGGGCTTCCTCAGCTCTGTATTGGTTGTATCCTGAACAGTCGTGTCCTAAATTGCAGTAATTGACTTCAAGGCCCTGACATGGATCACTCACATGATGCTATTCAGTTTAGTCACACAGACCTGGCTAAGACTGAACCTTAGCACAGAACAGAGGAATAAAACCAGCCAGTCAAACACTGGATCATCCTTCAGAGATGATGGCTCCTATACCAGGATACCAGGGATTCAGAAACTAGTAAGGTTAGCACTGGTTAAATGTTTGCTGCTGTCCTCATCACAAAACTTTTCTACTCCCACCATCTGTTTCTTAACTGACATGCAGATTTTTATCACACAGACTGAAAATTTACAGCCATTCTATGGAATCCCAATAAGATTAATTTATAATTTAGAAAAAATGAGAGCAGTTGTGAAATCCAATCCAATTTTTCCCTCTAGCAAATGTCATTTAGTGGGATTATACCAATAGGGATATATTTCAAAATAGTTTAAGGCCTAGGGAAAAAAAACAAGCTGTAATGCATGGGTCATTCAAACACAGAAATAAGTGTAACATTAGATTAGTTCACTCTGTCCATAGCCTACCTTACAGAGAGGGAGTACAAATCTTCCCTTTCATTACTCTTCCTCAAGAGATAGCTCCCATCCTTCCCGTTGGAGAGCAGCAACGCTTCTGCTGCATGCCGGGTGAGATTGCCATGGTACCACCTGGGGAGACACAAGGGCTTAAAGCATCCTTCACTCCACTCTTAGCTGGTTGCTGCTGCTTTTTGGAGCAGGGTTAGAAAAAGCAGTGTTAGTTACAGTCCCACCTCTACAATTTTGAGTTAGCACCCTTCTCATAGGCACTCACACTTTACACAGATCTGTGCCCATTGCAGTGGCCTCCTTTTGACACAGTCAAAAAACTATTTTTCATTAACACAAAGCTGTGCACAAACAGCTGACTGTTTTGCTGGGTCCAAAAACCCTGCAAGTTCTACTTGTATGAGCAACAAATTACCCACATTTGCACTAATAAGGTGAAAGCAGTTTTGGGGAGTATACAGCATCCTTTGTCTATTTTCAGAAGCTGTACTTCCTGACATTTGTATATTCTTTGGTACACTTCCTCTTCTGGGCAAACAGGCAGCACTTAAACTCCTTATAAACTCTATATTTCCCTCAATGCATCTTCACTGCCAAGATCTGCAATTAAATATGCTTGCCTAAGCTTAGAATTAAAGCGATCAAAATTAACTGACAGAGTATCAGTGAAAATTAAGATATATTGCTGTTATTGCTTCTCGGCCAGGTGTGATCCAAGCAACAAAGGAAAACATCTAAACACTATTTCAATTCATCTTCAGTGACAATTAACTTCATTTTTATATGAAAACTTTTGCAAGGACTTCACAGGAAAAAAACACTGCAAAAAAGTCCAGGAAGTGTAGTTTACAGGTTTGTCTCCATTCAGAATGTTCCACAATGGAAACACCCAATTTTTTACAAGAGACAAGGATCTCACTGTAAATGAACCTGAGACTGAACACAAAAAGCTGGAGCTATAAAATACTGGAGCCACAGTCCTGCAAGGCACGTGATAATAACCATAGCCATGCACACACACACGAGGCTCTGGAGCAGAAGGAGGGATACTACACCCAAGGCTCTGCTGGGAGCAAGCTTCCCTGGTCTGTGTGTGGAGCGGTGCCAGGTCACCTTTCCCTTCCTTTAAAATGCCTGTAGCATTGGGAACAAAGCCCGGCACACTGCTTCAGCCAAAGAAACAGTTTCACTGACAGCAGAAGTGCCACCGCAGCACTTTCCAGAACTTGTACCATGGCAGTCTTCGAAATTAAACCAGATGTAATTGTATCCTCTTTCTCCTCGGCTGTTCATCCCAAGTTTCCACCAAACTTGGCATCTCACACAAAGATTTAACTCTGAATCTGGACGGTTGCCTATTTCAAAGGCCAGCTGGCTGATAAATTGCTTTATGAGAGACTCTAGACTGTTAACCCAGAGGAAGAGAAGATCCATGTGGAACTCAATACAGGCAGAGTATTGCTGTTTTGGCTCTAGAATGTGGTCCATCTACACAGTATAATAAAATAATGAATATTTAAAGATCAAAGTGTCATCCTCTGGAACACCTGTTAGCCAAAATCCGCTTTGGGATTAACTGCCCAAGTAAGTAACAGGCAAAGGTCAGATCATTGCCGATGTGGAAAGGATCATGTCGGCATGGCCAGAGCTGCAGCTGAGAATGCAGCACTGTGTTTTGGGTGGCATTTCGTAACACTCCTTGGCTCACTTCTATGCAAAAGAAGCAGATGTTGAGAAAATCTGTGAGTGGTCATTGTCATGAAGGAGGTGAACTTAGTTTGAGGTTGCTCATAACTGTGTTGTTACCTTATTTCCAAAAAATCTCCTTTTACTAAACTTTTGAAAGAGAAGTCACTTAAGTTTAAAAAATGCTATGTTTAAATCCACTCTCTCTTTACACATGAAAGGTCAGTGACTAATGAAGTGTTACTACTGTGCAAAAAAATGGATGAACCAACAGAACCAACAGACCAGACCAACAACAAAAACCTTTAATTGGGAAAATAATGTTGTTTGAAAGTGCACTTTTAAAACTTTGCTGACAAGGCTGCACCAGTTTCTTGTCTAAATATGCTGTATCAGACAAAAATCCCTCAGATGTTTCTGTGTTCCTCTTGTTCAACTCAAAAAATAGAAGTGGATGGGAGACAGTAATGCAGATCTTGGTGTCAAAGGGACTGTAACATGTAGTTTTGGTTTTTTTTCTCTTCCTGACTGTGACAGATGGTTTGGTCAGGTTACTTCGATATTCCAATATGAAAACGGGCACACAAACTTTGTTCCAATTGCATAAACACAGGTAAAATATTAAAATGCTAAATGCTAAAATTTAGAATTTGCATCACAGACCATCAGGAAGGTAAACAAATACACACCTATGCAGTCTGCTCTCACAATTAAGCCTGAGCTGACAGTACAAGTAGAAATCAACAGGACTAAAAGTAAACCCAAACTGTCCTGTGGTTAGACATTACCAGGTACACTTCAGGTAAATTTTAGTATTTTTCACAGGGAGAATTCTTCTATTTTTCTGTCTCAGAAAAAAAAAAAAACAACTTTTATGTAGTTCTTTGAAACTGGCAGGCAAATCAAGATGGGAGTTACGGCTCATTTGGCAACACTGTAAAAGGCAGTCCACCTTCAGCTGAAGTTTTGGTTGTCTTCGAGTTACACCTGGAGCAGGAAACTGTTGATACAAAACACAATACTGTATCTACCTTCATGCCATCTTAAAACAAGACATTAAGGAAATTAAAATACACCCATCTCTTTGAAGTCCCTAGAAAGTCCTTCACAGAGCTGAATTGTCTAAAATCTTTGGTTTTGAACGTAGTGGATAATGTTGGATAATCAGAATGTTTTGGAAGGTACTTCCAAAAGTCATCTTTATAGAGTCTTGTGCTCACTACAAAACAAGTCCAAAAATACGCTCTGTATTTTGACACCTTTCAGACTGAAAATCATCAGTAGTGTAAAAATTGCCTGAGGTTCTTGATTGAGATTTTTCTGAGAAACACAAGAAGAAAGATGAAATTCCTTCCCTGCTTCAAAGCCACTTCTTCTGGCTGCCCTTGGCCTTGTACACCCTCCTGACATGTATACATACTTCTGGGAGGTTTCTGTTTCCTAGTTATTTCATTTCTTCTATTGAAAAAAAAAAAAGTGTAGTGAATTTTTGAGGTTCCTTTTCTACAATTTGACTAGCAATCTCAGGCTCAGAGTTTATAGCTGCTGTCATTTATCCATTCTTGTTACTTTAACTCCATACTGAATGACATTAAATCTCTTTAACCCATCCATGTAAGCATGTTTCTGTTGTCACGCATGTTGATGAATGACAATGCCATCCTTCCTGCTACTTGGAATGGCCAGTGAAAGCATGTCTTAGGATGGGCAAGCACAGCCAATGAGATCACTTTTGCTACCCTATGAGAAAGAAAACATTTTCAGATATCAGCGTATTCCTTAGATCACACTGCAGTGGTGACAGCATAGAGGAAGGACTTTACTGATGGGTTTTACAGGAAGGAGAAGAAAATGAGACATCCAGCACCCCATAATGCCCAAACTCACCCGAGCCCACAGCCTTGTCCTAAAGATCTGCCCCTCCAGTCACCAGTGGGGTTTCCCCATGGAATAAGCTGGTGGCTGCTACAGTACAAGCCATGTCTGTGCTGGCCAGCTGTGCCCCTGCAGCTGTGCTAATCATTACAACTCCAGAACAGGATGTACTCACATTTGAAACCTTCTCTTAAGAAGATCTCTGTGTAGCTAATGCTAGAGCTACCTACACTGTGGTGAAGAACAGGAATATGTTACAGCAAAGTTTGGGGTGGGCTACTTCCTCTTCAGGTTAGAAAATCATCCTCAAAATGTTCATTTGTTCTTTAACAACCTAAGCTGTTCCAATGAAAAACGTTAATGAAACTTCATTTCTGTGTCCCTGTGAATGAGAGCCCCTAGGTATGGCATCTGTCATTTCTGATAATGCTGTTTTCAAAGAAATCATGTCAATATTTTGAAAATATGTCTGCCTGTGTAAATAGGGGCTGATGAATAAACTTGTAGCTGGCATCAGGTGGATAAACATTTTAACAATAACAGAATACGCAAGGAACACAAACACTCATCCATGAAAGTGTGAATGCTGAGTGACTTGGATAATTCTCTTCCGAGCCATTTTTATGTGCAAATTGTATAACATTCAAAAATGACTATAAAACTGACTCATTAGTTGTCCATTTTTGGCACCCTGTATTTCAGCAGCTTCTAGCTCTTACCTGTCAAGTTTAGTAGATTGGGGTTTTTTAAAAAAAATTTTTCTAATATCACACCCTAGAAACATTGCCCATCATCTGAAAATTGCAAAAGGATTCTCTGTACCTCACATTACTAAAAGTGAAGTTTTGGCCACATTTTTAATGGTGCATGAGTTGACAGAGCTCTAAAGAATCTCCAAAAGGGCAAGAATGCTAAGACAAAAGTTACAGGTGTCAGGTAACCAAATTGGTATTTTTTAGACATCTTTCAATATGTTACACTGAAACAATCATAAACCTCTGTAAAGTACTTTGCTGGAATACAAGGATGACATTATATGGGGAAAAATAATTTTAAAATAGAAATAAGAGGAAATAAGATCATTGTATACAGTCTTAAGGCTTGTCTTCTAACTATAGACTTTCACTAGTTCAGCTTCTGCTTTTCACTTCCATTTTCTCTCCCCTTCTTTCAACGGCCTGCATTGTGATTTTCACCCATTATTTGGCCCACTTTCTAGTCACTTTAATTTTTATCTCTATTAAATTAGAAAATAAGAGATTAAAAAATTCTTATGACCATTTACCCTGTTCCAGTCTAACATGTTCCTGAGTTCCTCAATTTTATTATCACCTAATTTAGGCCTGTGGCTTAATTTCTCTTCTGTTACTAAAACTAAGCATGAAATGTATTGTTCAGCCTTACAAATATCATCTGTCATGCTATGTCAGACCTGGAAGAGCACAAAAGCTCTGTTGCAAGGGGTGACGAAGAAAGTTTGGACTGTAGGAAGAAAAAAAGGCTACAAAAAATTTGTTTCCTCTTGCCCCGTGCCTTTCCCTTTTCACAAATAGTGTAACCCAAATTATGCTGTCTTGGGATGCAAACGGTGCTACCTGACCAGCCTGTAATTACTCAGATGACGAGATACTCCACATTCTCATCTCTTGCGCAAATAACTGCAAAGCGGAATTTCCCAAGCTCACGCAGTACGTGCTCAGCCACAGGAGCTCCACGCTGCAGTACTCCAGCTGTGCTTTCAGCTCTAACAGCAACAAAGGCCAAATGGAAATGGACTGACCCCAGGAATAATCAGAGGCCTTCAGAGAAGAATCCCACTGTCAGTTTCCTTTTCCTTTTAAGCCAAGGTGCTTATGTCTCTTTTGGCAAATTTCAGTGTTCCCTTTTAAACATTTTGGTAGATTTAGGGACAAAGCTAACAAGCAAAGCAACAAGTTTTTAACAATGTGTTTCTACTTTTGACCTTCCTTTTCATTAAGCACTAGGTCCACCTATATACATATCAATACAAAGAAGCTGACTGTAATCTGAATTTTCACTACATTGCTGACAGCTTTCCATTCTGTTGAGCAGCTTACCTGGCAAACTGTGAGCATATCCTGGTATTCAGCCTCTTAAGAGTAAAGTCCTTCCCATTTAACACTTCTTTAAATATTATCCAACTTCTTTGATTTTTGCACCAGAAAGCAGAAGCTTTAAAATAAACTGCCTCAAATTCCCCCCCAAAGGTATGTGAATGCTGAAGCTACTTCTCATTTGAATGACCATTGTCTCTGTTGGACACACACTCCTCACCAGAACTGGGTCTCAATTGTGCTGGACACTGCATCAACTGTCAGGGGAACTCTGCACTGTGAGAGTATGGGACTAAGTTTAGGTTAGAAAACCCTTGTGATGACTGAAAGTTTCATTGTGTAGTCTGGAGAGTGATACACCTACTTGTCACAGCTGAAAAGGTATTTACAGTAAGAGATCTTTCAGATTATGCTGCAAGAATGTCTGCTGCATGAGGACTTCTTTTGCATCTTTAGGTAAAAAAAGAGACGAAAAGTGGCTTTAGCACTAGCTGAAAAGAAAGGGCCTTGTTTAATAATTTGAATGGAATCTTTGCCTGCCATTGCTTATTCAACTTTAATGCATTTAACTCAACACACTTCCCTGAAGGAGGTGTGGAAGGGTTTAGGTTTTCCATTAAAGTGGAACTAAAATAAAGCAGGTACAGTTTTAGAAATGCATATTTGTAGCCCTCCTTCTGATGGAAACGACATTAAGTACCACATCAAGCTGCATTTCTACAAAACTATCTATGAGGATGAACTCCTTGCTGTTTATAGGCACATGTTACTGGCATATATTAACTGAGACCACATTATGGAAATCAATAAAAGTCTGGTAATTGGGAATCATGCTTCTCATAAGAGTGCAACTAATTTTTCTTTCCTTCTTCCCTGTTTTAGATACTGTTTTAGGATGAATGTAATCTTACAGATGTAAAGAAAAAGTATATAATGGGCTACTCTGGGTAGCACTGCAAAGTGACTTTACTTAATTTCATACCTGTTACGTACTTCAATTCACAGGCATTTCATTAAAAGATTATTTTCAATATGGGAAAGTAGCACCAGTGTGGAGACAGTAATTCCAAACTGTTTTGTTGCACTCCAATTTATTCACTAAGTGAATGAATCACAAAATTAAGCAACGAATTGGTCAAATCCACAAACCAGGAAGCAAAACACCTTTACTCTTTTTCACCAATTCTTTTTGAATGCAGAGGTGACACCAGAGACAGAATGATCGCTGGCCTTGCTTCTGCTTTGCCTCCCCTTTGCGTTGCTGCCACTGATCGCACCCTGCCTGCGCCCAGCTGTGCTGCTCCTCCAGCCCGTGTTTCCTCTCGCCCACGGCAGTGTGGCCGGTGACAAAGTGACCCAAGCCTCCCTCCTGTAAAAACCAAAACCATCTGGCGGACAAAATGGGCGGGTCACATCAGACAGGGAACAAGCTCTGTTGCAACCTTCTGCCTTTATGCTCCTGGGGCTTTATGCTCCTGGGGTTTTGCTTTTCGGTGAGCATGATGTCCTCCTCGTAGTGTCTGAGAACTGTCCGCTGCCCTCCCTCCTGAAACCCCAGGCACCTTTCGGAATTCTCTATCCGATGGCAATGGCTTCAAGGCCACTGAGGTTCTCTGAGGGAAGCTCCACCCCTGCCACCAGCCTTTACATTCGAACCGTGTGTCTGCGCTCTCGGTTTTCTGACTATTCTTTATTTCTCCCGGTCCCCTGTGGCAGCCTCTCAGCCCCGCCCCCGGGACGAGGCGCTGGGCTCCTCCGAGGGGCCCTTTGGGGGCCTCGCTCTGACAGACCCCGCGTAGCTCCATCCCTCATTTCACCCCGAAATCCAGCAGTTCCCACCCTGCCGGCCCCGCCGGGTGTCCCGGCACCCCCAGGGCTGTCACTGAGGGCTCCCTGGGTGCAGCCCCCGAGCGCCGCTTACCCGAGCGCCACCAGCTCCCGCTCCAGCAGCTCCCGGCGCTGGGCCATGGTCCCACGGCTGCTCCGCCGCCTCGCGGGGCTGAGGAAGTGCGGGCCGGCACCTCCCCGGCCGGGGCCCAGCCCCTCCCGACCCGGCCCGGTTCAGCTGCTCCCGGCCCAGCCCCTCCCGGCCCAGCCCTGCTCGCCTCGCCGCCCCGGAGCGCCCCGGCCCGAGGGGAGACACCCGCCCTCGGCAGAAGCAGCCGGAGCCCCCCGGCTTCCAGCGGTGTCCGGAGCCGCCCCCATACTGCTCACACTTCGGTTTATTGCCGGAATAATTTATACTTTGCTTTAATCTGTCCCTCCCAGAAGTTCGTGTTCCAAAGAAGTTCGTGTTCCCTTTTCTCCTGCGATCAGTCCATGAATGCCCCTCGCCTCTTCTGTGTGGGCCAAAGTACTCAGCGAGGAAATCTGTGGATTATTCTGTAAGTGCCAGGTCAATCCTGTCCCCAGCCAGCCCCCAGAGCCCAGGGGGGTTGTGGCTTGCCCCTCCGAGCGCAGCTTTCCATGGCCCTGCCTCTGGATTGCCAGGGAAGGGGGATGCTGCTTCCCCAGGGTCTGCCTCGCCACGGCCCCGGCACCCTGACCCGCTGACTTCCGTGTGATCCTCCAGGATCCTGCAGGCTTTGAAGGGATCAGGCTGTCTTTCTGAAACGGGAATAGGAACATAAACTGCTACAAATTTACAACTTCATTCCCTGTTTGGAACTATCAAGAGGACTGAGCTTAGTGGATGAGAAATTTCTGAGCATTATCTTCTGTCTGTTCTTCTGTTCTTTCCAATACTTAAACAATCTCCTGCAATGCTATAGGTTATTTGGTATTGCCCTATACTTCATGGACAATAATTATCACAGGTGTGGCAGATTCCTTACTAAGCTTTTTGACAAGAGAACAAGACTCCACAAAAAAAAAAAAAAAAAAAAAAAAAAAAAAGGTCAGAATGCTCCTTTTCAGTCATACTGAAGTTTTCACCAGGTATCCACTGAAAATCAGCTGTTTCCAGAAAAACCTGTATTTTAAGAGGACAGAACAGCCACTTATTTTCCCACAAGCAGTTGTATGAACTTCATGCTCAGTGTGGAGCTAAGAGTAATTTTGAACAGGATTTTTCAGCCTGCAGCTCCTGCTGTTCTTGGGGGATCAGTTTTGAAAGAGCTTTTCTAGCCTTTCAAATGGGAAAATCTTCAGAGGTTCCATGTGTCAGATCAGACTCTCCTTTGTTTGAGTTTCTAATTGTGGCTGCAAGGTGCTCTGCTTCTGTACTTACCTGTTCTTGTCGACAGACAGACATTCCGCTTGTAGATAAAGATTTTGCAAATAACCTGGGTTTTCTTCCTTACTCGGAAAAGAATAATTTTTTAGTGGGGAAAAATACCTTTTTCCTTTTTCTGAGTTTGCCACTTCCTCTATTGCTTGTTGAAAGCTTGTGATCTGCTATTCTTTGGTAACCTTACTCTGAAATCCAGAACATTTGGTTAAATAGATGCTTTGATGCCTCCACTGTTTGTTTGTATTTGCTGGATAGATTTATTTATTATTGTTCTCCTGTTCTGGAAGCTACTGTGTTTTATTTCAACAATGATGAACCCATCCCAGGTTATCTTGTCTGTCTTACTGATAAGAGGCAGAAAAGCACCTATGAAAATTTCTGGGTTACAGAGGAAAAGGCACAGAAGGGGAAATCAATTAAATTCCAAACACAAAGAGCCACAACTAAGTTTTAGGACATTCTAATTATATCACAAATGGTCTTAAAAGTTCAGCAATGTAGGCTGAAAGGTGGTTTCCAACCCTTGTGTACCCCATTGTGTATTGTGCACCACTGTGTGGCAGTGGGAGGGGTTTTTCATGTGGGAGCAGATGCTTCCTCTTACTCTGCACCTGAGAGTGCAATGCTTCCTCTTCATTTGTAAGGAAAAAAAAATTTAAAAAAATACATAAATTGTACTCTCATGCACCAGAGACCATCTTTCCCTTTAATGAAGTCCACTTGATTTTGGGTTTTTGACACAGGTTAGCCACTGGACAGAAAGACTACAGGTTGCCAGCTTGTACTTCCCCAAAGCCAGAATATTTCAGTGTCTGTTTTGGCCCTGCTCCCAAGCACGGGCATCCCTGCTGGAGAACTGGTTCCGTGTGCAGTGTGAGTGCTGTGCAGAGCAGACCTGTAGATAGCAGCAGTGCTCTGGTGCTTGCAGCTCAGCCTGAGCACTGCTGGCCACAGAGCACCCCCAAAAGACGACTTGACTCTCTACTCGTCCCCTCACAGCTGTCAGTTTAAAACCAAAGCGTGATTTAATTTAAAAAAACAATCTCTTCAGGTCTTTCTTGAAGAACTGCACCATCTCACAGGAAACAAACACCAAACCCCTATTGTTTTAAATTTGGTCATGAAAAACAGAAGAACTATGGCTGTCAAAATGGGGAGGGTCAATAACGATCGATACGTGCAATTATTCCTCATGTTGTGTCACACTAGATTATTTCAGAATGCCGTATTTACCAGCAGAGTTCAAAACCCAGTAAATGTTCTACAGTGCAGCCACCAGGTCTCTCAGTCCAGCAGATGTTTGCATTTATGATTGTGCTTTTGGAGATTGTGTGTTCTGTTTGGGCAGAAATTGTGGGATTGCTAGGTGAGCTTATATCATATGTGTCCTGCAAGTGGTCAGATCCCAGGATCATGATGATTCTTCAAGGTTTTCCAGTTCTTATGCAGCAATTGTTTAAATCTGTTTGAAAGTTTTAATTTTTTTTCCAGGTAGCTGTAATTTTTAGACATACTTTTAGATATACTAAATAAAGGAGAATTTGGCTTGGATAGGCATGTGGCTATTAAATAGACATGATTGCTGCAAAAGTACAATTAAATAACTCCAGTTACTTGACAGAATTTGGCAGGAAATAATTGAAAAATTAATTTCTTTCCTTTTACCATTTCACTTTCCAATAACCTGAATAGATTATAGATAGCTGTGAACCATCCAAGCAAAGATGGTCAATCACAAAGACAGTGATTTTGCCCAAATGAAAGTAAAAGAAACAGATGCATTACAAAGCCATTGTTAACACTGTTAATTGGGATGAGGGGCAGGTTGGGATGGAGCACAGTGGGCACCCACAGAGTGCAGGTTTCCAACACAACAGAGAGTTGGCCATTGATTTATTCCTTTTAAGGTGACTGTATCTGATCATTCTGCAGTGCCCAAGATATCTAATCCCTATTACACTCAGATATGACTCTATGGGTTTCTGTGAAACCCTCTGAAGCAGCTACAGAAATCTTTCCACCAGGATGTGCACTAATAGCGTCTTCTGGGATAACCTGATTCTTCCCTTCTGAATTTGGCACAGATTGTCTTGGAGTGTTCCTTGGAAACAATTTTTATGCCGGAAAACACTTCAGACACTGGATATCAGCATAGTGATGAGTTTACTTTGTGAATTTTGAGGCACCTAAGGCATGTTTATTTCATGTGTTTCTAATGTCCACAGTCAACACATTTCCAGAACATGCCAGCTAGCCCTGTGTTGATTTAAATCTATTCAGGTAGGAAACACAGAACAGTGGTGAGAAAAGGAATTTGGAATTACCCAGCTTCCTAGGGAAAAATGGCTTGAAGACAAACTGTGCAAAAGGAAGGGTTGTCCTTGCCCCATTTTCTCCGCAGTTTGGGCCAGGCAGGGCTTCTCTAGCTGAAGATCACAATAGTTGTGTTGCTGTCAGGGCTCATTCCCCAGACCTGGATTAGGAGCATATGTCCACCTAGGCACAGCAAGAGGTGCAAGAGCCATGCCCTCCCAAGACTTTGTGGAGTTTTCTGCCAACTAGGATAGGCCCAGCCATGTCACAAAGGAATATAATGGTGTATGGGATCCCGGAGACATTAGTTTAATAATTCAGCTTTATAAGTGTCTTGACTTTGCCCTTAGTAAAAAAACTAGCATTCTTCATATTCTTCATGATGTGACTTTTGGGACCAAACCTAGTTATCATTTCCAGCATAATACACTTTCTCCTCTTGTTTCTGTAGGAAATTCAGCTATTCCTCTAGAGCTAAGTACAGGAAAATTTTTTTAATGGTTTGTTAACTTAAACAGGGACATGGAAATAGTACAGGAAGTTTCCCTTGATACTTACTAATTTTTTTTCTAGCTCCTGATTGCTGTGTGCATAACCAGGAGCTGGAGCATGTATATTTTGAGATGATGGTGGGAGATTCAATGCCTCTAGCTAGAACAGCTGTGTTATTGCACGTGGTTTGGTTTTCACAGTTTCAATAATGTGGATAATGATGTGAAGATTATGTGTTTCCAGTTTCAGTTCTACAAGGAAAACTTTCTAGGAACTTTGTCAATCCACTATTTAATGTACATGTGTGCTTGAAGCCTTCAACACATTTTTCATGTCTTTTTAGTCACAGCCAAAGTCTCTTTAAAACTTCCCACTTTAGAACAATGTCAGGCTCTCTTAATAGATATGTGCAAATGTTTTTCCTGTCCAGCCAAACCCCAAGATAATCTCAAGAAATAAACCTAAACACCTAGAAATTATCTTTAAATTATAAAATGTGAGTTTCAGTGGCTGTTAGCACCAGCACACATGGGGAGGTGGAGGAGAGCAGGTCTTGCTGCCAAAGGGCAGGGTGAGGGGGAAGGTTGGAGACAGTCAGCTCTTCTTGTGGGCCATGTGGTGCCTGGAGCCAGATGACGTGCTGGCAGTTCAGCCTCTGTCCAAGAGGAATCAGACCTGGCTGGCAAGTCTATGCTCTGAGACTACCCAGTAATTAAAGATGTAGAGAGGAGGAGCCTCCCCTGACTCCCTCAAAGATGGCTCTTGGCTGTAGGGATCTGGGGTGGGGAGCACCTTCAGGGTTGGAGACCTGAATGTCCTCACACCGGGACTTGCTTGAGGGATTGCTGCTTGCCTTTGAAACCAACCCATAACTCTGTCCTGCAGCAAAGCCCAGGGTGCCAGGTCCACCTCTGGTCTGGCTCTCAGCTCCTCACAGATCCCATTGTTGAGCCTAAGGCAGAGACTGCACCCCAAGAAGGACTGACCACACACACTGGTGTCCACCATACACAAAAACTGATGGAGATGCAGCATATGATTTTAGGCTTAGGTAAGAGTGCCATAAAATACAAAATAAAACTATTTAAACTAGAGAGAGAGTATGGGAAAAAAATGCTGAGAACAGTCTTACTTACTGTTTTGTAAAACTGTTTGTTGTGCAATCTTATTACAGCTCATTTTTTTTTCATTTTTGCTTTTTGCAACCTCAAAGTTTAGACATAATAGACAAAATATAGGCATAATAGATATAATAGATAAATAATAGACATAATAGATAAAAACATATATATTTAATAAATAATATATAATACATAAGAAACATAATAATAATAATAATAATAGTAATAATAATAATAATAATAATAATAAAATATATCTGTGCACTATCTAACTTGATAGCCCTGTCACCTTATGCAACTGTTTATGGATATAGGGACAAGCTTTAGGAGTCATACCAAGACCTGAGTAGAAAGGAGCTCAGGAGAAAAATTATTTTACCCAAATAAAATGATATTACATCAGTAGCTCTGAAAACATTTACATGTTGCATCATTTTGCATTTGATGGCACTGCTGATGCATAAAGCAAGATAATCTGGGTCAAAATAGGGATGCAGCTTGCTTTCTGAGAACAATGATTACAATTACAGTGCCTTTTCCTTGCAGAGTAAGCATGGCTTAATATGTTAACATTAAGTGAGCATAATATGTTAGGGTTATCCCAGAAGACATCTTGTTGGAATTACAGATGCCAAACATTTTCCAGTGCCTCACCAAAAACACAGTTCATTGCCAGTTGCTAATTTAAAGATGTATATGCCTTGTGGCAGATCATTTCTTTCCTATAATGAGTAAGAGCCTCACCTTAGAAAGGTTGCAGGAGCTTTACAACTAATATTTTGTGGACCCTAATTGGTCTAATGGGTGTTCAATGCACTGCAAATGCCTGGTATGGATGGCTGCTTCTCCCACCAGTTACATGGCATCAACGACTATTTGCAAGCCAGTAGCAGTTTCATCTTCTATTCCATTTCATGTTCAGGCATTTCAGTGGCTTTTAAAACTAGCACTCTGTCACATTAACACCCAAGAGCAGTCTCTTAGCAGGGCCCAGGTTATAAATAGACATCCTCTTCAGAAGCCTGGTCTTACCTGAGATGTCCATATGCCCAGGCTTGCAGGCATGAGCTTTTCATGCCTGTTTTGGGGCAATTGCAGTGGATATCTCCTGCAGCAGTGGGAAGGGTTGTGCACACTGCTGTGCCCAGCACATTCTCCCTGCTCAAGGGGACAGAGCATGTCCTCTGCTGGTTTTGGTGAGGGGAAATCCGAGCTTGGGTTGTCTATGGAAGACTGCTTGAAAAGAGGAGAGGGCAGTGGACGCAGGCAATCATGCCATGTTTTCCTGCAGAGCCTTCAAAATGCACCAGAACTGCTGGGTTTTTTTGTATTTAAACTTTTTTGTCTTTGGGTTTGTTTGTTTGTTTGCTTTGTTTTTTGTTTTTTGGGTTTTTTTGCAAGGTGAGTGCATTTGGCCAAGTAGCACAGTAGGGGGTATTAAAAAATCCTGCCTGACCATGCTGCTTCCCTTCCCTATAGCTATTTATTGTACCATGGACCACAACAGCTGCACTGGGCACCCACGTGACACACAGGTCTGGCCTGTGCCAACATTTCAGCCCGTCAAGCCCTCTTATTTATACTGCGACTTTCATAGCAGCAATCTCACCCCACTTCACGTGTTATAATTAGACCTTGAAAATTGGTTCAGATAAACATAACTCATATGTTAAAAATCTCCAAACTGATTGACATAAACTAGTAAAGCAGTGAGGGGCTGGGGAGTTTGCTCAGATGTGTCCTTGTCACCGTGATTTTGGCATGGTAGACCAGCTCTGGTTTGAATGAAATACAGCTCTCAGGTAGTGGTCTTTGGTTCTGTTACCTTAGAGCAGAGCAGGGTGCACTCATGTTTAACTGCTGTAAAGTTGATATAGCTCAGGCCTTGTCAACACTGTGGGTGTGCTCCAAGTCTAGCCACTGATCTAATTTCACTGCAGATAGGCGAAACTAATCAAAAGACAGTTGTATCCTGCAGTACAGGTGCCTGAAATGCAAGCTGTAATTGAACAAAGAGAGAATTTGTGGATGACCCAAGAATGTACCAGTGAGGATTTTTCTGGGTTAAGATGAAGAATTAAGGAAATTGGGATTTGAGACACAGCCTTGATACTGTAAAGAAACTGGAGGAAACTCTTAGAAACATGGGTCTTTTATTGTTATTATAAAATAATATATATTGATTTATTTAGTTTCAGGAGGTTAAGGATCTCCTCTTTGAACTCAGAAATTAAATTTTCGTATTTATTCAGTGTGCGAGCCAGCTTTCTTTTTCAGTTCTGACAGACTGTAAGTTGTAATAACTGGAACCAGAACTTGTGACTTCTTGTAGGCCACGTTTATTTCTTGACATTTCTCCAGTTTTTACATTTAGGGCATGTCATGGGTTAGAGGGGGACTGGGCTATGAGTGAGCTCACAGGAAATCTTAGGTTTGAAACATGAAATTCATAAGGTGCTAGCTCTCTACATCATTAGTTTATGAACATTAAAGTTTAATTAACTTCTTTCTTACTTTGAAAGGATTTGATAGTCCAGGAGTCTGTTTTCCAGAGCTGGAATAAAACCAAAACCCCGTGGTCTATAATCTATTAGGAAATGTATTATTAGGAAGGGTCAAAGCCCCAAGCTTAAATCCAGGAAATTTCAGTTATTTGAACTACATTTCTTGTCTATAATAACCCAGTTCTTTGCAACCTTAAAAAAACACAGTGCTGGCCAAAGTATATATACTATATGCACAGAAACCATTTTACTAACTGTAAAATTTCAATATTGCACAAATACAAAAAAGTACAAGAGCTTCAAGTATAAATCAGGTTTCCCTGCCATGTTTTTGCAGGGATCATAGAATCATGCCTCTGGTAATCATCCTCTCGGTCCTGAGGACCAGGTAAAATCACACTCTAAACATCCATCAAAGCAAAGAGGCTTTAGTGCAGAGCTGCAGGCGCCTGCAGCACTTCACCGCATGTATGTTACTCTTTTACTTGAAAGACAGAAATGTGCCACCCGAGGGTTTCACAGCATGTGCCAGCATCAGACAGAGATCTGTGAGCTTTTATGCTTCTGGCGTGGCTCAAACTGGTTACAGAATAGCACCAAATATTAGAGATACTTAGTCAGAAGCCCAGGCGGATTGCATGGTTTGCATTTGGTAAAGCCAAGAAATCTGTACCACAACTGGGAGCAGAACACAGGTGCTTGTACAAGCAAATCCCTTTTGCTTGTATCACTAATGAAAGTTTGAAACTCATTGTCTTCTGGGATAGAAATGGCATGGCAGAGAAAAGCTTTGATGAGATTGAAACTATTTTTAAGCTGCTGAAATGAAGTTCATTTGTTTGGGAAATGCTGCTGAAATGCAAGTTTGGTTTAGCACAGGTTTAACAGCAGTCCTGAGGTTGACAGAAATAAACTGAAACTCTGTAAATGAACAGTTCATTGAAAAAAACCACTTGGTGTAAAAAATGCAAGTTCAATATAGAGATCTCAGAATGTAGCAAAATGTTTATCTGCTTGCGTTAATGAACATTATTTTGACTTCCGTATCAGTTGCAAGTCATGTTGGAGTGTTTCTGGCAAAGCTGCAGACCATGACTTTATAACAATTGAACTGGATGTAACAAAGCTCCAAGAAGCTGAACAGCAGTTATTCTGTGGCATATTTTGCAAGTGATAAAAATCCATTTAAATAACAGTTGCATGTTCATAATCATGATCATCGAAGGGGAGCTGCACATCCAGCATACCTTGGAGATGTCTCACCAGCGCACAAATAGGGATCTTAATCAACATCTCCAGAAAAAAAAACCTGTGGAGTCAGGTGCGAGGGTGAAGGTGGGGGCAGTTTAGTTGATGCCAAGAAGTAAAATGTCACTTTGATTCTTCATTTGCTATCATGGTTACAAAAAATAACCTAGGCAGCAGCAGCCCCCATTAGCACTTTGAAAAACGAGCTTTCGCTTGTTTGGGATTCAAGGTGAAAACTGCTTTTTGGATTTTTAAGTGGCAGGTTCTGCTCGCATTTCTGGGCTGCTTCACATTGTGGGGAGGTTCAGCTGGTTGCTCTCTGCTACCAGCATGTAGTTAAGTATTCTATTCTTCCCTTAGGATTTAAATACCGGGAGTGTAAATGATCCTTCTTGCAAGTTAAATAGCTTGACACCAGAACACCCCTTATTTTTTTGTCTTCCTATTTTGCTTTAACATCAGAAATGTTTAGAAATAAAATACATTGAATCATAGCTGTTTCAGGGATGCTCAAGCATAAACACACACTCACGCTGGTGAATAACAGCAGCAGCAGGGGAGGAAAGAGGAAATCTTATCCAGGAGGAGCTGGCACATGGCTGGTACTGTGTGTCTGTCAGGCCCTTCAGGGAGCAGATAGTTATCTACAGGAGCACACACTGCAAGGAAATAAAGGCTGCATAAGATCTTTCATGATCAAATCCCGTGGCTTCAGGAGCCCTCATACTGTCAGGGTGATAAATAGAGCTTGCTTATTACAGATTTTTACCTTGCAAAAAAAAGCAGCATCCACAGCAAAATCCCTGTGGAAAATGCCTCTGAAGCCTACTGTAAAACTGGGGGAAAGATGACTTTAACTGAGATGTTTTGGAGGGATATCCTGTACTTGAAAAATATTGTTGAGCAAGCATTGTAATCGAGTCAAGGCAAAGCAAGCTGATGCTGTGGCACCTTACACGGAGACATGGGCTAAGAAGGTATCTGTGAGAGAGCTCTTCCCAAGAGCTCTCCCAGTGATTGTACACAGAGAAGCAAGGTCTGACAAAGCTGGGCTTGGTTTAGGCTACCTTGGTGATCTACCAAAGAGCTTGGCATGCCAAATTACCAGGGAGAGAGAGTCCTTAGCTAGACCGTTTAATGAATCAAACCAGGACAGATGGAAAAATGCTGTTCACAGGAGGAAATGTCCATATGCCCTTCTGTATGCAAAGAGGTGAGTAGTAATGTTAGTGTTTCCCAGCAACATCAAAGTAGAATATTTCTTTTGCAAGGGCAGAAATAGCTCAAATTAGTCAAATGGTAATGATTCCATAAGCCATAGGAAAGTTTTGCGCTGTAAGTGCAGTCCATGCACCCTCCCATTTCCACTGCTGCATACAGAAAGGGGCTTCCAAATCTGATCTCACTCACCCAAATCTGATCTTACTCTCAAGAACAGTTAATTCCAGCCTTTCCATCTGTACAAGAGGCTCTAAAGGCGTGACAAAAAGTAGTTGCTAAGTATTTGATCTCTGCACCAGGGTGCTGCTAACAACTCCAGCGCCCTGCAGAGCAGCTGAGTCCAAAAGGAAACCCTTCTTGTGGGAATTGCAGCAAGTAGGTCGGTTGCTGTGGCTGTCACATTCCTTCAGAAGAAAAGACAGTACCCTGAGTGGGAAAAATAGAGCAAAGTGCCCTTCCTTCTCTACTGAGGAGGTGCACTCAATTATTGTTAGACTAGAAGGGCTCCGCTATGCCAGCTACATGCTTCCAAGTACCTGTAGCAAAACCTGTACCTTGTTTGTGTGAAGGATTCTTCCCTGCCTATATTTTATTTCTAAGGTTTCATTTGAAAATAGAGGATTGTACAGTAATTTCACGAATACAAGCCGCACCAATTTGACCAAAAGTTTGGTGGAAACCCGGAAGTGCGGCCAATATTCCGGGGCGGCTAATACATGAACAATATTCTAAAAGCTACCAACATGGAAGTGAGAGCCCGCGGCAGCCCCAAGCCAAGCTGGAGCCCGGCCGGCCCCGGCAGAGGTGGGAAAGCCTGGCAGAGGCGGGGCCAGCAGTGTGGGGGGCGGGCGGCAGAGCCTGAGCCAGCAGGGTGGGGCAGGGGGGCGGCAGAGCCCAGGCCAGCAGGGCGGGGGAGCCTGGGAGAACTGGGGCTAGCAGTGCAGGGGAGCATGGCAGAAGCAGGAAGGCCGGCGGGTGGGGCTGCCTGGCAGCGGGGGAAGCCCAGCAGAATCGGGGCCAGCAGCGTGGGGGAGCCCGGCGGTGCGGGGGCCTGCAGTGCCGGCCAGGGCGAGCGAACGCGGCGCGGCGCGGCCGGCGAGCCCGGTGGCGGCGGCGGCAGCCCGCCGGCAGGGCTAGCGAACGCGGCAGCGGGGCGGTGCTGACGGGAGAGGGGGGCCAGCAAGCCCGGCGGCGGCGGCAGCACCACCTGGCCAGCCCCGCCGAGCCGTGGCGCTGAGCTGGACCACCCGGCCCCGTTGGCAACCATGAGTGGGCCGAGCCTTCCTGGCCCCGCCCCGAGCCAGTAAAGCCCGCTATGCCGCGATCCTGTTACTAATTGGCCAATTTGTGAAAGCTGCGCACGGATTCTCGCGACGAACGAAAGTGCGGCTAATATTCGGGGTGCGGCTTATCTATTGACAAAGACAGCAACATTGTCGAGGCACCGGAAGTGCGGCTTATAATCCGTGCGGCTTGTATTCGTGAAACTACTGTAATTTATTTACAGAGAAGAAAGAAATCAACATGCAAAACTCATATTTCAAATTATTACTGATTTTACTGCCGAAAGTCAGCTGTTCAGACAGTTGAAAATAATTGTCTTTAACATGTGTTGGGAAGGAACTAAATATGTGTAGAGAGATGCATGTCCAGGCATTTTTCTTGAACAACCATTTCCTTTTCCCCTGCATTTCAATCTATTTCTACCTGTTGTCTTAAAAGCCCTGTGACTGGATTTTGAGTGAGATCATGAACCTCTTTCCGTTGAGCAGAGCTACAGGCCTTCTAAGGGAAGGTGCTTTTATGTACTTTCCCTTTGCACGGATTTTCCCATCTGTAAGGCAAGGATGACAGCTCTGACCTCATCTTTTGAGTTCTGCAGGCTGACAGACAGGAGCCAAATCACCTCCTAAGAAGAAATAGTAACGTGTTTACTTTATGATGTAATGCAAAGAGCTGTGGTTAGAGACTCAAATGAAGAGCTTTGTGGGCTCAAGTAAAGAGTGAGAAAGAGCTTTTATAGGGGAGGGGGAAAAAGAACGTTCAGTTCTTTCAACCTTCCTAACTTCTAATCCATGGCAACCTGCTGCTGAGGACAACTGAGGGAGATGCACTGAATCAGCACATCTCTCAGCTGCCTTGGACACTCACTCTCCTTGCCCACTCTTTGGGCTTTCCTGGCTGTTGCTGGGTCTGTATTTATACCATGCTCCTCAGATACTACAGTGGTGGCTGTGGTATAAATACTGCCAGACAGCTGTCTGTCACTCCTGCCATTGACAGGCCCCAGGATGGCACAGATTTTAGATAGCAATGGGTTTCTGTGGTGGGAGAATTTTGAGCTGCTTTCTGACACCTTGAATTCCTCCACCTTGGGACTCAATGCCTGCATGTACATTGAGGGAAGCTGGGATGAACTTGGGACAAACCTCTTCTGTTGCTGACAGCATTGTTTTGAGCTGTGCCATGATAGACACGACCTGTAAGGTTTGCTGCTCCCATAGCATTGAAGGAGAGTATAAATCTTAATGTGCCTGCCAATGTACTGTTAATTTTGGGCAGAACTGGCTCTCCTCCAAGTGGTACAGAGAACAGGTTTGAGGCAATCATGCTTCACACGCCTTTTGCAAACAGACATCTGAGCAGGGAAATCAGTCACAGTCATCCCTGGAGAATGGTCACAGGATTCTGGAGGGGTGATGGTGGCAGTGGTGGTGATGGTCAGGAGCTCTCTGAGCTCCTTTGTGGGGAGCATTAATCAGAAAGGTAAATGCTGTGTGCATGAATGAAGGCCCTTGCTATTTTGTGAGTAATCCTGAATATAATTTCAATATATTCATGTGAAATAAAGTGTAAAAGGAGTGGACAGAGAGTAGAGACAGCAATGACAGTTTATAATTTCTGAGGGGTATGAGCATCCTGATATTTTTGGAGGCAATACCTAAGGACTCATCAGTCACTACTGATTGCTCTGAACCCCTACCCTTCCACTTGGGACTGTGTTTCAACTGTTCAGCTAAGCCACAAAGGTGGCCTGTCACCTAAATTTAAAGACCAGATTTAAATTTCTGCAACTGGAGTTAGCACGTCTGAAGCCAAGGGAGTGGAAAAAATAGAATTTTCCTTCTTGGTGAGACTTTGTTTGACAGCTACAGAGTTGCCCAATATTTCTCATCACCTATTCAGGATAGTTCATTTGTTTTATGTTTTAATCAGGAGACAAACAGGATTTCAGGTAGATGTTTTGCTCTTTGTGTAGCTGTCATATCACAGCATCTCTGCCTCATCCCAGCTGGAACAGAAGATTAAGGATGCACACAGCAGACCAAAAAAATGTAACATGGCTGATGCTGTTCTTGGCCTTGCACCTAGCCTTCCAGGCTGCCTTGCTTTGGGCCATGGGAGGTGAGTGGAAAGAATGAGAGGCTCAGAGGGTCACATCCATGTCTTGGTGATCAGGAACTTCTGGTTTGCCTTTTTAAGGGTGAGCAGTCCTGTTTGAACCCTACCTTCCCACTGAAGACAGAATAAAAAATGCCTTTCAAGTCAAGCCACCATTAAGCCATTCATCAAAATCAAAGCCTCTGAGCATTTCTGTGGCACTAGGAAAAGAATAAAACCATGAGAGGAAGTAAAGGAGTGCAGAAGTTACGAGGGAGAAAACAGTCTTCCTATCACGTTCCTTTTTCCTACCTTTTTAACTTGATAACCCACAAGTTCACGGTATTTTAAGTGCTTTTGCCATTTACACTAAAGCAGCAGTGAAAGAGAAAAAATTGTTACCATAAGAAAAATGTAGGCAATGTCATACCTTTTATAAAACTAAGCATCAGGACAATATTTTGTTCCTAGTTACTTTAGAGTAGATAAAATACATCTAATTCTGAACTATTGGGTAGGAAGATTATGTGTATTGGATATATGCTTTGAGATATCACTGGGGAAAAAATCCTTTGAGATACCACATGGAGAAAGAGCCTTTAAATCACTGAAGCTTTCTGTGTTGAGGGGTGGAAATGATGCTCTGGACAAGTGTTTCCGTAATGCCAGCAGAGGAAAAACAGATGAGACTAGCCCCAGGCATGGAAGCAGCATAATAACACCCCTGGGGGGCTTGGGTGCTGAAAGCAATTTGTGAACTCTTGGGAAACATCAGAGCAAAGGAAAGCTCAGATGTTTTCTTCCAGTACAGGACATGCACAATCAAACTTGCAGGCAAATGGTCAGGGAGCCAGACAAGCTATCAAAAGAGTAATGACAGGGTAGACACGAACTAGAAGTAACAAAGAAGGAAAGATGGAAGAAAGAAACATCCTGGAGTGGAGAGGCAGATAATAAAAGGGAAAGCCCAGAGCCTCATTGCTGGTTGTAGTTGTAGTCATAGCAATTACTTTTTGAAGACTATATTTAAATAGCTTTCAATACATGTGGGTCATGGCATAAACAGCTGCTCCTCCTCAAAGCTAACGTCATTGAGGAGGAATAAAAAAGTGAATTTGTAAATGTGTCAGTCTGAGGAATCCTAATGCAACCTATGGGTTAAGAATATTTGATGAAGTTGCTCTTGGGTTTAAGTAGGGAATAGTATTACACTTTCAATAATGGTGGTAGGGAATATCTATTTTCATTAGAATGAGAATTAAAATCGTAATCTTTGGCGTAACTAAAATTATACAGCTCTTTAACCTTAACACTAAGTGTCTCTGGATCATATACAATCTGTGATAGAGAAACTGAGGTTCCATTGCAATTTGTAGCTCCCAAAATGATGTAGTATAACGAGGAAGTCCCTATGACACATTAATGTGTATGTGTACCCAGGAGGAGGGAAACACCAGCAGGCAGGAGCTGGAGAAAGCTGTCTGAGGAAGAAGCAGGTAAACCAGCCTACCTGTAAAGTGCCTGGGTGCTGGGCAGATGGTAAGCTAGTGGATATTTGGAACAGGAGAATTTGCTGGTTTTATAGTTTTGTGTCCAAGATGCACTGTGCTTTGGAAAACACAGGGACTATACACTGCTTGCACTGTTGGGAAGCAGGACAGGGATGGCACTCACTGAGCACAGTGCCCACCATTCTCCGTATCATGATGCAGAAGGGCCTGTTTGGGAGAACATCACTTTTCACAGAGGGAAGTGGACATCTTGCTTTTCTCAGTGCTAAAGCACTAATAGCTTATCCCTGCTGTTTTAGGGGCTGGACTAAGAGTATAAGGGATTTCAGAAATGTGAGACTCCATCAGAAGCAGAGTCAGGAGGCCACTGACAGCCGTGAAATGACAGAGACAAAGGTAGAAGACAAGAGGCGTATGATGGCAGGGGTCAAGCTGGGGAGACCTGCTCAGCGCTACTTATCCTGAGAATCGCCCGTGCTGGAGAATTTAATCCCAGGGGATGCAATGATGCACAGCAGCACCTCGTCCTTGTCTTCAAGGAGAAAGAAAGGCTTGGTGTCTTGAGGAGCTGGCTCTCTCTGCAGGTCTTTTCATGCCAGTAACTGTCAGATCTGTATGCCTATCCTCCTGGATGCCACAGCTGCTGGGCTCCCCAGAGATGTGGTCCATGTGGTATTTAGAGAGCAGTGCAGTGCCTTTCTTCAGAGCTTGGTCTGACAAGGCATAAGAGGAGTGGAGCAATGTCAGCCTCCAAGGCCTGTCTGCCCTGTGGCATTATTTCTGTTTGGATGAACTGATGTACAGAAGGGTAATATTAAATGTTGGCATATAAACAAGCATATAAAAATATTAGGGGAAAATTAAAGTCAGAACAGCCTGTGGAGATCATCCAGTCTGACTTCCATCCATAAGTCTGTTGCTCAATCTCTGTGCACCTATCAAGGGCATTTTCATGAGTTTTTAAAAACAACTTTTGTCAGTGCAGTAATTGCATCATAATTACCTCATTATGTAGCCATAAAAAGTGAGGATGATGATAAAAATTCAGAGGAAAAAGAAGACAAAATTACATCAGAGCTCTTAACTCTTAATCTTCCAGCATTAACATTGGAGTTAAACCACAACTATGAATCCCAAATGTTATCCACTGATATGTGTGGGTTAGCATCTGGTCTTTTGGTTAAGTATTTAAAATAAGTTACGTATTCAAAATTATTTGTGTGGTCAGAAAACATATGGCCTTACTAAATTATGTTTGGGTTTGCTGACCTAATTTCCAAAAAAGTGAAGATAATGTAGAAAAAATGCTAATTTTTGGTGACAATAGTAGAATTTCACAATTTCACAATTTCAGAATCTTGCCCCATGAATGATATGGTTATTTTCAGAAAGAGATGAGGGTCAAACAGCCTTTTATGACTGGAAATGTGAGACAATAGATAATCAGCACTGTAAGGAGGTTTTTCAGAAAGTTCTTTCTTTTGACAAAACCCTCCTAATTTGTATACAAGTAGATTCACATATCCTTTTCTGAGACTCGTGTCTGCTCTGTAGCACAAGCTTTGTTGATGATATAGCAGTTGTTTGAGGGGTTTTTATTATTCAAAGAAGTGTGGGATAATTTTTATGGTTAAAAAGACATACGTGTGGGATAGAAGGGTGTTGAGGAGTAGAGGGCTGCAACCCTGCTCCTCGTAGTCTCTCTTCCCTGCCCAACACCTCCATCCCAGGGAGTATTTTACTTTCTGAGAAAGCAGGTAGTTTGAGACATAAGTCAAAGCTTTGATACTTTGCTGTGTGGCAAGGAAAAACATAACCTTGGATTTGGGTAGCTGGCCATTTAAAAAAGCACCGTAGTAAACTCTGTGATGGTATCAGCAGGTAGCTCTTATTGATGTGTGACATAACTGGTTGTGGTTTCTTCCTGGACAGATATCTGCACCTAAAAATAAACGTGACACAGTTTGTGTTTTTAGCAAGATGGCACAAATACTTTTCAAATTACTCTGTTGACTAGAAAACAATTGCACTTCATCCTCTGATGAGTGCTGGCACCTGCTGCCTCCTGAAGTTTATTTGCGGCATGAATCATCAGCGGGGCCTTGAAGTGTCATCAGTCCATTTTAGGCTCTGCAGACCTGGAATGCACGAAGACCTGGCCTTTTATGGACTCCACCTGGAAACCCATCTTCTGCTGTAGCATTTGAATCTTTGTTTTGTTCCTTGTCTCGTGTCCCTCCTGTGGTAAGGGCCTGTAACCTGCATATCCAAATGATGGAGTTCATGCTGCTGGAGTGGGAGCTCCCTTTGGCTCCACCACTCCAAGTGCTGAGGACTTCAGTTTCCAGATTGTCATCTCACTGTGCAGAAGCCAAGCACCAATCTTGCCACCCGGTGGCCTGTAAAGGAAATTAATGGAATGCGATCATATCCGTAAACTATTAGAGCAGTGAAAAGGATATTTCTGTACAAAGACTTATTATAAGCTTTTCTCACAAAAAATGTGGTCAAAGCTGGTTTGTCCTGTTATTTTCAGAGAAAACTTGTATGTGTTACATTCTTTCCCAAACTGCTAGTGGCTTTATAGCCATAATATCTTTAATTATTTCTGCACACATTTCACCATATTCAGAAATTATTTACAACCTAGAGATATAAGGATCATACATGTCTCTACTCAGAGCTGCAGAAACTCAATACTTTAAATGCCCTTGGATACAAACAGTGGTCTACAGTGGGCACTAGTGTTATTATAGTAGCATTTACTAAGCTAGGGTGCCCTGCTGAATGCTGAGGGGCATGTTAAGAAATATACTGGCTCCTTAAAAAAGGAGGTGGAAGGTAAGTCATGATGTGGCATGGTTTCCCAGGGAGAAAAGCTCCATGAAGTCCATATCTCTGTGAGCCTGGCTGAGGTTGTTTGCGCTGGCAGTAAATTCAGAGTTTCCAGTGAGTGAAGAGCACACATGCAAGGCAACAGGGTGTCAAGGTGCCAAAGTTAACATCAGGTGAGCTGGCTCTGGAGTCAGCAGCAATGTAGGCACCACAGCCAAGCACTGTGCAGGAGGAAACTGCCTTGGCTGAATGCAAGCGGTCACAGTAGGATACAGTCCTTGCCCCTGCTGCACAGCAAGGTGTAGGAATGTGTGAGGATGGGGGACACATCATCCTGCACCGCCCTGCACGGAGTGGGCACGTTCTGGGTGTCCTAGTGTACCTCTTGCCATGCACACTGTCCCTGCGCCCAAAGCCAGAGCCTCTCAAATAGCTCTTGAGAGCTGCACAGCCACCCCCGCGCTCCTGCACTAAGACAAGACAGCTGCAACTGATCCCTCTTCCCCTTTGCCACCTACTTCAGCCAGGCACGGCTGGCAAGGGTTTAGCTTTCCTTAAAATTCCCAAATGTCTTCTGCCTTGAGTGAACATGACCCATGCAGAGCTTGATTAGATAGTCCACCGCCCACAGCATTTCAATATGATTGACTTAGACCCTGAGGGCTTCAAACCTGCTCTTCCTGACCTGGATTAGCGCTGCTAAAATATGGGCACAGCAGATGTCTCTTCTGTCCCACAGGTGCCAATCCGCCCCTTAGGTGCCCCTAAATGCATATCTCTTAATGCTGCTTAGCAGGGGACTCTGCAAGGTTCCTGCAGACACTGGCCCCATCCAGGAGAGTGCCAGGTGTTAGCTTGTTTAAAATGTGGTTGCATCATACAGTATTGCAATAATTCACCTGTAAGAGGCAAACATCTAAACTGAACATAAGCCATAAATTACAGCTGAGAAACAAGCAGGTTTTGGAGAAATCCACAACAACCTGAATTTTTCCGGGACTTTCCATGAGACTGCCAGATCAGCCTGAAAAAGTTCAAATAAAGCAAGTTCCCATCCTTACCCTGCAAAAGCAAAAGCAGCTCAACTTTGCCTCTTTCTAGGCAAAAGTAGTCAAGCATTTTGGGCAGAAGTAACTTCTAATCCCTCTGTGGGAAACCGTCCCATCCGTCTCTTTGTACCATTTGGAATGTTTTAAGACAACAAGCTCTGTAATTTAGGCCCAGCACAGCAGAAGAATAGTGATCACCTGATGAAGGCTACTGAAGCCTCACTGGGACCTTCTGAACAGAAACTCTTCATCTGCCTCTGCTCTGTGCCACTGCACAAGCAGACCACACCAAGGACCTAAGCACTGCCTTGTTCTGGGCTGCCTTCAAGTGCAGGAGGTGAATTTTATCAGGATGCCAGTAAAGTCAGCCACTTCTGTCTCAGGGCTCTGTGAATGTCTAATGAAGGTCAGAACATTCTCCCTGATGGTTATCTGTGCTGCTGTCAGATGTAACGAGAGATGTGTGAAAGCACAGGCTCTGTTCTGCTCAACAGGCTAAACTGAGATCAGGGAAGGTATTGTAGCAGATATTTCCTCCCATCTGGCAGCTCTGAGAGCTCACTCTATGGAGAGCTCACTTTCCATATGGAAAGGTCAAATGAACTTCGCACTTACTAAATTTTATTAGCCAATTTTTGACATCCTTCCTGATGGCTCTACCACATGGCTCGCTTGAGCTCTTCATCCTTCATTAACAGTGATAATGATGATCATTTTTACACTTAGCTCCCAGTCCCTTGACCATGTACATGCCTGAGGGCTGCTCAGCCTTGCACTGGCTCTGCTTTTGTGCAGACATGGTGCAATTACTTACCCTGCAAATTAAAACACTCCAAAATAATTTACTGCTTAGACAGCTCACCCTGCAAGAGTCTTTAGCACTAAACAAGACTGGGTAAAATAAACCCAAAGGGAAAGAGGTTTTCAAAGAGAAGACCAATAACTGTGCATTTGTACTGACCTAGCTGAAACTTGCCTTGGAAGCATTCTGCAGTCTGTCACCAAAATGTGCTGTATTTTGAAAGGGATACTTCGTACCTAGTGTATGATTTTAGCCAAAGCCCACAGCTGTACTGCAATGTTGCCATGGTGTGGTAGAATTTGTATTGTGTTCTGGTGTGTAGGTTGGTTTTCAGCATCAGGTCTCATGAAAACATTACCTGTGATTTAATAGAAGAATTTGACAATGACCACTGACTGCTCCAGACGAGTAAGTCTATCTACACTGTTTTCAAAAAATCAGATTCATTTTCAATTTTAAATATTTGGGATTGGCAACAAAGTTAACTTCTAATCAAGAGGCAGAAAGTTAACATGTACCTTGTCTAAGGTGTTGCTGTGATTATTGCCAGCATCACAAACTTTGGCTTGCTTTTTCCACACTTCCATGTTTTAAACCAATATTAATCAAAATTGAAGTAGCCCCCAACAGTCAGACTACATCAGCAACTAGCCTAACAACTGGTGAATCCTCTAGAAAACATCAACAATTCAGGGCTTTTATAGTGAATTTCTGAATTACATTTTTTTTTCTAATGCTCTGAACTTCACAAGTAACCTTTGAAGTACAGGGTTGTGCTGAAAATATCTGTTGATCTTTATACAGTGCCTCTATAAATAGCTAGTGCAGCTATTGCATCCCTGCCTCAACACTTAGGTGACAAAACCACATTAATGTGACCAAAAAAAATTGTCTGTGGACAGTATCTGGTTCTAAAGGCAAAAAAATTTAGTAAGTCTCACATATTATTATTCCTGTGTTCTCCTGAGATATACTTTGGTCCTGTCCAGCACAAAGGAGATAATGGGGATTCTTGCTATGGTACCCTAATTTAAAATTAGGCTGAGGAGACCTGCTAAAATGCTGTCTGATCAATACAAATCCAACACGATACAATGGGATGCTCTTTTGTCTAGAAACTTGGGTCAGGTAATGTCCAGGTGGGCGGACTTTTCTGGTGCCTGGTGGAAGTGCTGGAGCAGCCAGTGCTGCAGGTTATTCAACAGGTGGAACGAGCATTCAGTTGTGCTTTCATGCTGGTGTAAATCTGGAGATGTGCTGTAAAACCAACAGAACAGCTATTCTTTGGGTCAAAATGGGAGAAGGTTCACATTCAGGAGCACCTGATCAATGGAAAGTACCCAGATATGAACTCAGGACATGGTTTTATTTCTCTAGTTTGCAAATACCAAGTATCAGATAAACTTTTTTGTTAAAAGGAAGTTGTGTTTTTCTTCTGTAAATGATACTCATTTGCAGGGAAACACTCTGCACAAAAAGAACAGCAAGGTTATACAATTGCAGAAAACTTTGGACTTGATGAGCCTTGTGGGTTCCTTCCAACTCAGAATTTTCCATGAATATGTGAATCAAAGCATTATAAGGGATACTGATGGCTCTGCTGACTTTCCTGATTGCTAGTGGAGGAGGTGAATGGTGTCCTCCCAAGATAAAGTCACAGTTTTTGGCTTCAGTCACAGGTCATATCATCCTCTGACAAGCACAATAGAAAAAGCTATTTCTTGAACTTAGAGTTGTATCCTTTTTGAGATATTCTTTAAACACAGGTGCATTTTTAATATGTTCTTATGGAGTATTTTTCTCACTACTTCTAGTACTTAACTTTATAAACATGACATCTGAAAATAACATCTGGGCAGAACGTGATAAAGGACAAGCATGTCCTCTTGCAGCAGCATACTGTGACAGTGCTGAATATTCAGCTCCCCAACCATTTCCTGAGTAACCAAGCTTGTGGACCAAACTACTTTGTTAAAAACAAGAATGTCATTATTTTCTTCCACACTGGTACCCAGAGAGCTCTCTGTGAAAGCCCAGTGTGATTCGTCTTCAGCAGGCATTAATGTATGTGGGGGCAGAAAGGTTTTGTACATGTGTTTCTGCCTTGTCTGCTTGACTTTTGTGCCAGCTGCACAACCGTGTGCTGTGGAGTGGCAAAGCTGCCTAACAGACGAAGGCAGCTGCCAGGAGAGCTGCTGCTGATCTCCCAGCTGCTTCTCCCGTAACCTTGGATGACCATAGTTTCTGGGTAAGGGGAGAGAACATGAACCTGTGGGTTGGGATCTGATAAATCGTGCCTTTCCCCCAAACATATGTGATTAGTTCTATCACGATGGCCTAAATCATGTAACTTGAGAGCCTAGCCATGTACAGTAGAGACCAGCTTTGGTCTGCTCAGCTCAGTCTATGGGCTGTACTCTCTCCACCACTGCACAGCTCTTCTCAGGTTGCCATCATATCTCTGTAACTGCTTTTGGCTGTATCTGAGCACTAAAACAACTGGACAGCCACAACAGGATACACGTTGAGTAAAGCTTTATTGTCAAGTGATGCTGGATTTTTGCCCAACCACTTTAAGTGCCCATCCACTTCAGCATATTCGCAGGAGGAGGTATGGGGGTTTCAGCTGAGAGAGTGATTTGTCCAAAAAGATTAACATGTGCTTCCTTTTATCAGCCAGGGTTAAAAAATCATTATGCTGTGTTCTCTGCTTGCTTTATGTATTCAATTCATGTGACTTACATCATGGAAAGTTAAGTGGCTTGAACTGCTGGTGCACCAGAACAAGACCTTAATGGACTCCTCTTTTTCCAGCATAGAGTGGAACATGCCCTAGTTGAATGCATTTGAACCAGGGCTCCGGAGTTCATTCAAGCTAAATATATCCCTGCAGTGCTGTCAAGGTATCAGGCACTAAGCTTATATATAACTACATTTTTTCTATACAAACCCACTCATGTGGTTTTATACCAATCAATATAACAGCCGAAAGCACAAAGTAGATTTCATTTGCTTTCCTTTTAACCACATAGGCTCAGCCAGATTACTGATCCTAGCTCAGACAGAGCTACACATCTGAGAAATCTTTTTATTGAGACCCCACCACATACATAATTATGTGTACAATATATGCCTTTATGCACCAAAGTGATTAATCTGAGATAAAAAACCAATTACTGTCTACTAATGAAAGACAAGCTGGGGCTTTAGGTGGGTTGAACTCTCCCTTTGCTGATTGTCCTTTAAGTTTTGGTGAAAAGCTATACTCTAGAAGCATTTTCTCCTTTCTGGGATTAGTCTTGGCAGGGTTAGGACATAGGAATGGAAATATGTAAAGTAAAGGGATAAAACTCAACTTAAGTTCTAGTTTTCCTGTCATCTAAAGTACAGCGTAGCAGGTGTGAAATAGCTCTTGTGGGGAAAAAAATCTAGGCTCTCTCTTTTTTAAAAATTATTTTTAATCTTTTTCCCTTCACAAATGCTTAAACAAACAAAATCTCTCTGACAAGGAGCACATCGTCAGGTTTGGCCCTTGAAGGGTCTTCACTGTTGCAGAAGGTGTGTTGTGATGACGAGGAAAAACTGCTCACATTAGGATATCCAAAGATGAGGTACCCCAACTTAACTGCTCTGCTTTTTCAGGTGAATAAATGGCTAGCACCCCAGCCAGCTACTTTAAAACTGTCTCAGGAATCTGTGTGCTACATGCTGACCTGCAGCCAGCAGCTAATACAGTTGTTACTCATGTCACTGGGTAGCAATCTTTTGTGCCATCTAGGTAGTAAAAGATAACAATTACTAGAGTGTGGCCAAATGCAATTTCCCACTGGTCACTTTAGTGACTGACAACTTCAGACCTGTCTGTTCATTTGGGTTAATTTCAGCAAATGGTTCAGAGAAAGAGTTGTTAAGTGTTCAAATTTTCTGAAACAGGGGTTTTGCTTTCTTTTTCCAAACTTGATGGACAGAGAGAAACCATTCAGAGACGGGAAGGGGAAGGTTTTCTTTCTTATTTCCCTCAGCCTTGAGAGTTATCCAAAGCAGAATATGACACATGCTCAGTTCCATGATCCCCTGGCCATGGTGTACTGGTGCAGGTGGAGGGATAAGAAGCCATCCAGCAACTGCAAGAGCCTCTAAGCAGGAGAGGCTTCTTTGGAGGAGGGACACGGCTCCATGGGGGTTGGTTTGGCCCTGGGCTCTGGGGCTGAGGGAAGAGGAGTGACCTCCAGAATCCCGCTGGGCTCTAGGGAGCCCATTGCCTCAGAGGGTTTGCACTCATTGCCGAGCAGCTACAGACTTTAGTAACAAAGTGGACAAATGCTTCAGTATTTTGGCAGAATTAACTTCACAGCAGCCAGTATTTGCCCAAAATTCTCCCTGCCTCTTTACCAGGATGATCAATTTATTAATGGAAAGCCTCCACAAAGGCAACCCTTGAGGACGAGGTTGGTGCATGCTGCAGAGAGGAGGATTCCCAGGAGGGTGTCAGGGGAATTGTGGTCAGTGTCTGCCCGGCCTGGGCATGTAAGTCACAGGGATTTCAGAGAGCTCATCGCTTCCTGGGAAGCACTCAACACCTCACAGGATCAGGCCTGCACACTCTGTGCAGAGCACCCTACTAAACCCCACACCCCTGGGTGCCGAGACACCATTTGTGTTCTCAATATGCTGTGGTAAAGGAAAGTAGCAGACACGGAGATAGAACCTCAGCCTCCTTGCAGAAAAGAGAATACACCATTTTTGTGTTCAAAGTATTCCTATTTTTTCTATTTTTCAAAATATTCCTATTTTTCACTGTTGATTAAAGGAATTGTGGGAAACACAGAAGGGGATAAGAAAATACCTAGCATAGCTATAGATAGATATTGTAAGTTTTGTATAACTATCGACAATATGCTATAGCATATCTATAGCTATGTTTTGATTGAGAGATACTATATGTTTTGAGGCCAAACTTGAAACTGCAGTTTAATGAAAATTGCATTAAGTTTCAGCATGGTAAGAACTGCTCAGCTGATGAAGGATATGTTCAGGTGCTTGCAGTCTTCTAGAGGATGTATTAATTCATTGCACAAGGTAAAAAAAAATAACCTAACAAATCCAGACTTGGTGTTGATACTGCTTTTTGGAGAAACTGTATTAAGATGAGAGAGATTTTTATATTGCAAATGAGAAAGTGCTTTTGCTCTGGTTAGATGCACAAAGACTCATTCTTAGAGTGCACATGCACCTCTGTTAAATGTATATATTTGACTACAAGCTCTTCCAGACAGTTTATCCTCTTGTTCTGTGGAGAAATGCAGTTTCTCTAAGTTAAAACTGTGGTAAAATTCCTGTAGAAACTCTTACTATTTATGATTCTGAGGCTAGTTATTAAGAGTTGACCTTTTATGTATTTTTGCAAAGTATAGGCATTGAAATTTGTATAACTTTCAATAACATATTCTGCAGAAAAATACATAAAACCAAATTTTATCCACCAAAAAGTATTTTGAAGGGTAAAATTACAGAATAATGCCTCACATAAATAACCTTTTCTTACCTCACTTGTCAGTTGAGTGTGGGGAGCTACTTACACATTTTTCATCTCTGTGAGATCTGGAAGGATCAAGGACAAAATAAAAATAAATAAATAATAAAGTAGACCAATTTAAATAAATCCCTTGCTCTAGTATTACTCAGCTTCTGCCAAGCTATCATTTTCCAGCCTTATAAAACCGTCATGTCATTAGTGTTTTGGGATGGTCTCCTTATAAACCTGACCTTTATAATGGATTTTACACATGGATTTAAAAATCTTATTCTTGCTTTGCTCTGCAGTTGCCTTATGTACTGACTCAAAGCTTTTGTCAGATGGAAACTGCTGGTTATATAACTCCTCATTACAGCTTCTCACCTGCAATTCTTTAATTTTAAAGCCAAGCCAGCAAGCAGAGAAGCACACACAAAAGCATGGATGTGACCTTAATTCCGGGCAGGCAGGCCACATGCGGATCATAATGGTGTTTATTGAGCTCCCCTATATATAGCCCCTCCATCCCAAGGGAGCTTCGCTCCGGGGGCTGCTCGGTGCCCTTGTCCCTGCCAGGCAGAGGGAGGGAGGCACTTTAGCTAGATTTTGCTGGGAGCCCAGTGAGAAATGCCTCGGGATGGGGCTGCATGCATCACGCCCTGCTCTGTGCCCAAACATAGTCCCCGTGGCAGGAGCTGGGCACAACCAGCTGGGATCACCTTCCACAGGGCCCTCCCGGCATTATTTATTGAACGTTGGGAGCAAATGAATCCCAATCCGACACTGGCTGCTCTCCAAAGCATGGCAATTTCATGTTACGGTCTCAGAGCAGATCTGCAACTGACGGCTCAAGCACGCTGTAGGAGCTCTTCTTTGTCAGCAAACTGTTGCCTGAGCTCAAAACCCTTCTGCAATGCAGTTGATTGCATAAAGCAACGGTATTATCCCATATAAAATCCAGACTGACTGCTTGCATTTTTAATTCTAAAGTAAGTGAGGAAAAAAAATTGTACTGGTTTATGTTTTCATGTGCTGGCCCCTGGCTAGTTAAAAACTGATTTTTAAAAGTATTAAAATAATAAAACTAGATTTAACAAAACCTAGTAGTAAAAATAAGAAATTAACAAACCATGAGAAAATTAAGAAAAATAAGTATAAATGAGTATAAATAAGATATATTTTTAAATATAACACAAAACATCATAAAAATATAATCCATTTACATTCACAGTACTTCAAGAGATAACTCCTTGTTTTCTCATGTCCAAATACCCTGAACTGTGAAGGCAGGTTTTGAGCCTGAACTTTTCAGCTGAAATCCACCTCTATAATCAGTTTTGTGTAATTTTAGTGAATGGTCATAAATCATCTCTCTTTCACCCCACCAACTTGGCTGATAACAACTCAAGGAAAGGTCATGGTTTCGGGTTTTTTGGCAATCATCTCCACAGTTCCAATAATCAGATACATCTGCAGTTCTCAGGTTACCCAATAATACTGTACAAAGAATAGGGTCACTGAGGAAAGTTCATTTCCAAAGCAGGCCCATGACTGGAGATTTGAACAGACCCAGCCACCTGGAGAGTTGCTCCTGTGGAAGAAGGACTTAGAGACACCTGGGGGAAAGAGCAGCAGAGTGGAAATCAGTCAGTATAACTTCAGTCCTTGGAGAAAAGTGGGCATTAACTTGCACTCTGTAGGCAAAGAGAAAGAAACATAAAGGACAGGTAAATAACAATGTGAGTTTGATGGAATTTGTTCTTGGTGAGTTGTTCTAAAATGGGGCAACAGGCTTTGCACAGAGAGCAGAAATGGTGTTTGCCTTTCACAGGGAGTGATTCTCTTCTGTTAGCCAGGTAGGAAAGAACTTTGCTGGTGAAATTGTGTGGTGAGAAAAGACTGTTTGGATTGTGTTTGAAGGCAAATTACAAATACTGCATGATTTGTGTAGTAGTGAACATGTGGGGCTCAACACCATTGTGTTTGTTCAGTATTTTCATCAGCGCCTGGAGGAAGAATGGAAAACGTGCTCAGAATAGGGCCCAAGCCAAAGGACACAATCATGCCAACATGAAAAAAATGGATGTTACCCAGGGAGGGATGAGCAGTTGCAAAATTATTCCTTCTCTCTTCTCACTGAGGGGGAGGCTCCACCTGGTATCTTGTAGTCACCAATTCTCATGGCACCTAGAGATGGGCTAAAGGACAACTGAGGAGCACTGGTGAGAGATGCAGCTGGTATGTCCCACGGGTAAAGTGAACCTAGGTCTAGTGAAAGCTGGAGATTGAAGGAGATTGGTCACCCTTAGTTATGAAAGAAAACCTCTAGTATAGAGTGGGAATCATCTTCTTCCTCTATCTGTGGCAGAAATAATGGATTTCCAGCAAGGAGAAGCCAGATAGACCTGAGGTACATGAACATATGGACAATCAGGTGCCAGGGAATTGGCCTGTGGAAGCCATGAATCGTCTGCAAGCAGAAGTTTGTCAGTGCAGGCTGGACAGGCACCTGCCAGCATGTCTGTGAAAGCAATAAAATGTTTATAATTAGTCTTATTCAACAGATTCCTGCAGTTTTCATTTGCTATTACTGTCTACATGTAATAGCCACCAGAATATTCTCTTGTATCACTGACGTTGTAGACACAGTTTAATCTGACATGCATGAAATTCAGCAAGTATTTGATTTATTTTGTCTGAGTAGCAGACATCCCATATAAATACACAAACACATATTTAGACTGTATTTGCAGCACAACTGGAAAGTAGGGCCGAAATCTAAACTCGTTCTGGGATTATGTTCCTGCCTGTTTGCTTTGGCATGAGATTTTGGGGTCTGGAAGAGAAGGATGGGTAGCAAGGGGGAGGATCTGTTTTAAAAGCATATGTATCTTCTGCAGCCCTTGTAAGGCATCCATCAGGAGCTGCTTATAGCAAGGGCCAGAGGGAGCTGTGGGGAGGGCAGGGGTTGTTGTTTCACCAGCACTTCAGCCACTGCTGCTCACAGGGGTTCAGTTACACAGGAATGCACTGCAGAGTGTAAGGCAGTGGCCAGAACTTGATCCTATCTCATCCTAGGAGGAAAAGTGGCCTCACATTTGGGGTGCCATGCCAAGGTTTTTGAATCCTGCAAGCTCAAGCATTCAGGTTAGAGTCTTGAAATCCACCCAGCTCTGGAGTTTCTTTTGAAAGGTCTGACTCTCACTGAGAGGGAGAGATCTGCCAGGAAGGAGTGCACATTTGGTTTACATTTGCAGGTTGAGTGTTAAGAAGAGCCTCTCAATCTCTTCAACAGGCTCAGGATGGAAAAGGAAAGAAAAATCCCCTTGACTAGCATAGTCTCTGTGAGAGAAAGGATTGAGCCATCCAGGTGTTGGTTTTCATTTAGTTCTTGCTTTTTCAGTCAGACCTTTGCTACATGCCATGAGAAACACAATTTTAGTGCAAGCTACAAAAATCTCATTTTATTTCTGCTTGGTTTTGTTAGAAAGCTTCCATACCAACACACGTGTGTAGGTATTGTATTTCCTTTCAGGATATCTGGTAGCACTTGGAGATGTATAATGTGTGCTGGGCTTCACTGTTTGTTGCTAAGGCACAGATCCACCTCTTCTATTCCAAACTGATGTTTACTCCCTCCTTCTTGGACACTAGTCCTGAGAGAAAATCATGGTGCTGTTTTCAGTTTTTCCTTCTCCTTAACATACACACACAGAGAGAGAGAGAGAGAGAGAGAGAGAGAGAGAAATCCATCTACATTCCAGTAATGTATTTTTTTTGCTTTGATTTCAAAGATTACCACAGAGCTCACTTTGATAATGTACAATGTTACCACAAAACTACTGAAAAAAACATTCAATTCAATACTACTCAAGAGAATAATCAACCAAAAATTAAAGCTTCTCCCTATGACTCTATCATTCTTCATCTCTCTCTGAACCTATAGTGAGCATCTTTTGCTGTATGCATGGAATTCAGCAGAATCCTTGTGCTGTTTCCTTATTTTTCGTGTAAGACATCACTTTCCATGCAAGAAGCATAACTTCTTCTGCAGACCATCTTATTTACTGGAACAGTGTTTGTCTTCCTCATGAAAATAATATTTTTATTTTTCTTCTGTATGAGTCTGATTTTTATAACTCCTTTGTGATGACTTAACACTGTAAGAACTAAAATATGAAAAGTTGTATTAACGTTTCCTAAGGTTAAATTAACATATTAATATTTTACCTTTCCCTAGTCACAGAAAGCTCAACTAAATACTTCCCCTCTGGTTGTTCACTTTCCTGTCTGTCTCAGTTAAAGGGAAAAAGAACCCTATGCTTTCTTCTGTATGGTCTCCTATGTGACTGTACAGTTACAGTCTCCCTAACCTCACCCTTCATCTCTTGATTCTGCTTTTAAGTGTCTCTTCTCAAACACCTTTTAAATCCCATTTCCCTGTTACTTCCATGAGTAATGTATTTTGTGGTGCAGAGCTAATTCAGCCTTTCTGTATTTTCCACATCACCTTTACCCATCTGAGCTAACCTCTATGAGCAAAGGACAGAATGTGTTTACCAGAAAGCATCTAAAAGTAGAGTACCAGGTATGTTACAAAAGGCATCAAACATACAGGTTTTCTGTGATTGTGAGGACAGCTCCAGTAACACTTCATGATCCATTTAGATGCAGAAATATTAGACTTCGGTACCTTTAGTGAGTGAGAGAGATTTAAAGGTGGAAACCACAAGAGAGTAATTGATGCTAATGCATGCCTCAGCTGAGTATTGCTAGAATTATAAGGATGACATATTAGTTACTTATGTCTCACATCATTAACCAAATCACATTGATCTAATTAACAATCAGTGGAGATGTCATGCCAGCACACAGCAAGAAATTGCTGTTTGTAAGAAGATGTGATGGAGCAGTTTTCCCATGTACTTTTGACTGTGACCAAACAGGTCTATCACTTTGCTTGCTGCAGAGTTTTTCTGGTGACTGTAATAGATACAGAAAAAAGCTCCAAATCATCTACACCTTTGCAACGCTGTTGAAGCACTCTGGTCCCTTGTGAGGCAGTGCCATGGGAGCAGTCCTGGGGAGTCAGCTCCAGGTTCAAGCTGTGCACCCAAGCTTTGGATGTGATGCATGGAGGCTATTAGACACCTCCAAAACAGGATTTACAAAAGCTGACACTATGGCAGCTAGGAGGAAAGGCTGGGGAGAAGGCATTAAGCCTAAACCCCATGGAATTTTACGCTTTGCTCAGGGCCAGACTCGCAGCAAAAGCATCTCTGAGGAGCTGGCACCACATCAGAACAGAAATTTCTGATACAAGAAAAAGAGAGGGGGAAATCCTTCTCACTTCCCCCACTCTTCTAATGCCATACAGTGATTTGAGCACTTAAGCTGGGTGTCAAAGACTCACTTTTTACAAATGACATTCGGATTTGCGTGGCTCTGTACCTTGTAGCAATGTCTTAGTGCCACGGGAAATACCGTAATCTTACAGCCTAAGGCATGCAGGCCTCCAGGACTAGCCATGACTGAAAGTGGAGAAGAACAGGTGTGGATTTTATGTATGTATTTTTATCACCAGGGGCATAAATTTCCTATGCCGGAGACATCGAGTATGTTATAAACATACATGTGTGAGTGCTCCATTGTGGTTTCTGCCTCAGTTGTGAGAGTCATTGCCTGGGTTTGTAAGATTTAGTAGATTAAGTTCAGGATACCACCAAAGGAAAAGAGCAGAAAAAAACATCTTGGGACCATAGCTAGAAACTAGACTGTGAAAATAGATAAATAGTCAAGTTTCGATGCTCATTTTGGTGGGGATCTTGTCTGGCCATCTTGGCAGGAATACATGAACAACTATTGCTCAAAAAACATCATCACTTTTAATTGTGCGGGTTTGGGCAGCAAAGACGTGATTCATTGTGTGGTCTTAATGCAGGAAAACCAAACAGTAGAGGTGGGAGCAAAGTGTGAGAGACTGACACCCAAGACCCTGGTTTGGGGATCAGTGTGGGGGCACTGAGAACTTGGGGTGGAGACCTTGCTTGCGAGGAGGCATCTGGTGGAAGGCAGAGGCAGAGCAGAGGACCAGGCTGCTACAGCTGCCAGCAGTCACCCAAGTACAATGAATGACCAGGGTTTAAAACACATTCCTCGGCATCCCAGGCACTTGGAACGGACTGTATTTGAGGATCTACTCTCAGCCCAGCATCAATTAAAACTAAGATCTCTCTTAATAATGTGCTAAAATATTGTCTTTCTCTAGTTATGTCATGATTTTATTGTGGCTGCTTGAGACAGAGGGGCAAGCCTGTAATACATGTGGATGGGACACAAATCCCAGTGAAGCTGTTCAGGGATGAGGATGCCATTTAGCACAGCTCTGTGGAGAACTGCAGTCGCTCTGTGTACCAGGAGAGTTGAAGCTACATAAAGCTGGGCTAAGATTTAGGCTGAGGGAGCCTGGTACTCATAAAAACTGGTGCCCAGTTTCTCATTAACAGCACACTGGAGGCAGGACGGACTCAGTAAGGATGGAAATCAGTTATCCCTGCTGCCTGGGAAAAGCCTCACTGCATGTCACCTGACTTGCTCCAAACCCTCCAGGTCTGGAGTATGCGTCTTTCTGTTAAAATGTCACATGGTGGTTCAGTAATATTTTCCATCCTGTCAATCTACATGTATCTATGTAAAGTACTAAAAACTGGAGCCACCTCACTTACTTTCCTCCAGACAGCAGAGACCCTTATCTGAAACAGGCTATGAACCTGCCCTTGCTGCAGGGAGCTTCACAAGACTCTGCTTGGGTTCAGTAAAGAAGGCAGTTAATTTTTCCTGGAGGCAGCTGGAAGAGTGCAACCCCATGGGAAGGATGGCAGTAGAGCAGCCTGGCTACAGGGTGGGATGAGGAACTGGGAACACTGGGGAAACCCTTGTTTTGAAATGGACAGTGCTGGGAAGACTTCTGGGATGGCATCAACTTTGCATCTTGGCTCCTCTATTCCTGTGGCATCCCTGTCAGAGCTGCACACCATGCCACTGCATGCAGCTGTATGGTCCTGGATCCTAGGAATCACTTTAGGGATTTCCACAACTCTCCCACACTTCAGTTCAAGTGTTACCAGCCCAGTGCCAGCTTGCTCACCTCAGTGATCAAAAACTGTAAATTTGGAATGTTGTTTTTTAAGCTGTGAATTTAGGACATTATCTGCATTGTATACCTGAGGGCTGCTCCTCAACATGTCTCACTTTCCTTTGTTTCTCCTCCCCAGTGTTTAACTAGCTTGCCTTTTCAAAACTTCCATGGTGTTGGACTGATTTTTGGTTTGCCATCTTGGTGATCACTCAGTAAAGCTCTCGGCCACCAAAGGTCAGGCATGCCATAGAAATGCCTATTAATAGGTCTCAGGTGCTGGTTGTGTCTAAACCGGCATTTCTAGGAAAGAGAAAGATTTCTTGGGAGACTGGTGGCTCTCTGGACCATTGTAAAGGTGCAGGGCCAGGCTGCCATCCATAGGGCGACCCTATGCCACCACACTTCCTTCAAATGGGGACACAGGATGCAAGGGGATGACTCAGGGAAGAAAGTAGCTGTTCAGCGCTGCTACGTGTAGAACGAGTAGAACGAGGGTGCACTTGCTGCTGGCACGCTGCGTGCCCAGCCAGTGCCCTGGAAGGTGTCTCCTGCAGCCGGGGCCGCCGGCTCCCTGGGGAGCCGGGTAGTGGCAGCGTTTTTGTAGGCATGGGCAGCTCTCCCCTTCCAAGGGGTGTCCGGGCGCCTTTATTCCGGCAAACACAGATGTTTAAAATAGGATTTCGTTCAGCCGGCCTAAGTGACGCCGCCGCCCAAGTGAAGACCATCTCGGAAAACCCGTAGGACCTGGGATGTGCAGGGCCAGCTCCCCCGCAGTGGCCGCGCTGCCTGCCCTGTGCCGCGGAGCTCCGCGAGGGGAGCTAAGCCCGGCCCGACCCCTCCGCCCCGCGGCGGCGATGGCCGCCCGGGCCAGGAGCTAGCGCGCCGGGCGGAGGAGGGGACGGGAGGGGACAGGAGGGGAGGGCAGGGAGGGGAGGGCAGGGCGTGGGCGGCCGCTGCCCCCCCGTCCCCCCGGCACGTGCCTGCCCGCCCCCGCGGGCCACTGCCGCGCCCCGACGGCCCCGGCATGGACGCGCCCGGCCAGCGGCCCGCCAGCCCCCGAGCCGGCCCGGAGGGCGCGGCGGCAGAACGGGACCCGAGCCCGCGCCCGAACCCGAACCCCGACCCGGAGGCGCCCATTCAGGAGGAGAAGGAGTCGGCGTACGTGGAGATCCGCGGCTCGCCGCGGGGGCCGGAGGAAAGCTGCCAGAAGCCCGAGCTGGCCCCGGCCGGCGGCGCGGAGGGAGCGGCCGGTCCCACACCGGATAGCGGAGCCGGTGGGACCGGGGATGGCGACTCGGCGAGCGGTGGACCCCTGGGGAAGGAAGCAGGGCCAGCATCCTTGGACCACGGGCGGGATCGCCCTCCTTCCCCGGCAGCGGCGGAATGCGGCGCCGACACCGGCCCCGGCTCCGTGGAAGCGGCGGGGAGCGGCAGGACGCCGGAGGCGGGGGGCTGTCCGGAGTCCTCCTCCTCCTCCTGCCCCTCGCCCGTGACCAAGGCCGACGACTTTCCCGCGATGAGCGACCCGGTGTCGACGGAGGGCAAAACATCATCGTCCTCCTTCGGCTACGAAAGCGAAGTGGAGGATGAGGTCGCGGGGCGCAAGGCGACTCCCCCCGGCGCCCCCCCGGGCACCCCTCCCGGTGGCGGCCGCGACGAGGCGCACTATATCAGCACGCAGGAGATCCAGCTCAGCGAGGTGGACCACGACATGGACTTCGACGCGGGGCTGGCCGCCCGCTGGGACTTCGAGGATAACAACGTGATCTACTCCTTCGTTGACTACGCCTCCTTCGGAAGCGACGAGACCCCGGGGGACACGCTGACGGAGGAGGAGGAGAATAGCTGCTACCTTAGCACGACCACCAGCGACCCCAACAACCAGACGGACAGCATCGACAACACCAGCAGCACCGAGATCGTCAGCCTTACCTCCGAACACGACACCCCCGGCGGGGACAAGCGCGCCAGCTCGGGGGAAAGCCGGTCCAAGCAGCCCGGCCGCCCCGGCGGGAGCCCGGGCGCCCAGCTTCTCCTATCAATCAAAGCCGCTTCCCGGGCTATAAATGAGTCTAGCAACGTGCACGGAAAGCAAAACACTGTTTACGCTGCCAAGCATGAAGGCGACATGAGTCTCCGTGTCGCCGCGGCTCCAGACCGCAGTGCGAGTTTAAAACAGGATGCGGTCCGCGACCACGCGAAAAAGTTCATCGCGGTGCCCGCGCGGCTGCAGACGCGGTGCGGGGCCGCCAGGGCGGGCGAACACTCCAGCGGCGCCTCCAGCGCCGTCAGCGAGCTGGACGATGCCGACAAAGAGGTGCGAAACCTTACGGCCAGGGCTTTCCGCAGCCTGGCGTACCCCTATTTCGACACCTTGCGCCCCGGCTCCCGCGCCTCCTCCGCCTCGCTGTCCGACAATGCCCTGGGCATCAACCGCTGGTCCACCTACCTGGACCTCAAGTGCGGCAGTCTGGGGCCGAGAGCCGAGCCCAGCCTGCTGCGCTCCGGCCGCTCGCAGACCAAAGCCCTTGAGTTCGTGGTCAGCAAGCTCGACGGGGAGATCGCCCACGTCGAAACGCCGCGGCGGCTGCGGGCGGGCTCCCGGGTGGTGACCCTGCTGGACCTCGGCGATGCCGCCGAGGCCGGGGAGCCGCCGGCGGTGGAGGGCGGCGGGAAGGGGTCCAGCAAGAAGTCCAGGTTCGCCTCCAGCCTTCTCAAAAACGTCATCTCCAAGAAGATGCAGCTGGAGCACGAGTTCAAGATGGAGCGGGGCGAGATCACCGACACTTCCTACACCGGGCCGGGCACGGGCCGGGAGCCGGAACCCACCGGCGGCAGCGCCAGCCGGGAGCGGCAGCGAGAGGACGGCGTGCAGCGGCAGAACTCCCGGCACTCGGAGGGCGGCTCGGACTGCGCCGCGGCGCCGGCGGAGGATGCGGGCGAGGGCGGCGGGGGCCGATCTCCGGCCTCCAAGGCGTCGACGCCCCGCGAGGGGAACCGCAGCCTGGACCGGGCGCTCTCGGAGGAGCTGTGCGAGGTGAAACGCAGCGCCTCGGAGGCCATCAAGGCCACCTTCCTCCGCAGCCAGAACAGCGCCTTCAGGTCCTGGAAGGAGCGGGAGGCGGAAAGGAAGGAGGAGAGGGCCCCCGTCGGTAAGCTGAAACTCTCTCCCAAGCACGACTGGCGAGCCGACCTGGGTGAGATCTCTGCCGGCAAGTCCACCAAGATGTCCCGGCTGTTCGTCCCCGCCATTCAGCACACTCCTCGGGAGAAGGAACCTGGCAAGAGGGCGACCAAGTGCTCCGCCGCGGCCGCCGCCGTCTCCTCGCCCGCCGCCGCCGCCTCGCCCCCCGCCGCCAAACCCAAAGCCCCCGAGATCAAGATCAGCCTGGGCAGCGTGCAGCAGCCCCGGGACGCCGCTTTCAGCATCGCCCAGCTGCTGACGCCGCAGATCGCAGGCCGACCGCTGGAGGAGGGCAGGGGACAGCCCCCCAAGCCTCTCAAGGCTGGGGACAGCTCCGACAAAGTGCCGCAGTTCCTGGTGCGCGACGTGAGGGACAGCAAGTACAGAGCCCAGGGGATCCTCCATCAGGTGCGCGACGTGCGGAAGCTCATCAAAAGCTCCTACAGCGCTGACTCGGGAGATAACAGCAGCGACAAGGGCAGCGGCGCCTCCGAGCAAGGCGGGCCGGAGCAGAAGCCCCGGCAGCAGCTGGTCATCGCCGGTGTCCCCCGGTCGCTCTCCCCCGTGGTCATCACCTGCCAGGCTGTCGGCCACACCGGCACCAAGCCCACCGAGGCGGGGGCCAAGGCGCCGGGCAAAGTGCCCGCCTGCCCCCCGGAGGGCACCGTCCTGGTACACCGCACCTCGGGCAGGCTGCCAGTGGCCACCATCGCCCCGAACAAGAGCGATGCTCGCCAGCCGGCTGTGCTCAAGATCGTCTCCAAATCCTCCGCTCCCTGGAGACACCAGCCCCCACTGCCGCCCGCCGAGAGGGGCCGGGGACCGGAGGAGGACCCGCGGGAGGAGAGCAAGGCAGCGCCGGTGCAGAACGCGCTGGAGAAGCTGACGGCGGCGGTGCGGAGCATGGAGGAGCTCTACAGCTTCAACAAGCGCGAGTGGAAGCGCAAGAGCGACCCTCTGCCCATCACCGACAGCCACGTCCTCTCCCTCATCGCCAGCCAGGAGCGGGGCGCCGGGTCCCGACCCGCCGCCGCTGCCGCTCCGCCCCCGCCGCCGCCGGCCGACAAGGCGGAGGAGCCGTCGGGCAAGGGGCCGAGCGGCGAGCGGCTGCCCCGCCGCCCGTCTAACAGCGCCGCCGACAAGGTCTCGGCCAAGGCGGCCGCCTTCGAGAGCCTGGCCCGGCAGCGGCAGCGCGGCCCGCCCGCTCCCCGGGTCGAGCCTGCCGCCGCCCCCCGCGCCCTCCTCACGCTCCGCGGGACGGGCGGAGCCGCAGCCCCCGCGCCGCCCAAGCCCCCCCCCGAGGGCGACCTGCGGGGCCCGGCAGCGCCGCGCTCCCCTCGGCTGCCCGCGGGCGGCGGCGATGCGGAGCGCGGCCCCGACTGCGGGAACTATCTGTCCCTGCCGCTGAAGGCGGCCACCGAACCCGGCTCCCCCCCGTCCCCGGGGACCACGGCGGCGGGCGGCGGCGTCCGCCCCAGCGCGGTGTCGGCGTCAGCGGCGGCGGCCGCGCTGTGCAGCCTGCAGCCCTTCGGCACGGCCAAGCCCCCCGGCAACCCCAGGCCGCCGCCTGGTCCCCCGCCCGCCGAGGAGCCTCCCGCCGCCGCCCCGCCGCCCGCCGAGGGCCCGCCTGCCGCCGTGTACCGCCCGCCGCTGCCCTTCGCCGCCCTGCCCGGCGCCGCCCCGCCGCTGCTCTGCTTCTCGCCCTCCGTGCCCGCCGCGGCCACAACGGCCGAGCCCTTCCCGCAGACGCAGCGCAAGGTGCTGCTGGACGTGAGCACCGGGCAGTACTACCTGGTGGACACGCCGGTGCAGCAGCCCCTCAAGCGGCGCCTCTTCGATCCCGAGACCGGGCAGTACGTGGAGGTGCCAGTGCCGCAGCAGCCGGCCGTCGCTCCCGTCCCGCTGCCGCTCTCGCCCCTCACCCTCAATGCCGGTGCCTACGGCGCCACGTACATGCTCTACCCCGGGCTCCTGCCTGCCGCCACCGTGCTGCCCGCCGGCGCCCTGCAGCGCCCGCTGTCCCACTCGGGCAGCGATGCCAGCGCCCCGGCAGAGCCTGGCAGCCCCGCCGCGCCAGAGGCAGCTTTTGCCGAGAGCCCCTACTACGTGGCTACCAGCAAGGGCCCGCCGCCGCCGCGGCACGGGGCAGCCGAGGCCAAGCCGGTCATCAGCATCACAGCGCCGGCCACCGGCCCTCGGATCGTCGCGCCGCCCTCCTTCGACGGCACCACCATGCGCTTTGTGGTGGAGCACCGGTGAAGAGCGCGGTGAGTGTGTGCTGCCCGTCGGGCACGGCAGTCACCGGTGACGGGTCAGGGCACAACGGGTTAATGGCCAAATGATAGCAGTGCCACAGCTTCTCTTAAGGGGAAAGAGGGTCCGCAGAGGAGCCCTCACCAGAGCGTAAAATACAGAAAGGTTAGGCACACTCTTTGGTGCAGTCACTCTTCCTTGGAGCTTCTCTTTTTTTGCCAGTTTCAGAGAAGCACACCATAGCTGCTCTTCACAGCTATGTATTTGTGCAGCCCCTTGGCTGGGGCACCTCCCATTGCTCCCGGGGATGGCAGTGTGGTTGGGCATCTCTAGATCTATCATCTGGACCCATCTTGCAAGCCATGAAAGAACCCCTTCACCCTGGCATCACATCCTTCTCTTGTCTCACCTCTCACCTCTTCCTCCTGAGGGAAGATGAGCACTTCTCTCTTTCTCCTGAACCTGTTTCTCCCCAAATTCAAGAAGAGTGGGAGAGGGGTCTGATGGAAGCAAACCCATATTTTGGGTCCTTCTTATTTGTGGGTTGAGGAAGCAGGATGCATGGAGCAGTCCCAGGTGTGCTGTCCTGGAACCATGGGGCTGCTGGCAGGGCTAGAGGTGCCCACAGCTGCCTGTGCTGCAGGAGGGCTCCCCGGGGCACTGCTGCACAGCACAGTTTTACACAGCAACTCTGAGCTTGGAGTGCCAGAGTCCTGACAGTGTCCAGCTACCTGGGCTGTAACCCAGCACCAGCCTCCAAATTCAGGGATGGACATGTAGGGGCCCTGAGTACCTGTATAGGAGCAAGGAGGAGGGCACAGGACTTGGCTTACAGCATGCACTGGAACCAGCATGGTGCAGTATGTCCTGTGCAAGAAAACCAAGGAACCATGACATTTCATTTAAAAGACCAGAAATATTACCGAAGTGCCTTCAGGATTGGTGTCACTGCTCCTTCTGCCTCTTGCATTAGAATGCATGGCTCATCTTTATCACGTGCAGTATTAGGCAGAGCTGACAAATCTTCTGTGGCTTACCAAGAACTCATAGAGTTGGTTTTTTGGTGTATATGAAAACGCAAAGAAAAAGAGTGGAAGACTGGCAACAGTCAGAAGTTTGTCACCAGTTTGCACTCAGCTTTGTCCAGTTTCATGCATGAGGTTAAATTTTATCTTCCAGTTCTTGGGTTATTTATTTTGCTTTAATATATGTTTTTAGTTTGCATCATCTACTACATGGTAGATTATTTGTTGAATGAAACCTTATTGATGTGATTCATACACTTACTTCTCTGCTTGTAATTATTTCATCTTGAAAGTCCTATTCTTTTATCCTGGTTGTGGATGAAATTGTTTTCATTGGCCCTTATGGGTCACTCAGGACGGGCAACATGCCAGTTCAACTTGAGCTCTGCTGTGCTACTTGAGTTCATCTTGCCGGTAAAGTCAGAGAACCTAGATGAAATGGCAAAAAGTAGTCCATTATTTTCCATTTCTGGAGGCTGAATTGGGACTGCTAGCAGAAGGAATTTGTTAGATTTCATATTAGAGACTTGGCGTGTTTGAAAAGGTGGGGTATATAGTAGATGCATTTGTAACAGTAGCTATTTAAATGGAAACCTCCAGCTTTTCTTGTGTGACTCTTTAAAAGTGAAAAACATCATATTTCCTGGTGTGCCCTGCTCCTCAGTTCCCAGAGGGTTATCCTGTTATCATGTATTTAGTTTGCTTTCAGTGCCTGGTGAGGCAGGTGCTGCTCTCACCAAATTACTCTTTCTCACTGGTGAAGTTGAAACAGAAGCTCTGCTTTGTTGTGTAGTGTCAGAGCTCTACCACTGAAAAACTGTGTGAAAGCTGCCCCAAAAGCTGGTGATGCAAAAACGTGCACACTCAGTAGAGAAGGTCATTCAGCAGTGTGCAGACTTTGCTTTAATTTTACCATCCTTCCAATCTTTGATCATGCCAAGGCACTTGTTGTCTAATTCAGAGGGTGCCTCCTCTGGGCTGTCTCCGACCTGCTGAGGGAGGTGTCCTGCTGCTGGACAATGGATGCACCTTTTTTCCTTGACCTATTCTGACAGTTCTTAACTGCATGCTGCAGGATGTGTTTAACTTGTCATTAGACATCGGTTATTCTTTTGGTTATTTGGTATTATTATCTCTCAGTGGAAAATTAGGTATATGCCAGAGAGGAATCACATTTGTAGCCTTCTTCTCCCTGTTATTTTCATTCACCTACTAAACTTTCATGCCCCTATGGATGATTTTTTTCTCATTTTCTCTCTTTTATTATCTGCTTTGTCTTTTGTTTTCCATTATTTTCCTCTATCTCTTGTCATTCCATTCCTAATGAAAAGCATTTGTTTGCTCTGCGTGGTGTTTTTCCCCGAACAAGAACAACAGTATAATTTCATGTGAATCTAAGGGTGAATGGTTGTTAACTTTTTAAATTCCAATTAGTTGCTTTCACACCACACCAGGATTTTTTGATTGCAGCAATGCTGTGGAGATCCTAAAATGAATTTTAAACCAGCCAGATTTTATCCTTTGAGTGTGAGAGTTGAATAAAGTACTATCCTTTCAGGTGCCTTTTTTCACTAGGCAAAACGAGTTGAATGAATGTTCTTTTTCTCCACTCCTGAATTCCTTTTTGCCCTGTACATATTATCTTCTCTTCTTTGCTCTATTTTTTTCACATCTTCGTTCACAAACTGTATCACGGTGTTAGGGAGTGCTCCATCTTGGTCTCTGTCATCTGTGGGAGGTCAGTGTGACTTAAGGTTTTGGCAATGGTGTGATGCCCGTGGTGGATTAACACCAAATCCTCTGCACATCCACTGCTCTTCCAGCACTTCCCTTTGTATCTGGGGCTCTTTTCTGCATAATCATTGGGATAAAACGGATCCCTTCAATCTGTGTTCTGACAAAATCCAAACTGCCATTTCTGAACTATTCTTAGGTTTTTGATATGCAGAAAATAGTGGGAAATATGTGCATATTTCTGAGTGGTATCATAAGGTTGCTTCTCTCCCTCCTCTTCTTCACTCACAGTAAATGGGGAGCTTTAGCAACATCGTCCTTGCCTGCTGCACTTCTTCCTTGATGCTAATTTTCAGTTCAAATAAACTTGCATCCAGGCCTAGACAGAAGCGACCTGTAGAGAGTGAACTGCCTTACAGGAGCTCATTCCCAGCATGAGTGAGTGAAAATGTGTTTTTAACTTTTGTATCTATTCCCACATTTTACCCTCTGGAATTGCTGCAATTTGTGTTAGGCAAATAAATGGGAAAAGAACAGGTAGCAAAGTAGAAAGCAATTGTAGTAAATTGCAATGCCAATATTAGAAGGGTATTTTTCATTGTTCTGTTTAAACCATTAGCATAAACACCTTATAGGTACAGGAATATATATGATTATATACTTATTAGTTGTGTTTTCTTCCTAACTGCTATCATATAATGTATACCCGCTTTTAAAAATTAATTTTGTGTGGAGAGCATATAAAAACTATTTTTAGAGGCTCATAAATTGATACTTTAAAACTTTGTTTTAGCTGTTCTCTGTTCAGCAGGATGTATATTCTACACTACCAAGTCAAGAAGTCAACTTACAGTGTAATATGCAGTACACAGGGTTTACTTATGCTGATGCCTTTGCTGAGAATTTAGTAAAGAATTTATCCAGTTTTAGTGGGAAATGCTGGAATATTCCAAGAACCAACAGGCTCTAACATTTGATCTAGTAAATCAGTCTACAAATGGAAATAAGCGTGACCTTGTGTTCAAAACTGTGGCTACTTAGGAGACATTTCAATACTGCTGAGCCTTGGTAAATAAAAGTTCATGGTGGCCTTAATGACTCCTCCTGCCCAGGATGATTTCCTGACCCGGTATTTAAGTGTTAACTCCACAAACCTTAGAGCACATGGATATGGGTTGTTTCCCTTTTCCTGATGCATTCCATGCTGGATGCTGTGTTGGTAAGGAAAGTGCCCAGGTCTTTAACTGAGCAGATGAATCGCTTTAAATCCCACATAGGTCACACCGCCCTCTTTCCACCTGTGGCCATGGGGCTCCCCAGGACTGGTCTCCTGGGAGCTGTGAGGCTGTAAGGCACACCGTGTTCCACACCTTGAGCAGCAAGGATGGGTTCTGCTCAAAAAACCCAACAATTGACTCCATTAAAAAGTAGGATGTCCTTGTCTGATTGTTGGCACTAACTAAGGAAATGAGGAGCAAGAATAGTGTGATGACAAAGGAGGTGTTTATGCACTTCTCTAGAGGAGTAAAGATTGTTCAGATTGCTGTGGCAGCTCTCTAACAATCTATATTAATTATGCTTTTCTGGTTTTGTTTGTTTGTTTTTTTCCACAGGATAAAGAAGAAGAATTATGCTTCTTTAATTTGAAATAGACTTGGTAACTCTTCAGCATTAATCCTAAAAACTGTTTCTACAGTTTTCTCAATTTTTTTTCTTCATCATACAAAACAAACATGTAAGTTTCTTGTTTTCTCCTAAATGCCACCCTGTTTTGGAGTATGCCTACATTTAATTATGTGAGCAACACTAAATGACTGCATTATTTTGTGCAAAGTTCTTTTTGTTCTGAAGCTGATCTGCAAGCTTTAGGCATTGCCTCTGTTCTGGTAGCTAATGGTAGCGATGCTGTTTGTAAGATGCAGGGTGTGAATGCAGCAGTGTTTCAGTGTGGATCACCACATAGCTTCATTCGGGTCCCTGGAATGTGTTGTGATGAGCCCTGCAGCTCTTCAAAAGTAAAATAAAGCCCTCAGCTCTCTCCTATTGCAGTAAATGAGGGTCTTCCAGATAGGTTTTAGCCACAATTTGCAATCAGATGGTTTTTTGTACTTTCTACTTCCCACTTGGAATTGCAAATGAAGAGAGCTGTAGTTAGAAATGAATTTAGTGTTTGTTTTTTGGCATGGTTCAAAACAAACTGTGGAAATGTCAGAAAACACATTTGATTGCTTTCATTTTTTGTATGCTCCTCTGTACTGTGTTGAATATCACAAATTGCCTTAATTATGACAGTGTTTAAATACTGGGAAACCAGAAATTGAATGTAATATCTTAAAATCCTGGTTCTAAAGGAGAGAACAGCATTTATTTTTCTTTAAGACTGCAGTCTATTCTTCCTTAAATTGCAACCTCATTGAAAACATCATCCTAGTCACTGCTCTGTGAGAGGAATTTTTAAATGTTACAGCCTCAGTACTATGTAGTTGTTTCTTTAGCTGTTTGACAGGTTTATCTGAGAGCTACAATTACAACTTGCTAAGAAAATATTTACCTTTCAAACAAGAAAATATACAGTAAGATTACTGACAGTGCAGTGATGTTCAACTCTGCTCAAACTGATTGTTTTGTTACCAGCAACTAGTTTGTCTCAGCAAAAGAGAATTGTTATTGTAACAGTAAAACTAAAATTCAGTAGTCTGTTCCCTGCCCAAAATTTTGGTTAAGTTAAGCATTTTGGGAAGCAAATAAATGTAAGAGCAAACCTAAATTACAAAACATAAAGCTTTCTTGAGGTAACAGATTAGAATTTTAAAGTCTAAATGCAAACCCCAGAATTCTTTATTTAAGCATTTGTCCACAGGCAGGATTTTCCTCCACCTGTTCTGGAGGTTTCCTGCAGCTAAGGAAGTTTTGGTGTTTGCAGTTTTTAGAACAAGCCCTGGGTTTTCATTTTCCTGAGTAACTCACAAGGTACAGAAAACTCAGGTAGAACTGTCTTTAACTTTACGTGTGAGATTGTATTTCAATGCAATTTATTTGTTTACAGGCACAAATTGTAATTGCCCTCAGGATGAAATGCACTACAAGTGTGCAGACAGCAGGTGATTTCTCATGTATCTTCTCACTCATTTTCGTCATTGTGGAAATCCAGTGAATATTCTAACCCTTTTTAAAGAGTTTGGTTTGCCTAGCTAGAGCACATAGCATGTAAGGCTAATCCCCGTGCTCTTCAACTGTACAGTCTGCATTACAAGCTTTAACTTCCCACTGGGATTCAGGCTGACTGCCTCATAAAGGAGATGAATGCTTCTCCACCTTTTTCATGACTGATGAGTCCGTAGGTGTTGTGATTAGAGTATTGGTGTTAAACAGAACAGTACTTGGGACTGCAGGACAGTGCAGGTACCAGAGTAGATGGTTTCCTGTGACACACACGTGTGCAGGACATTCAGTATAATACTAGCATCCCTGTTCCAAAATGTTCCTGTCCTACGTTTTCCTATATCGGTGCTCGGAGCAGAGTTTCACATTGCAGTTTACGAGATATAGGTTTGCACACACAGCCTCAGGTTTACAGTTTCACCCGGTGTACTTGAAAGGAAAAAAATGCATAGAAAACAAGTGCCCAGGATTTCAACATGTATTTGTTGGAGGAAAATTTTGCAGGGGTTTTTTTCACTGCCTATGGAGATGAAAGCAATGAAATGAGGGAATATCAACAGCTATTTATTTTCTCAGGGGAGATTACTTCAGTGGAATGTGTCAATCTTAATGTCAAACAGTGTTTACTTGATTTTGTCTATTACTAAAAAGACTTCTTGTTTGCATCAAGGGGTCAGTTTTGCAAGGTGCTTCACTTCGCAAACCCAGCAAAGCCTTCACATGCATATCCAACTTCAGATAACTGAGCAGATTCCTGGGGACTAGTGGAAGGATTTTTTCGTTCATCCATCTATGCAAAGCTTTGCTGAACTCATCCCAGAGTGCTGAGTGCCTTGCAGACCTGAGCACCAGGTTCTTCACTTTACAGAACCCAGGCTCTGGGCTTGAGTCAAGCCGGACCCAGCAGATAAGGCCACAAAAGGTCATCAGAATAAAACTCTGGTAATATGGTGCTCCTCCATGTATACCCAGTGGTGAATTTCTCCAGTGGATGGGGTGATGTGTAGCCACATATCTTGGATTAGAGTCAAGCCCTCCATGTCAGGGCTCACAAGCTGCTAGTATTACATGTTTCACGGTGCAGTCATAGTATGTTATCGCTGAAATTCACCCCCTGTGCAAAGCAGGGCAAAATCCTGTGCAGCACTCAAGTTCCCTCCCAGTCCTGCTGTCAGGGTTTGAGGGCTGCACCAGCCAACTGTCCATGCATTTTAGGTCAGGATCCAATTAAAAGTTTGAGTGGGACTGGAGTGATGGTCCAACCAGAATGTTGTTCTGGTCTTTTGCAACAGGGGTGGTTTCACTCCGTATCAAATTTAGCCCTTTGTGTATCAATTGGTGAATGATTTGAAATGTATTTATGGGTTGTGTGGGGTGTTTTTCCCCCTTGTCTGTATTCAATGCTACCTTTATTCTTTAGTGTTGATGGCCAAAGTGTCATTCCTTATGCTTATATACTGCCATTAACTTGTGGCTATCTGAGAACACATACTTCAAAAATGCTTGTGCTTTTTTTTCCCACTTATTTCTTTTTTTTTTAATTTCTTCTTTCCCTCCTCCCCCCACCCCTTTTTTCTCTCATTTTTAAAGGGGTGGGTTAGTTACCAGTGTAAAGATATTTAAAAGTGCAAATGTGAAGTAAGGATAATGATTGTTAAGAGGATGTGGGTGGTATGTCTGATGAGAGGGGTGGGCTGTAAGGCAAAGGGGAAAATGCCGTGAATGCATTGTGTTGATGATTGCTGCCTGTGGAGGAATAATTAAGAAACAGGAGATGTTTAACTGGAGAGAAATGGACTCTTTGAGCTGCTCTCAATGGAGACAACACTGTGGCAAGTGTGTAGCTGAAACCCGAAGTGGTCCCACTGCAGGGTGACATGGGCATGGGATTGAAGGACGGCGGAGTCACTCTGGGAATTGCACAGTGGGAACACTTCAGTGCATCACAGCCACGTGAGAACAGACTGTCTGAAACTGCCAAGTACCAAAGTTTGTAACTGAATGAGTTGGCATTTGTATTATGTTGGGTGGGGTTTGTTTTGTTGTTTATTTTTGGTTTTTTTTTTCTTGAATGTTATGATAAATAAAATGTATTTTTCAGTAAAAGACACACTGCAAGTAAACCTGCAGTCCTGCTTGGTTGTATATTTGCAAAGTTACCTTGGCTATTGTGCAGAACAAGTGAAAACAGAGGCATTACTTGGTTCAACATGTGAACAGCAACAGAAAGGATTTCACCAGAGAGCAGATCAAAAATTCTGCACTCAGAGTCTCCCTGAGTTTGTCCCAGCATTGAAAGTCTCTTTCTGACCTGATCTCTCTTTATTCTTTCCTCTTAGGACAAAGGGAAGTTGGCATTGCTTTTTTTTTTTACTCAAGTATAATTTAAGAAAGAACTCCCCAGTTTCAGTGAACTAGCTTTGACTGGTGTATGGGTTTGGGGATCCAAAGAACTGCATCTTTGTTGTAATGTATTCAGAGAGAGCAATTGGTGGTGTGAATAACTTTTTTCTGCTCACTTTCTATGTTATTTTCATTGCCTAATATCACAATACGCGCAAAGATAAGCTGAATTTATTAGTGGATAGCTTGACTGCTTGAACTATTACTGGGAAAAATCTTTTGCTGCTTTAGGGTGCTCCTTCTATCTTCATGGAGAAAGAGAAGTTTTCTGTTGTTAAGTCCAAGTATTTAAAAAAACACGAGTCAAACACCAAAAAATTCCAAAATACACTTGAAAACTAAATTTTTACTTTTGCAGTTTATAAAAACACCTTTGCTTTTCAGTTTTCAGTATGTAAGGGGCACATTAAAATGGGCATTCCTTTTAAGCATGTGCCTGAGATACTTAAAGGAAAACTGATCCTACCTCATTATTTATCTACAAGCAGTACAGTATGAAGACATCCACTGTGAATGTGCTTATCATTCCGAGACACCACTACATGACCTTCCCACCTTGCTGGAAGCTTAAGTTCACTGGCAAAATAGTGCTCTGGTGTTTGTGACTTTCTCCCTTCCTCTCTTTCCAGATTCGTTAGAATTTGTACCTTAGCACTGACTCCACAGTAGTTATGATTGGTGGCTTCACTGCTAATGTCTAGGCAGTGATTCCCATACAGAGACACATGTGGCAGCCCCAGAAGACTTCAGATTGGAATGAGAGCAGATGTTGAAAGGAAGAATGGGGAAGAGGGAGGAATGAACTAGGAAGAGCGCAGCCACACCAGCTTAGCTGAACAAGAACAGGTGGGTTACCAGGAGATAAAGGGTGACCAAAACAAACACAAAATAATAGTGGGTGTGTAGAGCTGAGAGAAGGGCCTTGGATCCCTTTGTTAAAATCAGAGAAGTCAGAAATTGCAAAGGGACCTGGGGTTGTGAACCGGAAAATTTGGGAACTCTACTTTTCCTGAAGGAGAGCTCCTGGACCTTGATTTCAGTGGAACTGTGTTAAGATCTTCAAAGCACTGCTGGTTTCTCACAAGAGATGGCAAATTTAAGCTAAAACCTCTACAAAAGAGAGGTCAAAAGCAAATAAACTGAGAGACATGAACTTTAACCTTCCCCTAAGAGGCCCTGTCTTGCAACCAGTGTTTGTCCAGTCACAAAGTACCTCACACCACTTACATCCACTGAAATTAAAGTATGGATTTCTTACAATACCTTAAATAAACTTAAAGGTGGAATATGTCTGGGATTTTCAAGGATTGTTGGAGAAAATCTTGTAAGTTTCTACACAGTCATTAAAATATGACTGGTAGGAATGACGAGACCAAGACAGTAAAAGTGCAACTCTATTGTCAAAAGGAGTAGGAACAAAGTAAAATGAGAAGCAGGTAATTCCCTGATGTCAGATCTAAACAAGCTGTGCAAACATAGAACATAACACTAAAAACAAACCTTTAAAAATTACCTATTTTAGAATTGCTGACCCCTGGGTTTGTTTGCATATTGAGAATATGTAATCTGCCTGCCAAACCCAAACTGTATCTCTATATATATGAATATTTTTTAAAGAATAGATGAAAAGTAATCTTGAAAAATTAGCACTCCTGGAAACCTGAAGAGGAAAGTTTCCAAGTCTTCATTGCAAGTGAGCTGCTTTTTGGACTTAGCTGGATTATCATTGCACTGTTTCTTCTGTGGCTTCCAATTAGAAAAGATGGAGAATTTGTCTGCTTCTCTAAACTTCATGTATGAATTATTGTTTAATTGCTATCACTGCTGATTACTTAAAAGTACATGTAATACCATTATTAAATACACATTTTACATATTGATTAAGCCCCACTGATCTGATAAACACTTTGAACATTTGCTTTGTTTGTAACTCTGTTTTTTTCTTTTCAAATGCAGGCTCGAGCAATTAATTTCACCTTATTTTTAGAAGTTTGTTACTTTTGTTGTTTCTGTAGCTATGGAGCCCAAGTAAGGAAGCCATGGCCTTCCTTTACCCAGCTGCTGGACTAAACCTCTCCTGGAATCCCCATTATGTCCAGCTGTTGGGGTCAGATAGCTTCAGAAGCATCTGCTGCCATGCCAGGGGGTATCCATGAAGAAATATATCACTTCTGAAGGACCAATGTGGATCTCAGGGGTTCTGTTTAAGTGTAAAAGCTGTGGGAGCTCCACAATTTCCCTTTACAGGCTGGTTCTTCAATTTGATAAAATTGAGAAGGGGTAAGCCTTGCAGTGGGATTGCTGGTATCAGATAAAGGTCTTACAGATATAAATTGCATTATCTAGAACCTTTTTATTCTGATTTTGGATTGTAAATTGATCAGCAAGCCTGGCAGAGTGGGGCTGAGGTGTCATCTGTTGATACCTTGACTCCACGTAAAATAGTCATGGCAGCTATTTCATTGTCCACCTTCTATATTTAGAGTGTCAGGTCACTGCAGGAGGAGACTGCCTCTTGCTATGTGAGTAAGTAGCTCTGCTCTTATTTCTGCTCTTATTTCTGTTTTGTGTTACACAAAGAGCAAATAGTAATAACAAATGCAAAAGCTTGCCTTCAGTTTGTTCCTGAAGCAGTAGTGAAAGTATCAGAGCATCAACAACACAGAGGGTGCAGACTGTGAGTGGATGTTGGGGGCAGTACTGACACTCAGGAAGAGTGCCTGGGTCTTACCTCTGCTCTAGGTGGAGAGTTTGGGCAAGCACATCCAGCCTGTGGTGCATCCAGCTGGAGATCTCCTGATCAGAGAGGGAGCCCAGGACAAGTGAGTACCAACTTAAATTATTGCTTCATATTGTCAAGGTAAAATGGTAAAATGGTTCCTCTTACCCCCATCAACAGCATTCCTTCCCCAATGAGAGGCTTTCCCTACCCAGAAAGTAACAGACAATAAGACTGGAAACAACTGTATTTTTACCTGTTTTATTTAGGCTTTGACTAGAAATGTGTCAGCATTTTCAGGAAAGACAACAAGCAGACTATATCATCCCGCTGACAGTTTGATTTTTGCAGATTTCTGCACTCTTGTTTTTTTACAACACCAAAGAACTTGGATTTTTTTCATAATCTTGTAAAAAAATTTTCATGAGAATTTATGAGGTTTTCCTGCCCACTTTTGAGTTTGGGTTTTTTAAAAATAAACCATTTTTCTTGGCTTTTTATTTTACTTTTTTTGTGAACAGCACTTGCCCACCTTGTCCTGTAAAAATTAAATCAGATGGACCAGAGATCAGCTGAGCTGCAATGGGGTACATTTTTTTTTTATGCAATGCTGATGTAAAGGTAAAACTTTTTTTTTTTTTAACAGATCCTATGAAGACACTGCTTGAGGTGCATAAGTAATTTTAATCAGAGGACTCATCTGAGTAGTGATTTTTTTTTTCACTGAAATAAAAGCCTAACTTACCTAGAAGAAAATGTTCTGGCTTGGCACAGGCTTTGCTAGACTGTGCATCCAAAATCTATTTCTTTCAAGATCCTTTTCTTCTTTGTAGTTCAGAGTTGCCTTAGTGGGTGCTCATTTTTTGAAATGCATCTGCTTTGATTGCACACAGGGAGACAAATTTTTAGGAGGCAAGCTTGATGAGCAGCCAGTGTTGGCTTAACTCTGCTCCTGCTTCTCGTAGCTACAGAAATTATACCATTGATTTCAATGAGAACAGAATTAAGGCAACTGTAAGTCCTTCTGGAAACATAACCCCACACTGTTAATCAATTGTATTTATCTACAGCAGTTAATAAAAAACCTCCAAAAGATAAATAATAATAATCGAGTTCTGCCTGCTTAAAAAAAACCCACAAAATCCTTTAAAATCATGTAAAATAAAACCTGGTGTTTCGTAAACAGGCAATACTGAGTAGGCAGGAATTCATGGTCCTATCTGGATGTTAATTGTACTTGAATATTTGAATGGGGATTGGTCATAGGCCTAAAACACCTAAATATTTTAAAACACATTTATAAATAATCATTCTTTATACATCATAATTGTTCTTCCTGAATGTCAAAAACACAGACATCTGTATTCCCCAAAGAAGGAAAAATGAAGGATTACTTTTGCTTTTGGCACAAAAAAGTATAAATGAAGAACAAGCACCACCCTTAAGGGAGTGCATGGAATGCCACCAAATTGGTCCTTATTTGCCTTCGGGTTTTTTTTTTTACAAAAGTTTTAAATATAGGTTAATATGTAAACACTGTGCACGCACTGAGAGTTTGATCCCGGCCCATTGAAATCAATGGCAAATTTCCCATTAACTGCAGCAGTGCAAGGTCAACCTCCATGCTGCTAAGGTACATGCAGGCCTAAGTCATCGAGGGATTCAGGAAAGCAGGAGCTCAGGTCCTGCTCTCAAAACCAGCCGCCAGCAGAGTCAGACTTTGCGCCGATCACCCTCTTGCACATGTTGGAGTTTTCCTGGTGGAGAGGGTATTCGTTCCCTGCCAAGGTGGCTGCTCTCCCCCTCTTGGCAGTGTAGCGCCTGCCAGAGGGCAGGCTCTCATACTTGGTCATCTGAGTCCTGCAAAGACACAGCACCGGGCTCTGGCATTAGGAGGTTTATGCAGAGCTTGCACCTTGTTACAAACACCTTGCATACAGATGAGGTGGCACTTCCACAGCGAGCAGATATCATTATCAGATGTTTTAGTAGCTGCAGAATAGCAGACACTGATTTCTTAGGATTTCCTGAACATTCTCAAGGTCTTTGATTCCTCTCAGGTTTTTAACCATCTTTTGGATGAAAAAAATCTGAATGGAAATCTGGCACAGGCTCTGCAAATGTTATCTTCCTTAGGTCTTAGCAAAAAGGGATTAAGAAAGAGTAGTAAACCTAATACACTCAATTTAATTACTATTCTTTGACTACTGAAGATTGTCTTTTTAACCTTATTGCACAGTTGTTTAGTTTTCAGGAAAACTGGTGCCTTAGTAAACGATGATAGAATACAATGGCTGCAAGACTTTAACAGAACAGGTACTTCTGTTGACACTAGTAAATAGCAGATGATGAAGAAAACTTTCCACTTCAGCTCATTTATGCCTTTGCACTTCCTCTCTCAACAGTGTAATAGAAAACTTTGGCTGGCAAAGCCTGAGGTCATCATCAGAACTCATTGCACACGAGGGCACTAGTGTCCCACCACTTGCAAAATCAAATTTAAAAATTGGACTGAAGTGCACAATCAGAGCTGATAATTCGTTATATTCAAAATGATTATTTCTGAGACTCAGGGGTGAGGGACAGCGAATGGGTTAGCAGAGAGGTCTGTGTGTAACAGCCTGTACTGCACCTGATTGTGTTAGGTTGGAATTTGGCCTCAATAGTTAATCTCTTGCATCTGAAAAAACCAAAAGTTCTAGCAGCTGGCTGGAAGGACACCTCAGAACGTGTGTGCTCTTAGTTCTTACCTGAATGGAGAGTCCACTCTGTCCATCTGCATACAGACCAAAAATGGGTACTGTGAAAACTGCACCGTGGAGATGAAGTCCAAAGATGTTTCTGTTTCCAAAGTGGTTTCCATACCAGTTTTTACAAAGAAGGAATCGACCTCGGTGTTACCAGCTATAAACATGGCTACCCTACAAAAAAAAATCAGGCATTACAATTATTTCAAAACACATTAAAAAAGAAGAAATTTAATTACAAAGAGTCCTACCATATGTACATAAAAACTGCTCTCAAAGGAGCCTGTTCTTCATGTAAAGGTATATAAATTCACATGAGACCAGTGGGAACCGGTATTATCCAGATGGGAAGGAGAAGAGAAGTACAAACATTCTCCCATGCACATAACTATTTAATTCTATTTATTTAATTGCTTAATTCTAACTCATCTGCAAGGTCTTTTATATTCAAATTCATCTCATTGGTAACCATGGCTCAGAAGCCTGAGCTGTCTAAAGCTACAGCGTGTGCTGGGAGTATCTCACCGGTTCCTGACGTTGGTTTTGGATTCCCGGTACCATAGGCTGAACTCCATCCCTCCGGAGATGTCGATGGCCAGTCCACCCATGAACTCTGCACTGGCCGTGGGCCCAGACTGCAGCTGGACTTCCTAGAGCCATGGGAAAGCACAGGTTACTGACTGCAGACCTCAGAGGTTTCCTTTTTCCCTTTGGTACTGCACTCACCCCACTTGGCATTTGGCAGGAACAAAAAAGAATAGAGGGATTTTCTGAAAGGATGGACAAACTTCCTGATGCGCTTCCCTCCCTCAAAAATGGGATGAAGCTACAGCAAGGCACCTTGCATCCTTCCCCTCTCCCCTGAGTGCCAGCTGACATAATTTCTGCATGGAGTGACACTGCAGGGAATATCATATCTCCAAGAGCTACCACACAAGCCCCATGGAGGCTGTGACGGCAGTCCAGCTAAATCAGATTAAACTCCTTGCTGGAAGCCTAGCACAAGTGCAGTGCAGTGTGACTTCAGCATCCGTGAGCAGACCTGGACTGGCAGTAAGTCGCTGCCACTTGTGTAGTGGCCACAAACCCATCATATGACAGGAATTATGTCTGCAGTGGTTGGGTGACTTAACCTATCAGTTAAAGCACCTTAATTTGCATTTAATACATTTTCTATCAAATATCAAATGTGCTCATGGCTTCATGAAACCTGTAAGGCTGGACTGGAAACACATCCCTAAGTCCATTTTGGAAGTGATAATATAGCTCAGGTTCATGGCAGTTCATTACTTTTAAGGTTTGACCCACAGCCAAGATTTTAAGGTTCACCCAGCTTGGCAATCTATTTCTCTTTACATAGTTGTCCTGCTTCCCTAAGAACTACTGGATTAATTCACCATTTTAAAAGAAACATTAATTTGGGAAAAGGTTGTTTTGATCATGTGCCTCACATACAGGACACCTCCAGTCTCACAGATAGTTTTCTCCTTCCTCCCAGGTTTGTGTGACTGTGGTATTCTCAGCACCTTTAATGTTTCAGGCCTTTATAGGACACGTGGGAATGTGAATTTCCTGTCCCTTTTTTTAAGGTCCAGGCACCCTAGAAGTCTCTATTCTCTTCTTAGCTATTCAGTAGTCCAGTGACTCCAACTAATGCTGTCCCAAGATTTAAGAAAGAAGCAAGCAGAGTCAGTCTAGTTTCCTGATCCTCACAGCAAGGAGCAACATCGGGGAAGGTTTTCGTTTGGAACATTAAAATTATCCAGCTGTAATGGAAGACTCAGATAATTATGGTAGCTGTACATGGTTACTTCACCTTTTAGGGTAAGTTAACTATCCTTGAAATTATTTCCTTGACAGAATCAGCTTGGCAGAGCCATCTTGGCAGTCAGTTGCTGCTAAAGTGGGCTTGAGATTTAAAGAATGCAGTGGGCTGGCTGTGGCTTATAATTCCAGCGTGACCCCAGCAAGTGTGATCATATGATGCTCTGATTTCTTATTTTCACCCTAGTTAAAATAATAGATTGAAATTGTGGTCTTTCTGAAATCAAAGGGAGTTTTATACTGACTGCAATGGGGTATAAAATACTCCTTAGTTGGTCTGTTTAGGTGTGGACATAAAGCTTGTTTTACTTTTTTTACTTTGCTTTTAATTGGGACTAGATTGGTGGGTAGCTGCTAATGAGTGAGGAGGTAACAGTATACGTGCTGGCAGAGATATGTACACACAAGCAGAGGAGCAGATATTTTTAGATGCATTGTCAAATTGTACCCAAGAATATTAAAGTGGGCTGGGTTTACAAAGGCTACACGGTATTCAAGCCTTAAATGCTACCTAGAATTAAGCGGTATTTGTCACTGAAACCAGCAGAGAAGCTAAGGAGCACTTGTCTTGTGTTTTACTAGCTCATCTAGTTCCTTATTTATAGCTCAGTCCTGTCCCTCGTCTCATGTGCAAATCCAATCCAGGCTGATGGGAGGTGTAAATCACAGGGACCCAGCCTCCTCAGGAGAAGTATTTTCCTTTCATTTCCTATTTTAAGCTTTGTGTCTCATTTGCAGTGGAAAATGTGATCCAAAAGATCAGAATCAATCATTTGTTACAATTTAAAATGCTTAAATGTGCCATGTTTCAATTTAAAAAGTGTCTTTATGTACTTCACTGAAATGCAACTTTACTGCAATGCAATGCAGAGATGGCTACAACAAGCACTTCTCTGGGAACTGGCTACCTTCCACTGGGGTCTAGCTTTCAAGTGGCTTCTCTGACCTGTTACAGTATTTAATTTCTCTGGGCTTCTGGCAGGTGTGTTGCCTAGGAGAACTATTAACACTGCTGAACTTTAATGCAGGTGACTTACGTGTCTCAAAAACAGTTTTATGAGAACTGTTTATTTTATAGCAGGAATATAATTTCTGGTTATTCTTAGCCCTCAAACAACATTGTGGCCATGCTGATGTGCTGCTGAGTTGGAGTGTAACTACAAGACCATTCTTAGAAGGATGGGCTGTGCTTAAAAGGCAGCTAAGCCTGAAGGTGTGTTCAACAGCTTTAATCCATTCCTGCCCTTGTGCAGTGTGGAGGTAAGACACTGCTGCCAAGGCTTCCAAACATGCAGTGACTGACTGAAAACACTGCACCCCGATCTTGTTAAAAATGGCACATAGTCCCAGCCCTGGCTGCCCCAGACTTTTGAGCAGTTCTCCAAAGAAAAGGAGTGGAGAATTTGCTGGCGGACAGAGCACTAGGGGTGCCCTGCCAGCAGATTCAGCTGGAGTATGTCTGGAGCTTGATGCATGCACAGCAGTTGGAAATATTTAGTTCTCTAAATGCTCCCTATGCTCAGGACTAGACATGATTATCTTTCTCACCTCTGCGGTCTGTTTGTTAAATAGGTCACGGTAAAGTTTTTGCCCATAATCTGCATGTGAACTGTAAAGCACTGCTGGAATGAGCTTTAGCCAGCCAGTTTGGCCACTACTTGGAAAGCCCTCTGGACTTAAAACACCATTACAAGGAGCTGAGCTGGGTTCTTGATGGGGAAACCTGTCATGTGCAGAGGTGTTTCTGTGTAATTTTGAGCAGAGTGGATTGTCTCATCATCTACTTTTGGCATTTTCTTTTGCCAAGAATTAAAAAGGAAAAGCTAAAAGTAAAGTTTGAGACTACAGGTGTTTCATGAACTAAGTAAAGCTGTTAAATCCACAGGTTCTATGGAGATCCCTGCTTGGGAAGAAAAAAGATATCACACAGAGTACTGACCCTGCACTTTGAGAGAGATGTCTACATTCTTAGCCCTCCAAGAACATATTATGTAGCCAGTTATATTTATATGTGAATCTGTTTAAGCACAAAATTAGCGAATCATTTGGGGTGACAGTTGCATAAAAATGGTGTAGTCCTCATTTTAATTTCTTGTTTTGCCTAGAAATAAACAGCTGAAATTTGGACTTCTTAGCATTGTTCTTTGAAGAATAGTTATCTGATTCATTCACCAGGTCCCTGGACAACTTGTGAAGAGGAAAACTTAGGTAGTCACATGGGACAATACTGTAACAAGAAACTGTGGGTGGGGAGGTCATAGCTGAGAGCAATATGAGTTTTCAACAGGAAACTCAGTTGGATTTGCTTTTGTTAACTTTCAGTTTTATTTTCTAGAATATCTCTTCTCACCTTTGTTTTAGGTTGCTTTTCATGCAATTTCATTCTGGTTTTTAATACCCATGACTTTTCTATTACTCTCCTCATAAGGGTAGCCTGTGTAACACTGGTCAGGTTTACCAGCACTGAAAATAAAGAAAATAAGGTGTCCTACAATAGCAGTGTGGGGGAGGAACCATCTATGCTTAAGAGACAGAAAAAGAAGCAAAAAGTGTGCTGTTAGTACCTGTAAGAAATCTGTGAGGAGGACAAGTCCTTTCACCACATTCATGGCATCTCCAGTTGCTGAGAGCATTTTAGACATTAAATCACCATACCCTTGGAAAAATGTCACTGGTCTGAGCTGGAAATCAAACAGAATGGCTGACATGCCAGCAAAGGAGTCCAGGTTTTCCTCGCCTTCATCAGGAGTTGCAGCTATTATGGACTCCAGACCCTGAGCTTCAATCACCACCTACAAAGGAACAGTGATAGAGAATCAGTTAAAAAATCCTGCCTGACTCAGACTATTAACAACACCACGTATTTTCTTAATGTCTAAGAGCCTAATTCTAATTTATGTCATTGTAGTGGAAAAGGTATGAGGTTAAGACTTCATAGAACTATGTAGAGCACCTAGAAAAATGGAAAATAAAGTAATCTCATGCCATGTTTTTGCCCTTTAGGTGCTGGGCAGGATTTACCCACTTGCAGCTCACAATCCTGACACTAGTTTTCTTTCAAACACATTTTCCTTTATTCATCTGACTATTTTTCATGGACAGCTGGAAGGAAAAGCCAGAGATGTCCCCTGTGCAATTTTTGTCCTGCATAAATTTAGGAGAACTATAATACTGAAGGTTATTGCCAATATTAAGAAAAGTCTGAAACACAGACATTTAAATCTCTTTGATTTGTACATTCGATCTACTCCTTGAATTTCCATTCTGTGACATACCTGAACTGGGACCTGATTTTACAGACTCACAAAGCTTTCATTGATTACATCAGATAAACAGCATAGGCTTTACACAGACATAGACCTTGAAGCATGATGCAGAGCAAAACACTTGTTGTTTTGTTTATGGCAAACACATGCCACATTGTGGGGTTTTTCCCTGTTACTAGTTTTCTCCTGTTACTGGCTTGCTCTCTGCCCATTGGCAAACCTTGTGGTCTTAAGCATTAGATGAATTGACTCAGAAGCTGTAAGAAAAGGACCACATACTGGCTTAGTTATTATGTACAGTGTGGCAGTTACCTGGATGGCATGAAGTTCAGTGTTTCTGTCGAAAACATGGATGTTCACGTTACTTCTCCGTAAAATGCCAGAGCCAGAGTAGAGGATGTCAAGGCTGTATGTGGATGACACATCGGGACCACCTTAATTTAAAAAGAAAGAAGGTACCTGTGACTAAACTAGTGGATTAATTAAATTTTGGGGAATACAAAGAGTGTTCAAAGGCAGTTTCGTGGTTACATACGTATGATATATCCAGTGTAGGCAGAGGAAGAGCCCATCTTGGAGAAGCGATCATAGTTATGGGCACGCATGTCCTTCAGAACTTTCCTAACTGTTTTGCTGTAGTATTTCAAAACAAACAAACAAAAATACTGAGAGACAAAAATATTACAGTATCAAATGTAGAAAGATCAAATTTGAGAGAGGGTGAATTTTCCAGTAGGAAAGAGGGTCTCCAAAACCCTTACCTCTTCCCACTAAAAATCTGCCCTAACCCATAGGCTCTCTTTCAATTTCAGGTACTCCCTGCAGTCATAGGAAGAAAGGCAAGCAAAGGCCTTGCTTGAAAACTAATGGTTTTGAGAAGAAAATATATACTTATTCTTTTCATTCTCACACTGTGATGTTTAAGATTTTTCCACATCACTGGTTCTTAAAATATAAAAGCAAGGGACCCACTGAGAGAATTAAGATCAACAGATTACATTTGTCATAGTAATGCAAATCAGATGCCTAATTATTTTTGTACCTGTGAAAATGTGAATAGCTATTAAAAGAATTACAGTAATTTCACGAATACAAGCCGCAGCAATTTGACAAAAATTTGGGTGGAAACCCGGAAGTGCGGCTAATAGTCGGGGGCGGCTAATATGTGAATAATTTTCTGACATTTACAACCCCAGACGTGCCAGTCAGGGCACCGAGCCAAGCACCTGCCAGTAAAAGCCGGCATTCCGCGATTGTTACAGTGTTACTGTGTTGCCCTGGCTCCCTGCAGGCAGCACGGGGGGCGGGGAGAGAGGCGGGAGAGCTCTCCCCTCCTCTGCCGCAGCTCAGGGGAGGGGGGGGGGGCGCCGCCATTGCCGCTGTTCGGGGAGCCGACGGGGGGGGGGGCGGGGGGCGCCGCCGTTGCCGCGGCCCGGAGAGCCGACGGGGGGGGGGCACTGCCGTTGCCGCGGCCCGGGGAGCCGACGGGAGCCCTGCGCAGCCATTGCCGCGGCCCGGGGAGGAGGCGGGGTGGTTTGTCTGCGCCCGCCGCCGGCGCCACGGGCGCGGGAAAGCTCCGTCCCCGCCCGCCGCCGCTGCCGTAGGAGCAGGGGAAGCTCCGTCCCTGCCTGCCACCGCGGGGCAGCGCCGACCCGGGGTGACCGAGCCCAGTGGCAGCGGCGGCCGGCCCCGAGTGGCAGCACCGGGCTGGGCCACCTGGCCCCGTCAGCGGCCCCTAGCGGGCTGAGCCTGCACAGCCTTAGCTCAGCCAGTAAACCCCGCCCTCCCGCGGTTCTGTTACTAATTGCACGCGGGTCCTCGCTGCGAACGACAGAGCGGCTTATATTCGGGTGCGGCTTATCTATGGACAAAAACCGAAATATTTGCCAACACCCAGAGATGCGGCTTATACTCAGTGCGGCTTGTATTCGTGAATTTACTGTACATTGAAATTAATGGATTTATTCTGAAATAACAATACAAGGGACATAAAAATAAGGTATCCTTTGATACTCTCCTTAAAGTTCAGTAACTCATGAGAACCTTGTGTTTTTTGTAAGAAAGGGCTGTATTTATAAACACTGAAATTAATGTACCTTGCAGGCATTTCAAAGTGAAGTATATCTTGGATCATGGAGAGCATGTACTTGTTCATTTCCATAGGCAGTTCCCCAATAGAGAGCAAGATGTTTTTCACTTCCATATAGGATGGGTTACTGTTTAAGATGATGGCAGCTGCTGTGGTTCTCACTGTCTTCTCATGGACTCTGCGAGTCTGGTGGTATATCCTGTTCATTGTTTCCTTCACCTGGTCAGGAAACACATTATTCACTCAATGCTAATGCAGATGACTAGGCAAAGTACAGGTTGGAATCTTGTTTATAATATCAGCTTAAGTTAGCTCCATAGCTAAGGCTAATACATAAGGATATATTTTCAGCATCATGTTTTTCATGGTCCTTTTGGAATGTTGAGACATGTATAGCTCAGTGACCACAAGGACAAGTGGGACATCTGTTATGTTCTCTCAGCCACAGACCAAATACAGCCTCACACACTGGTTTTTAAATCGGGAGTGTAAATAAGTAGCAGCACTAAGAACAAATGTAGCAGCGGTAAGACAGGGATTTTCTTGACTATTAAGGAAATATGCACTTTAAAAAATCAAGAACATTTTAATTTTCTAGATAGTCCCTGTAGTGGCCCAGTGTCCCTGAGAAGATTGTAACACATCTTTGTTACAGGGGAGTCTGTGGAAAGCCATGCAGCCCCACTGACAGAATGGCCTCCAGCATGCTGATTGCAGAGCAGCACCTGACAGCCTCAGTCCTGGTGGACAGGATTGAAAGGTATGAAACGGAATGCAAGGTAATGCAGCAGAGGCAGGACCTCTTGTCCCACTATTTTGTATGTCTTTTCCTACTCTTGGAGGCTACAGGATAAAATGCAGCTATTTTACCCTTCTCTTCCTTTGTGCATTCTTCGTGACTACGTGAAAGCACAAGCAAGAGCAGGGGTTGCACAGGTGCCCAAGTGCTCCCTCTGGTGAGCAGAGCCCTGTTTTCCCCGCAGACTGCATGCCTCCTTTGATGGCTGTGTGTGACCCTGGAGCCAAGGGCTGACTAGCATGTGTTCACCAGTCCATTCCTTGCCTTCAGCATGTTGACTGCACCACACAGCTTGGTGGCATCAACAAACTTACTGAGACTGTACTCAACCTCACTATCCATGTTGCCGATGACAAGAAATGAACTCTGTTAATTTATCCTTTAATACAGCCTCCTGCACCTCTTTTCTGGGCTAGTGTATTTTCTTACCTCTTTGGTAAGAAAAGAAGGATCATATCTCTGCAAGGCAGTTGCAGCAAGGCTGCTGATGGGCCCTTCTCCTGACTCAGCATATTTCAGAAGCAGCGGAATTGCTTCAGGAAGGAGCGCGTTCTTTAGTGCCAGCAGGTACATCCGCACATTGTCATCTTTCGTGGCCTTCTCCAGTCTATTCAGAATCAACCTTTTGGCTTCTGCAACAGCCTAAGAAAATCAACAGCACATTAAACGGTCATCATAAACCTCCCTTTTTCCCCTTGCAGAAGTAGAAAGGGCAGGGATGGGTTCTGGCACGTTTTTGGTGCACAGGGTTACCACAGGTGTCATTTATATGTTGATGGCTTCCTTCAAGCGTAACCATAGTGACTGCAGCCAGAGGGACACCTGGACACCTGATCCAAAGTTTTGCCAGCTGCTCCTGCCCTGATTCAGGGACTTCACAGGTCTTCCTTGTGGGGCTAACAAGTCCCCACAAAAAAAGGCAAGGGAAGTGTTCTTCAGCGCCTCATAACATAATGTTCCAAAACTGCTTGGCAATTAACAAGGGAAATTAGAAGGGCCTGTTCAGGTGTTCTGTATCTTTTCAGGGCTGTGCTGCAGTGCTGAACAACACAGACCAGCAGCCTTGTTTGATCATTGTCATCCTCTAAACTACTCAGCATCTACTCAGCTCATGCTCAGAGTAAAAGTCTTCCTCTTTTTATGCATGTTTGGGGCACAGCTGAGTACTTAAATTAATGAATTTTCTTCACAGAAGAGAAAAAAACATAAGGTAATCGCAAATAATAAACAGATCCTGAGTTTGTCAGCGTTTCTCTGAGGATATGATAAGCTTTTGAACAAGGCAGCACAAGTACTGCTTCTGCTGACAGATTCAGCCACAGAAATGGGAAGAGATGAGATTGAGGCCTACATCTGACAAACTAGAAGTCATTATTAAAAAAAAATAAAATCCTCTGTCAAACATAGGAGTTCATGGGCTTATTTTAAGTGGGAGAATCTGCTTCCCATGTCTGCCATGCTCTTCCAGTAACATCACCAGGGACTGGTCACATGTGTTGCAGACCAGAATTTGGGCAGCAGCGACCATCAGATACTCACTGGCAGCTTGCAGCCTCCTCTGTCACACAGTTTTCTCACAAGCGCTCCCATGACAAGGACAAGAGTTTCTCTGATATCTTCATTGGCAACATCCCCCTTGAACTTCTCCTGCCATGCAAAAGCAAAACTGTTTAGCGTCTCAGTGTAAACATGACAAGCCACACTCTGCTGTGCGTTCAATAGGCTCCCTCATTTTCTGTGAACATTAATGCAATGCAAGAGTGGTGATTATCATGATGGTCTGGGCTCAGACTCAGCACAGCACAGCTCTATCATTACATATATATTACATATAATAACTCAGTGCTGTTTTCACTTTGAGTTACATTCAGTGTCTCAAGTAGATTTATTTGTGGGGGAAAAAATGGATTTACAGTTCTGGCTACAGAACTTTCATAAGGCAACAATCAAACAATCCTCAAATTATTTTCCTAACATTCAGTATTATGTTTATGTTTTCCAAGTACTGGATTTTGGTAATATTTTACAAAGTAAATAGACTTTCAGTCTGGACCTACGAATATTTGCTGTTTGCAGGCTCTATGTTAATGGCACACTTATAGGAAACTCTGGAAGGCATAAAGAAAGGAAAATTAGAAACAGCAACAGTTGTTTCTTCTTCTCTTCCCTTTGACTGGGACGAGGAATAAGAGTTGTATTTGTTTTGTCCTTGGACTTACAGTTAATAATTTCAGGAGTGTTTCACTGGGGTGAGAGGCAAATCCACAGGCATATAGGAACCGTTCCTGCAGGATAAAAGTGCTTGCATCCTTAAAATCAAGAAACTCCAGTATGGCCTCCAGTGATTCTGGTGTCTGAGCTGAGGTTACAGCATCCACTACCTGTGGGCTACAAGGAAGTGGAAATTAAATGAACATATCATTGCAATGAGCCAATCAATACTGAAAAGACTTGGCTGCATATTGAGAGAAAGAAGCTAATGTACTGAAATAACTCTTCATTGCAAGCAAGAGAATCTTTTACTTTTGTTGGAAAAAGTGTCCCTGAACTCTCACCTCAAAATGGCACACAAACTCATATCCATGGATAATATGGAAAATAGGAGACCAAAAAAAGTATTGGAAAACCCAACTATCACAAGTGTATTAAAGTTTACAGGACAAGGTTGTAAATATAAAGAAGTGCTTTACTACTGCATGCACAATGGCACATAGAGAAAAGGGTTCTAGAGTGACCCTCACATTTATCTCTACTGCTAACTGCTACAATTTATTTGAAAGATTCTGACCATATGACTCAGAAATGCTTTTCAGCTCTCAAGTCTTGGTGTACATGCTGTTCACAAACAAACTCAAATATTAGGATAATTCCCAGGCATTAATCTTTCCCTTCCTTGCTGTATTTCCTATTGAAGGAAACAAATGGGAAGTCAGAACAAGTTATAGGGTGTTTTGGAACAGGTATTTGGTCTGAGAACCTTTAGCTAAACTACAAAGCCTGTTGGCCGTGCACTGTAGATAAAACCCTGGTGACTGAAGGGTGTGCTGAAAATGTATTATATTACAAGAACAAACATAACTTTAAAAAAAAATCCTTTTCCTGTAGACAGTAGTGAACACTGGGTTTGCATTGCTAGGACATCACCAGTAGAACTCAATCTCTTTGTATGAAATTTGTCCTGAATTTTTCAGTAACTTAAACATTTTTAAAGCTTATTCATGGTAACTTACAGAAATTCTTTATTTTCACTTTTAATAATTTTCAGTATCTCCTCTTTCGTAGCTTTTCTGATGTTCTGAATGAAAGACAAAAAGCTTTTTGCTGCTTCAGGTTTGGAAAGTCTGTCAGGATGTAAATGTTCTCTTATGCTCTGCCAGTGCTCAGAAAGCTGCAAGATAATAAATATTATGTCAAATCTCTCAGACTGTGGTTTCAGTTCTCAAAATCAGACTAAATAAATGCAGATATGTAGGCCAGCTGTTGCTCAAATTAGCTGAAATCCAACAGATGGATGATCCTTTAGCTCAGTATTAGTTAATTTATTATAATCCCAGCACAAATATCTTTGAAACCTTTCTATAGCTGTCTCTCTTCCAACTCTTTAGTATTTTCCTGATGTTGTACATTACCTTAAATGCAATCTCTTTTGGAACAATACAACTTATTTATACTGTAACTGGAATAAAGTGAATTCTCTTATCTTGCAAATTTACTGTGCTTTCTGGTGAATGTGGTGTTTGCCTTATGTTCCCATTTTTTCCTAAGTAGAATTTTTTTTAAAAGGGAGATGCACAATTCCCCATTCACCAATTAATCATATTTTCTGAGAAGATGGCAGTTTTGGGTTAGTATAGAACAGGATTAAATGTCCAAGAAGTTATTTCCATTTTTTATACATAAACTTGCATACAAAGGGATTTGTAGCTATTGCACAAAATGAAAGGTAAGATGGTATTAGAACAGTAACTGGCAGTTGCTGTATTTATTCCCACACCACATTTTTCACCTGAACATACCAACATGGTAGCAAAGCACCCCTATTTGTCTTTCCACATACACTCCCATAAGAACCTGGTGCAGGTAATTTGACCTTTCCTCTCTCCCTCGCCTTTGCCTCTGTTATCTCAAATTATCAAGAACATTCCTTGTTGAAAACTCAGCTGTTCTTTGCAGCAGTTTTACTGCAGTTTTCCTGAGTGGGAAATAACAGTAGCACCCATTTGACCTTTACTAAAATACTTCCCCTCTGTGGATTTTGTATTGGGCAATAGCACTTGAACCTGCTGGCAATTAGAAATATCATTCAGCAGTACAGAGTGCAACTTCTATCGACTGTAACAAACAATAATTAGGCAACAATGATTGAGACATAGGATATTTCCTGAGGATTAATGACCAGCTGGGAGGAGCTCATGTTCTGAGGCACAGATGGGTCTTTTAACTTCAACTGGTGATTAGTGCTTAGCATCAAGGTCAGTATTGCTATTATTAACTGAAATTGGATAAACATATGGGGCACTTTTTATTCCCCTTCTTGAAGTTGCACCACAGTCCAGCAAAAAACCCTCTAATCTCATTACTCCTGTATTTTCTCCTGCTCTTAGTCAGTTTAGCCCATATCCTAGAGACAAACAAGGTGGGAGATGCAAACTGGAGCCATCTCAAGCAAAAGAAAGTAGAGACCAAGCCTTCTTCTTTGGGGGGTGCTCAGACTGTTCAACAGCTACAAAGAGCAGCTGCCATCCCCTGCAGCGACCACAGCATTAAAAACATTGTTCACAGTTGACTTTTATGAAGGCCTTCATTCTCCTGATGTAAATGTCAGGCAGTTTGGATTTAATAACCCAAACATTCGGGCACAAGATGCACACACTTCCACATGGCAACTCAGCACGGACCCAGGCCTGTGTTTCTCTGACAGAGAGATCAGACAGAGGTCTTGTGGGTAGTCTAGGAAAACTCCAGCAAAACCGAGAGGTTCTAAACCGAGCAGGAGTTGATTTTGAATGTCAGTGCCTGACAGCTGTTTACCAACATACAAAGCGTGCCTGTAAAGACAGAACAAAGCCACCTCACGTTCAGAAGGGGCAAGAATCCTTTCCCATAGGAACCATGAGCATAAAAGAGTGTAAGATGCATGAGCTCTTCTGAAAACACCATGCTTTATGTTGTCTAAACACAAAAATCTAGACCTGATTTTAAGTGCAAATATTTTCCATAACATCAGAGAAGCTAGTGCTGCTGTCTGGGAAATGAGGATAGTAATGGTTATTTTACCAAATTCATAAAGATGGAGATAAAACCTGTTACAACTTAAAAAAGGTCTTTGAGAATGTAAAACTCTAAGACAGCATGTCAGCAGGGCATTAATGTATACTATGATATATAAGTACCATATGCTATGTTGCTGCTTTGGATACAGTGTTCTGTTTATAGAGGCCATCCTTTCATAGCAGTTACTGAAAAATACAGTGAGAAAGCAGAACATCATTCTCCTCGTGCCATTAGGTTTATAATGACATAGCTCAGTCCCCAGGCAGTGCTCTGGAATTATACCCTGTGTTTGTTATCTTGGTCTGGAAATTGTAACTATTATGACAAACTCAGTCCCAAGTGACAAATTGGTCAGCACAAACCCCGATGAACAGAGTCAGGGAAAAACCACCTGTCTCTACTCTGTTTAGGATGCCTCGATATTCCCTGTTCAGAACTGCCCCAGCACACATGCAGCATCATTTCTGTATTACCCGAATACATGGTTTTGGTCTTCTCTCTGGCTCAACAGACATTAGACAAGATAAATTATTACAGTGTAATGCTACTTCCAAATAACTAGCATAAGTTCCAATACAGGAACATATTTCTGCTCATAAGGAGTATCTCTGGAGGACTAAAATTATGTGTGCTGAATAGAAGCTATATCTTGCTTATCAACACCAGAGAATAATGATCCTTAAATTAATGTTCCCATTAATTCCTTAATGTAATAGCATTAATACTATTTGCTAACGGTTCACTGTAGTAATTTATTTAGTTTACTATGTACATCATTAGTAAAACAAAAGCTGATGCATTTACAGTGCCATGCTTTTAGCCTTCAGATGTCTTAAATATAAAAAAAAAAGGCATTTTTTTTCCCAGGGAAAAATGACAACATTATTGGACTTCCCAAGAATATTAAAGCTTCATTTTATACTTGAAAATACCAATAAACTCCTTTAAACAAAAGACTTCCTTGGGGTCAGGTAGTAAGAAGAGGTTAAATATACTACCAAAAATGCTTAGCCTGCTTGAGGAACGGCTAATGAACTCGAATTCCTAGGCACAGTTCAGGTCCTCTATGACAGAACTGTATACAAACACCAGCCAGCCATCTTAAAGTTAATTTTCTCCCCAGAGGAAATAAGCTTCTAGCAGCTCAAGGATGGCAAAGGTGAGATAAAACAACAGGATGCTGTATTTTCTAGTGATCTGGAGAAATATTGCAGTCTTTAAAAGAGAGCAAAAAGGTTGGTACTTTTAGTGGTAGATGCTTACGACACTCTAATGGGGTGAGCACCATTGCAACACTTCTGTACTCCGTACCCCAGGGTGTATTTTATATTGATATGTTGGACCTGTCCTAGTTCTGCTTAGACAAAAAATTTGCTTTCACCCTTGTCCTACTCAGCTAAGCAACCTGATGTCCAATGAACCTGTGGTTACTTACTGAAGGGCACTTTTTGCATTCGGATTTCACTGGCTCTGCTTCCAGGGGCATGGCAACATAATTGGGGTCCAAGGTCTTGATCACACCAGCGACTTGCTTTGCAGCGATCAGTCCCATCCCAGCTTGGACTGACTTCAGTTCCAGCCTCTGCCTATACATCCACACAGTGAGGACACCATTAGAGCTCAGCCATCAGCGCAGAGATGCAGAAATCACACCAAAAGGAAACAAAAAACCCCTCCACAGATAAAAAAATATAGAATATAGACTTATTGAAGTCTTATTTTAAAATGTTCAGAACATGGCAAGTCTGTGGGGGGTTTTAAGGTAACAGAAATATCTGATACCAGCAGAACCACTGCTAGAATTATATGCAATAAAATACCTGTATGAGAGACTTTCTAAAACACAGATTTATAACACTTGATAAACAATCCTCAGTATTCACGTACATTCTGAAATGTTTCATATATTTGTTCTTAAAAGATCTGGAAAGTGAGATCTTTGAAAGTACTTTTTCTTTTAAATATCTACGATTACTGAGATGCCTCAATCATTTATCTTGTATGAGTATCTCCACACTTTCGATGCTTTGGAGTCTGGAGTCTAACCCAGATCTAGGTTTCACTGTTGTTTCCTTTCTATGCAGTAGATTTTATTTCTATACTTCCAAACGCTCACATTCTAGAAATGGAAACTCATCAGAAGTATTTCTTGAGAAATGAGAAGACAGAACACCTATATCACTAATGGGTAGATTAAAAGGGTTGGGCCAATTCCTGCTGTTTTCAGTTAACTTCTTATGAATGCCATTATTTATTATTTGTGGTGTGGTAGAATTTAATCAAAGTTGGACCTGGTACCTGGCACAGTTGGACCTGTATATGGATAAAAAAGAGACCTAAATCCTTACCTGGAAAGTTCATAGTCTTAGATCTAGAGTCTATAAGACCTACACATGGAACCTTGGCTTGAACCACTAGTCTTGCTACCATCAGTGACAGTCGAATTGCCCAACTTACTTTGAAACTATTTTGGCACCTGTTTTTCGTCGGTAATTCAGAACGAAAACGAAATTTTCTTCTGCCTTAATGGATTTAATGAAACTGTCTTCCAGCACATAAACTGTAGCAGATGTGCCTTTTGTACCAACATCCAAGATCTGAAAATAATTTTAAAATAAAACAGAAATAGGGCTATTCAACAAACAACAAAATAGGAAAAGAGCTCGCAGTTCCAAATGAGGGCAAGACTTGTAATGAAGTAGAGCCATTTGAGGAAGGTTCATATAGGCTTGTCATCTCAAATTAAGCCTATGAATCAGGTTTTCAATAATTCCCTCTGCAGTAAGAAGCCACTCTTCACCATATGCTTCAAATTCAGTATGTACCAAGGTAAAAGACAGTAGGAGCAGGCCAGGAAGTTATGGAGCAGGCTGCAACTGAGAAAACACCCAGTACAACATTTAAAGATATGCTTTAAATAAGACAAGAATGTTTTCCAGAGAAATGTCTTGCAAATGAGATTGTCAAGTTCACACTCAGATCAAACAAGGTAGCTGGCTGCGGTTCTTGTTTTGTAAACAAGATGATGCCTTTGCAATAAGAGTGAAAATTGGGAAGCCAGTCATAGTGTTAAGGTGGTTTATTAAGAGAGTGCATGCTGTCTTTGTACTTCTCTGAGCTGGGAAAGGTCAGTTTCTGATGCAGAGAATCCCCTGCCTTCAGCAGGTGTCCAGCCTGCCCTCAGCAGTCACTATTTAGAAAGACATTTACCAACAGTGGAGGACCATTAGGGTTGTAGTATGGCTTCAGTTATCTCTATGGCACATCTCGTCTATTACACCTGTGCATTAGGGAAGCCTTTTAACCTTCCAGGCAAGCCTGACCAGGCTCCATTCAGGAGTCAGCATCTTGCCTGGCATTTACAGCAGATGGGAAAAAGGTTACTGTTATCACTATGACTGTGCCTGTATGAGCTGAGCCAAAGGGGTTTACACCACAGGAGAATCCATTCCCTGTTCTCTCCATAGGAACTACATATGACATTTGGGCTAGTAAAACTACAAAACTTACATATAGAATTTGTTTTCTCTAATGCAAGAGGGACTTCTGAGAAGATGAGTAGTGGCTGCTAAGAATATATTTTAAATAGGAAGAATAGATGTTATTTTGTTAAAGAAATCATACCCGGTTGTGGCTGGTAAATTTTTTCTTTTCTGTTTCACAGGAGTCTAGGTCTTTTATTTTAGTCACTTGATCTTGCCGCACGTGGTAAGTAGTATTGCATTTCCCAGAAATGTCCACCTTGGAAAAGAGAGATTAGGACAATCTCTTTAATTTATCTTTGGGACCCCGCAACATATTCCAAAGATGAAGCACTTTCTCCACAGTTGGAATCCTGTACCTGAAATGCTGCACTGCTTGGGTTTATTTAATAGTTTTGAGGATGACAGTGGTTCTAACTATCTGCTTTGGATTGGCAGGGGTACTACTCATTAGATGGCTGTGAAGGAAAGTAACAACGGTTGTTTAAATGCAGCTCACATTATACTCACAAATTTGAGTTAAATTCAAGCTTTGTTCAAGGGGATAGATTTAGAAATTTAAGAATGGAAAGCAACTTAAATGGATGCAGCTAAACCAGTGCTAACTTTATGTGGGTACTCGGATTTAGAATGGAACTCCACTGAACTGAATTTAGGAATCAATCAACTTTAAACAGCAGTATAATCACTAGTGACCTGGTTTAAGGTAGTTTATTACCAAATTGTGCTAAATTTATAAAGGCATTTAAAATCAAATGGATTGCACTACTTCTTTATGTTAATTGCAGCAATTTGACTTGTGTCACCAAATATTCAGAAGACTGTCTTTACGTCCCTAATCTCATATGTGATCAAAGGGCTGATTGCTATCACAGTTCACTCCTTCTGAAGTCAGCAGGAGCCACAGGTCTGCCTTTCAGAGCACATCAGGCTCTGCCTGCTCCTCAGGTGATGATAATCTTGCCTGATAGAGCACCATACCTCAGCGGAAGAGCCAGAGTGCAGCTGGAGCTGGAAAAGGCTAGCCAGACCTCTCTTAATGTTCTGAGTAAAACCAGGTTCATTTTGAAACGAGTAGAATGTTTTGACCTGTAGGAATAACAAAAAAAAAGGTATATAAAAAGCATTCAAAAGTGTATAAAAAAATCTGGTTAAATGATAAAGGCATAGTGAGGATCCACTCTAGAAAAACTCCCTTTATGTTTTTCTCATTACGAAGTTGAATTTTGAACTGTTGCCCTTATTTAAGAAGAATGCAGAGGCTGCAGGGCCTGACAATAAGAGTACAAACACGTTTTGGCCTTCAGCTGAACCTAAGTGCAGTTTCACTGTCTTCCTGGAATTACAGAGAATTTAGATGGGAAATGGGAAACTCTTTATAATTTCACAGGCAACTCATCTTTCTGCATAATCCTCAAGTAATTGCTCTCCATGGGGGAATAATATCTGTTGCACTTTAATCAGGGGTTCCAAAACTCAGGATGAATCATAGATAAATCACAGATAGAATAACTTCAATGACGTGTCAAACATATCACAACCTTTGCACTTCATGGGCCAACTGTAGTGCTTGAGCTTTTCCTCCGGTAACAAGACTTTGCACCTCCACTTTGCATTGAAGGTGCTTTAAAAGTGCTCCTTTTTCTGGAACTGCAAGTACAATCAGTATGTTATCTCAGGGCAACCCTGAAAGGTGAAATTACTGTGCCAGGGATGAAAGCGTCACACCACAAAAAAATCAGAAAAGGAGTGGATAGACTCTACTACCTGAGAAAAAGTCCAAGTTTTTAGTACTACATCTTAGCCTCAGCATGTGATAGTGTGCAATGTATGAGGAGCAGATACATTCTGATTTCTGTTTTGTGTTCTTCTGGTACCTCTGCTCTCATGTAGGGATGTGTACAGTTTGCAGCCAGTGCTGTCCTGTTTCTTTTTATGTTGTGTAAAACTGATGACAAGGCTGAGTCTGAAAGTTACTGAGCAGGTCTGATAGCAGCTGCAATTCAGCAGGCTGAGCTGGTGACCAGAGTATGTGCTCAGTGCCTATTTACAGCAGGAGGTAAAGATCCTGCTGGGATAGAGTGTCACAGACCTCACTCTGCTCTGCAGAAGGGAAAAGGGAGTGTGACCTTCCTTTCTCACAGCCCCTCTGCCCATGTTCCACCTGCTGAGCATTGCTCGGGCTGCAGAGGGGAAAATGGGGCTCTTGGCTTAATGACACAAGCAATGGTAGGATGAAGGGACAGGAGGCAGGAGCAGCCATGGCTCGAGCCTCACCACCCCCTGGCCAGAAGAGTAGGCTGAATACAAGAGGACACAAGCAGCTCTTTAGGGAAAAAGAGAGTGGGATGGATGTACTTGAATCCCCTTCTCAGAGAAATGGGGACTCTCAGACCTACAAATGGACATGGGTGTTCCTGTGCAGGGACAGTGCTTTGGTGTTCTCCCAGGGCAGGATATAAAACCCAGGCACATGTTGAGACACACTTGCTCTCTGATCCTTCTCTTCTGATTTTTGGAGACAGTCTCCCAGTGGGGAAAAAAACATGTAAGGCTGTAGCTTTTTCAGCAGCAAGATCATTAACTTGAGACCATTGAAACTGCAGGCGACACAGAGTAAATAAGAAAATCAAAGAGCTGGGAAAAGCAGTTCTGGTAAAATACCTGATAAGGGTTTAAAGTGATTAACACTGTTCCTTACAGACTCAGTAGAACATCCCTCATGACAAATTCTATCTCCTTTTCTGCATTCAGATCTTCAACAAAATCCTGCCCTCACTGAAGTCAATAGCACAAATCCTACATAGCAACTGTGCATATATCCACATGTGTACCTATATCTTTGTGGACAATCTGCTCTATACTTCCCCAGTATGTGGTGGACTCAACACAAAATAGGCTTGGGCTAGAAGGTAAATCACAGTCTGTTCTAAACTACCATATTTCACACAGAATGATGGGACAAATGGCTTATTAAAAACACTGAGTGAATAGTGAACTGGTAAATTCTTCAAGTCTGTTACAAAAGATTTGTATCATGTTTCTTTAGGGACTGAATTTTAAAAGACAGGGTCTTACTTTTCCACGGACTAGCTCAATCACTATGGGCCTCTGTAAAGCCTCCAGATACTCCTTCCCGATGATCTTCTCTGTGCTTTTTCCTTTGAAGATGTTTTTAGCAGCTGGACGTTCATTCACATTTTCAACCTGAACATCTTTCATCTAGCAAAGTAAAAGAAAAAATTAATGTAGAGAGCAGTGTAGAATTGGCCTGGAGTAGGCTAATTGGACTAAATCACATAATAAATGTTCTTCATTTCTGCATTTCTGGTTCTGATCATTAATCTTCCATGATTACTATGTCAAAGTTTACAAAAGGAGCCAGTGGTCTCCACTGGGGAAATAAGTGCCAGAAAATCTACCATAAAGCTAAATACCAAACCCAGTTTCTATTTAGAAAATGTCATGATTTGTAGCTTCAGACAACATATTGCCCCTCAGGTAAGGGCTTGCACACCAGTTGTTTGAAGTTATAGGTGTTGTATGAAGCAATTTCTAAATACAGGAGATATTCTGAAGTTCTGGCTTATGATGTTAGATAGATACTTGTGAAATCTTATTCCATAGGAATCAGATCATCAAAGCAGCTGGGTTTAGTTGATGAGACTAGAGAATAAAAGGTTTAGCATATGTTCTGAAAGTGAGTTGTCTGAAATTAGATTAGCAGCTAGATAAATGCAGAAAAGATTATGTATGTTTCCATTTGTCTGATGGCAATAATTACCGTAATTTTGATCAGCTGGTCATCATCATTGTCAGGATTTCTCCATAAGAGGTTGACATCCACACCAGAAGAAATCCGATATCCTGCACTTTTCTGCAGTGATGCTTTCACCTGATCAACATAGACTTCAGCTGAGTAAGCAAACTTATATAGCTTGTCATTATTTAGGCTTGGCCCAGTAGTGTGTCCTGTTTGGAAAGCAAAAACAAACAGCATTTTAGAACTAACTCACATAATCACCATTTTCTCTAAGAAACACCTTTAGAAAAACTAAAAATTTAATTTCAAACAAAAGATTAATGGGACTGATCCTGCTACTCTTGATTACAGAGGCTGTCCCACTGAAGCAGCTGGGTTTTCTGTGATTAAGCTGACACTGATCATACATATTTAATATAACAATGGTGACAAAATAATTTGTTCTAGTCCTTTAAGACTCTCAGATTCTTTTCTTCAGCTATGTTAGCTATAAAATTAATCCAAAATTATTTGCAACTCAAAATACTGTTATTAATCATGCAATTTGTGTGCTTAGCAATGTGAAATGCACTATTGCGACTTGTTGGAGCCAGCTAAAATAATTCTCTGCATCTCTTGCATGTGTATTGGGAATCTTTCCAATAAGAGTCTTGCCCAAGGGTGACATGAATGTAATGAAAACATTAAGAATGTATTTTTTAAATTAAATAATTAAGATCTTGTTCTTCCAACTAAATAATTGTCCCCATAGCTGTATCTCTGCTGTTAATTTATATATTTTAAGGGGAAGGGAAGGGAAGGGAAGGGAAGGGAAGGGAAGGGAAGGGAAGGGAAGGGAAGGGAAGGGAAGGGAAGGGAAGGGAAGGGAAGGGAAGGGAAGGGAAGGGAAGGGAAGGGAAGGGAAGGGAAGGGAAGGGAAGGGAAGGGAAGGGAAGGGAAGGGAAGGGAAGGGAAGGGAAGGGAAGGGAAGGGAAGGGAAGGGAAGGGAAGCCGGCTGTACACTAAGTGCTCTTAACATTCTCAAAGCAAACACACACAGAGTGACTTTAGGTGCTATCTGTAAGTAGCACAGCACCAGCCTCACACACCCAAATACTGCACCACTGAATGCACTGGGAATTTCTTCATGGAGTTCAGGAGGTACAGAGCAGAAACAACAAGCTCACAACAGAGTTAATCTAAGAAACACAAAGTGCTATCCGCAGGGCCATGCATCTCAGTTTTATGACAAGTACAGGGAAGGGTGGGGGAAAGAACAAAAATCTCTCACAACATCTCAGAAAAATTCTTAAGTATGCTGTAATGGAATCAGTGTCTTCACTGTAGAGATTCATCAGGCTACCCTTATTTATGCTGTATCCCTCTGTTTTATCTGACTCAAATAAATTTCAAATCACTGCATTGATAGAAAGGAAAGTCAGTCACTTTAACATTTAAAGCTCATTTAGGTGGGTGCACAGGGTAGTTCCATCATGGTTGGATGGATGCATTCTGCAGTTCTTAAAGAGTCCAAAACCCCTGCTTCATTAAGATTTTGCTCACATTCTTCCTCTGTTCACTCAGATACCATGGCAGTGGATTACGGTCAGCTTCAAAGAACCTTTCCCTGAGCAAAATGGACACTCCACCAAATTTAGTCTGCAAGTTGTGTAAACTAGCAAAGTTACAGAATTAAATGGACTTATACTGGTGATGTGGTGCAGCAAGTCTGGTGATCCCAGTGTCTGCAGCCTGTTCACACATGAGAGGCCAAAACTGTAACTATTGATTTTTCTTCCAGGGAGGCTAAAGGATTCATGTTGGCACAAAGTGGCTTGTCTGGTTTTGCATGTCTTGTGCGTCTGTTTCAAAACAAAGTCACCAAGAGGCATACAACCCTTCCTGCAGGTTTACTGTGAATTTCCTAGCCAATTTCCTTCCCCAGTTCCCTGCTTTGAAGCTACCTTACCCTTGAGAGCAGAGGGTGCTCAGTGCCTGCTGAGAGGTGGCTATGCCTTTCAGAGACACCTCTGGTTCCCTGCAGTCCCTTGGAACCAGTTGCTTCCTGGTTCAAAATTTCTGATTCCTTCATTTGCAGCAGAAACTGCAGTGCAAAGGACTTAGTGTTGGCTGAGATTTTAGGAATACCACCCACTAAGTGCATTCTAAATACAGTCCCATCTAAAGAAAAAAAGTAGGGGAATAGCACATCCAAGAGAAATTATCTGGGTGCTCAGAGACAAGTGTCTTATTAGTTAAGGTGCATGTTGTGGTTTTGCTCCCTCCCTATTTTCAGTTAAAAGCACCTTTCATCTACCCTCTTTCTTTCCCCATAACTGAACACATACATGGTTTTATTCTCCTTCTGTAAGAGTTCCTTCCCTCTTCCTTCCTTTTAGCATTTACTTGTCCCCACATACAAAAGAGCTGTTCCATCCTAAAGGAAACAGATGACCAAATGACGCAGCAGCTTCTTGCAAGTGCCATAAAAGAAACAGATAATTGCAAAGTATTTCTGGGAGCTGGAAGAACATGCAATTTTGAAAGCTTTCACAATTTCACACATAGAAAACACTGCAGGAGCAGGGCAGAAGAGAGTTTTAGTTGCCAGACTGGAAAAGGGTAGGCCAACAGTGGATCATGACAAGACAAGCAGCAGGGATGAGGCAGTATTGAAAGCAGTCCCAAAGAGTTAGTACTTTTCCCTGTGGAAATGGGGAAGCCAAGAGAGACAACTGAATAGTGTGGTGAGGCTGAGAGGCAAGGAGGATCTTGACAGACGAGAGACAGATACAGGGCCACTGACCAGAACCAGTGTTCAAAAAAGCACAACTAAATTTTCATGCCAACTTCCATGAAGAAAACACCAGTACTATTTTAAAAGGAATATTCCAACACCTTTTTGATAGAAACTTTTCTTAATAGGAAGCTCTCCTTTTAGAAGCTCCTTCCTTTGTATTCAGCACAGCACTGTGCCTGTGCAGCCATTGACATTTCAGCTGATGGCAAGTGTCCCACTGCCTGAGAAGGGAGGAGAGATGGACACACCGAGTGCCATCAGCCCAGCCATGCTCTCTGGGGGTCAGAAGTGCTCCTTCCAAGGTGGAGTGCATAACACATAGTTTGACTAGTAATGTTAAGTGTCTGTCATTAAGGGTAACATGCCAAGTCTATAATTAAATCATGATACTGTATAATACAGAAGGTTACACTGCAGGAGTAGAGACAGCTGTCAAGTCCTGTGCCTTTTATTAATACACATGGCATGCACAGCATGTGTGTCTCTAACTACTTGCTAGCTCTACCTTCATAAATCATATTTGCCACTGTCTCTGATAGCAGATAGCTTTAAAAAGCAAACCCCATCCACTTATTTGAAAACATTTTTCAAGTGGAGCTGCAATTGGAAAGTTTTATGTGTGCTGACCGACCTGCATTGAACAGAATAATGTTTCAATATTTCCAAAAGGCAGCATGGCCTCATGAAAAGGCAAAACACTAATCCTAATCTCAGCTCTCACACTGAGGCCCTAAGTGGCCTTTGGGCCAGCAATTTAGCTCTCAATCTCTCTGCACAAGGGAGAGAGGAAATTTGGCAGAGCTGAAGGGAAGACTAATTAAAGACAAAATGCTTCCTCTGTATCCTGAGGATGTGACAAGCAAATATTACTTCACATCAATAAGCTTTGCTTAATTGATGTTAATGGGAAGCTGGGAAGATCAGACACCACCATGTGGCATACTGATACCTAGCTATAAACGTGGCAGTCTCATGAAATAAATTCACAGGTAAAGGCACTGCCTGCAAATTTCTCTCCTTTAAAATTCTTGTCATGAGGGTGTATACAGGCAGGGAGGAAGGAAGGTTGCTGCTCTGTGCTTACACAGTGTCCTGGATTCCCTGCAAGAAGCAGGAGGCGGCACCCATGAGAGCAACTCTACCCAGGATGCTTAACCCAGGATGATGTGTCCTCCCTGCTTCTCATATGATGAAGACATCCTCACTAAACCAAAAACTCAGCTTATATTAGAAGGTTGCTGTCCCTCTGAATTTAATGTGAAGTTGTACATGAGGGGTCACTACTACACCTTTCCTTGCTTCATACATTGGCACTGCTGAAGCGGACAGTCTCCAAGATTTCATACCCTTGACTTTGTCAGGACACCTGAGTAAAGCTCTGCTCACAGGGTTTCTGCAGACATCCAGATTTTCAAGACTTACTACAAAGCAAGGTTCTCATGAAATTAACAGGATGCTTCTTACTGACTTCAGTAGTAGCTGAGTCAACTGCTCAGAAGCTGAAACCTGGAGAGCCCTGAGCACTTCCTGGCTCTGCTCCACCAGAGCACTCTGTGTGTTTAACTTCTGAGCGTGTGAAAAGTCCCTTTGAAGTCGGTGCCCCCGCAGTATGTCCTGATTAAGCAAGGTCAAGATCCCTGATCTCCTGTTCACACCACTAGCCTTGTGCACTTGAAAACATCATCTCCTCCATCACCTCTGCTGAGAGGAATGCCACAAGCACTTAAACCTAACTACTAAACACATCTTGTATTACTCAGGCATGTCTGAGTAAAGCTGATAATTTTTGAGGCAAAACAGATTTGCATACACTTGCTGGTTATGCCTCTGCTGAGGCAGAAGCTGAACCAAGCCCAGTACAGACCTACCTTTCACAGAGGCTGAGTAGGTGGAAATGATGCAAAGGAACAGCACCGTAAGAAGAATCATGCTGGACTCTGCCGAGCTCCTGACTGCAGCATCAAGTGTAAGAACCTCCAACAACTGAGCTGAGAGTGGAGCTTGCAGAGAGAGCCACAGGCTTGGCCACACTGTTTATCTAGATGTAGTAAAGGTCAGATTCCAAATTCCACACTCAGGTACTAAGTTCATGAAAGGACTTCCAGTTAATCATTAAGAACTAAGGTAACTGGTGGTTTCTACCCCATTTTATCGATCACCTCAGCTTTCATTTTTGAATACTGAGCCCAAACAGACCCATTTCTGAGCAGCAGAGCCCACCTCCAGTGCTGGAAAAACCAGGAGATCCTGCCACCACTCCTCTCTCTGAACGAAAGGGCAATCAGGTGTATTGCTGCCAGAGGCCAGATCCTGACCACTGTCTACACTGTCTTGCACCATCTGTCATCATCTCTGCGAGCAACCACAAAAGCAGAGGTTTCTTAAGGGTCTTCCTGGAGGAAGTACATGGGATTTATCAGTGTCATCCAAAAACCTGATCCTACTTCAATACAGTCTTAGATGTGATGTTAGTGCCTGCTGCATTGCACCATAATAAATCTATGTTTTTTCTTTCAGCAGCCCCAGCCCCCATCTTACACCATTGCAGTGGCAGAGGTTAGAGCGTGAAAGATGAGATAGAACAAGACATTTTGTCCCATCTCAGTGAAGGGTACCTGCTTGGCAAGGTCTGCGAGCAAGGCAAAAGAAAGCCCTTTCCCCTTTACTTGTGCTTACTTCACCATCTCCCTTTAAAAGGCCCTGGCTGACTAACCCATGTGCTTCCCTCTGACAGCAAATCCCGGGCCCTCTCACACTAACCTCATGGCCACAGAGCTGGTTAAAGGATGTCCTTCAGCTGTCCCTCAGGTGTCACTGGGGCAGCAGGCCAACCCTCCATGTTTCTTTGCACATTCTGGCACACAGCCTGCAAGGCTGCATGCCTCTCTCCCAGCACACAAGGCCTTCCCAGCTCTGTGAGGAGGCATGATCTGCTCCTGCCAGTAAAGGAAACACAAAAGTGAGCCACCACCACAGTCTTCCACTCCACTTCCACAGACTGGTTTTTTTGTGACTGTGATCTATCAACTTCCCAACCTAGCAAGTGCCACCTAGGCTGTGTTTAGATGCTCCCAAAGGGCCACTTCTGCCACCACATCCTCTGTAAGGGATGGTAAAGTGCCTTCACCTTGAGTGGTGTAAATGCCCCCTCTGTTTTCTTGTGGTAAAAGAGAAGTGAGACACTGTGGATGTCAATCATTGCCCAGCAGTGGGAAACAACAGGCCCATGCCACTGCTTCTCCCCCACGCTCATCTGCACCTTGTGGAAGTTCCCCCTGGACCTCCTCCTGTATTTTGTTTATGTGTGTGCACACATGGGAGGGAGGAGATTAGGAAATCCCAGGGGTCTGCTATTGCTTCTTCCCCATTTGTGGTTGGTTATGCTACTTTCTCAGCACAGGTTGTGACATGCTCCCAAATTCAAGGGGCTGAGGCAGAGGACTCCTTTTGCTATACCTAGTAAACAAGGAGCTTGCCAGGCTTTCTGTGCTGTTTTGAAAAAAATAAGGACACTATCTTGGTGCAAAACCAACTCCATCTAGAGAAGACCAGAGATATGGATCCTGCTTTAGAAAAACAACATTGACATTTCACTCAGAAGGAGGAGGTGATGTTGGTCTGAAATCTGAAAAAGAGTAATTATCCTCCTTCTATGCTCTTGAGACACAGGAAATTTATTTCTTCCTTAAAATAAAATATACATATTTTAAAAGCCTCTGTTAGAATATCCCTGGCCAGATCATCTGCTGATGTAAATCCACATCTCTGTTTGGACACCACTGTAGCAATGCCAATTACAGAACTAAGGATGTAATTGCTATGCAAAGAAATTTTGTACATACATTTCCATGTGCACACACACTTGTACATCTGTAGGCATATCTATAACACAGAGTTGGAGTGCTCTTCAGACATCTTAGAAACAGGAGGCCTGAGCCTCACCTAGTTATGGCCAGAGTGAATCAGCAGTGACTTCCATTCAGTTGGATTACACCAGTGAAACCAGCACTGTGCCCACCAAAGTCCACACCACGTACAGGTTGTGGGATCAGCCCCTCATGGATGTTTCACGCCATGCTGGCATACAGACTGGGGTCAAAGTATTCCTCCTGCTGCATATTTTACAGAGTCCAAACTATAGGGCTCATATCTTTATACAGCCTAATAAAACTAATGAGATTTCCTCCCATGTTCTGAGGTCAACCAAATGTTTCTTCCTGCCTTCTTGTCTCAAGCAACAGCACAAAGATTTTGCTTTTCAACTCAAACCTTCAGGTGTGAGCACCAAAGTACCCAAGCGCATCTCTGCCCTTCAGTTGGTGCCTGTGTGCTCCCAGCTCCCAGGTTCTGGGTTAATAAGACCCCCTGTTTCTGCCACAGGGGGTCAGAGATGCCCATCCAAGCCACTGGCCAAAGCCAGTTTGGACCCTAAGCGCTCCTCAAGAGCGCTGCAGTTAGACCCAGAGCACAGAGAGTAATGTCATTGTCCACACTTGAGCCTCCCCTGAGCATCTTTTTTCATCTTCATAGTCTGCCTCTTGAGCTGCAGCTTTAAGCTGTATTTACTTCTTTCTGTTGCTGGGGGGAGGGTGACTCACCATTGGGAACAGCATCTTGAAAAAGTCACGTTAAGGCCCTATCAAAATAATGAAATTTAGATAGACAGATCTTTCTCAATATTTGCAGATCTTTCTCAGTTCTTCATTTCACTTTGTCACCACTTGGCAGACTTCAGAAAACATTGCATTACCTTGTGTCAGTGTCTGAGGACATGGAACTGGATGAGCAACACTGACGCTTTGCAGAGTGCGCTGTGAGAAAAACAAACTGCGTAAGCAGCTTCTTCATTCTAGGAAAAAGCATATCTGAGTATTATGTGACTTTGTCAGATGTCTTTTGCTTTTTTTTAAAAAAATGGGCTTCTGTTAGTAACTCATCTGCTGCCTTTCAGTGGCCAAAAAACACCAAAGGATTTTCCACAAGGAGCATTTGGACTTGTGTGATGCTGGCGTGTCAAGCTAGATATTAATAGTAACACGAGTGAGGTTTTAAATAGACCCCAGCAAATGCAAATCTAGCTATTTTTAAAGTAATGCACTGAATAGGAATCACAAATTATATCAAATACTGCAGCAAATATTAAATTCCAACAGCAGTTGAAAGGTCAGTGTCTCACTATGGTGACACCACACAGTTTTGTGAGTGCAACACAGCTGTAGTGAACCTGAAACCAGCACTAAAACTGTACGAGTGTGTATATCTGGCACCGCTGAAACCTGAGATAAACACTGATGCATATGAAAAGGGGATTATGGCAGCGCACGCTCGTGTGTTTGCTAACTTTGTGCGCCTCGTTAACCGGGGGCAAACAGACACCTACATACCCGGACTGCCCACAGAATATAATCCCAGTCTCCAGAATCCACTCCTGTAATAGGGCAGCGTTCTTTTGCCGCCAGATAACTTCACGAAAGAATGCTGCCCTTCGCTGGGCATTGACACCGGAGTTTAAAAAGCTAATTGTCGGTGGCCTTTAAAAATAGGAAGCACTAAGGCGCGTACCTCTCTTGTGGGGGGGGAGGCAGGACCTCTGCAGCTACAAATCTGCCCTGAGGAATGCCACCAGTTAAAAATACTTCGCTGCCCCCTGCGTGAACTCAGCGGTGCCATCAGAACCATGGGATAAAAATAAGATTTTCTCTTCCTTTTCGCTACCCTTTATCCCCAGAGAGCCCCCAAAGCCACGGCCGGGGTGGCGGGGGATGGGCGGGCCCTGACACCACCCGCCGCTGGGGGGCGCCCTGCCCGGCGCAGTCACGTGACCGCCGCCCGGCTCCCCCCGCGCGCCTGCGCATGGCGCGGCTCCGCCCCTTCCCACGCCGGGCACGCGCGCGGGGCGGCTCGCGGGTACGTTGCGGCCCCTCGGGGGGGGGGAACATGGCGGCACCCAGGGACCCTCGGCGCGGCTCCGCACCGCGCCCGGCCCCGCCAGTCGTGAGGGGCTTATGGCGTGTCCGTCAATAGATACACGTGTGCTTGAGTGTGTATAAATATGTGTCTGCGCGCCTATAAACACGCGGGCAGGTGTGCGCGCAGGGCTCGGTGTGTTACCGCCCTCAGATGGGGAAATCGGGATGTGCCAGCCAAACCTGCGCTGATTTTCTGGTGTCCCTGTGTTTCCTGTCTGCTGCCACGGCGGGAAGCCGGGGGTTGCTACTCCCTGCCTGTTGTACATGCAGTGTTCTCCGATGAAGTTGTCCTTGGGGAATTGTGGGGGTGTCGAGCCCAGAGGAGCCGCTAGTGCGGGAAAATCGTGCTTGTCATTGGAAAGGAGTGGTCGTGATTGTTATTGATTTGAACCGAGAGTGTTTTGCTCAGTAACAATTGTTCATCCTTTTACTTGTGTTTGTCTACTGACAGTCGCTGGTGTCTTTTACTGTTCCGTGTCTTCTGTTTTCAGGAGAAATAAAAATTAATTCTGAAGTAGTACAGCTTGTTCACACTTCTTTTTTTTTTTTCCCCAAATGGCTTTAGTGTCTTTAAAATTACATTTCGCTAATAAGCTGCTGTAGTTACATTGCAAGATACGTCTTTAATTTTTTGTGTTTATGTACACATATTGCGAATGCTTTTTTTTCTATTACATTTGATTCAGTATGATTCCCTGATTTTATGCTGTTGTTATTTTGTAAAGTTTTTAATTAGGAACTATTTACTACCTGCAGATCTAGCAGGCAGAATTTTAGACTATCAGAATACAGGCTATAATCTTTCTAGAATGTTCTATGTTACTATTTGCAGAGGCTTAAAACAAACAAGGCCTCTTATTCTTTATTCAGGCTTATAGTAGGTGTTGAATGGCATTTGTTCTAGTTGAGCATCTTGTTAATGACACTCATATCACTTTGTTTCCTAGAGAATTGGTGAGCAGAAAACTTGTTTTTAATGAAATATCCTGGACGGGCTGAGAAAAAAGTCAAAAAACCCAGGCAAAAGCTAATGTCGTCTGAAACACCCACAGACAGTCCAGAGGTGCCAGTGGAAAATGCCCTGTTCCCTGAAGTTCCTGATGTGGAAGGAAAGGCGAAGTCAAATGACAATCCAGCAGAGAGACTGGAAGCAGGCTCTGGCAAGGAAGAATGCCTTGAGTCCATGTCCAAGAGGCAAAGGAAGAAGCTGTTGAAGCAGAAGCAGTGGGAAGAACAGAAAGATCTACGTAGGTATGGTTTGCAAAGGAGCTTCCCATGGTTCACATGTAATATTTAGTGCTAATCATAACGACCTGTCAGCAGAATTTGCTTCATCAAATCAAGGCAGTTGAACCAGTTTTCTCCCACACCAGATTTAGAGCAGTAGCCCCAGGCTACTTCGTCTGCACTTGAAGAGGCTGTCAAGGTAAGCATCCCCTCCTCATACTGGAATTGTTCCTTGGCTTCAGGAGGATGTCAGGAGGGATTCAAATGTGCATTCAAATTTTTTTCCTTTGTCAGAAGGAAGACGCAATGTGTGGCCTTGTCCCTTTCTGAATGGCCTACGCCTCTTACCCTGATGCTGTCAGACTTGAGAATCTTTAAAAGGACACTGAATAAAAGCAGCTACATTTGACACATGAAGTGCTGTGCTACAAGTTACACTGACTTATATACAGCTTCTGTTTTGTTGTGTTGAGAGAAAGTGTATCTGCAAATGCATTGATGGTAGTTTATTCTTATCCCACTGATTGCTGGGTGCTCTTTCCCAAGACAGTGGTTGTTGCTGTCTCTGAAATTTGATCTCCCAAGTGCCTACTCCTATCAGGAGGATGGAACAATTTCTTCAGAAGCCTTTTAAAAAACTGTTCAGTGAAACAGCATGGAAATTACCTTCCTCATTCTGATCTTGATACTATGATTTTCTCATTCTTTTTAGTTAGTTCTGTTACTGGACTTGACTCAGAGCACCTTTAAATCTGTGAGACTCCCAGTATTGAGTTAATGGAATATGTGTCAGGTGTTTGTCTTTGTAGGTGTTTACAGAGCTTCACAAAGATGGGAGGGATGTTTTGTGCTGGTGTCAGTGTAGCACAAATGCAGGCAACAGACTGAGTTTAAACTTGGCAGCACTTTTTGAGGGCTGATTTGTTTGTTTACTTAGGCAGAAACGAAAAGAAAAACGCCAGAAGAGAAAACTAGAGCGTCAGTCAAAATTGGATTCCAATAGTGAGGGGAATGCCAGAAAGTGCATGCGCAGGGAAGTTGTTCCTAGCACACTTCGCCTCATTGTGGACTGCAGCTTTGATGACCTGATGGTGTTAAAGGTAAAAAGAACTTCCGATTAACTAGGTATATTTAATCTTCTTATATAGACTGTATGTTCTCAGGATTTTCCAATGGGTTAAAGACCAAGTATTGTCACGGTGATTAAACCTGTTTGACCCTCAGGTTAATTTTGTATGTTAATCAAATCCCTGTGATTTTTTTTTTTTTTTTTCCTGGAATAGTGTATATCAAGCACATACATAGAGGTGGCTAAGTACACCTGTGTGAAAGATGTGTGTGTCTCCTTGTCAGCATAATCCCCTCACAGTGGGTGTTTGTTCTCTCAGGATATGATACCCACACTCTCTGAGTAGTCACTTTTGCCAGTTTTTTCCTTTTTCTCTCTTTAACTTCTGACTGGCTCATGATAAAGCATTTTGTGATGGTCTGTATGAAGGACTAAATAAAAACAAATTGTCTTGTGTACAGGATGTTAAGAAGCTTCACAAGCAGATTCAGAGATGCTATGCAGAAAACCGTAAGGCATTTCATCCTGTGCAGGTATGTTTGAACAAACTAAACGCTCACTGTTGCCAAGTACCAAACGTGTGAACTGTAGTAGGAAAATATTTAAGCTGCCTTTTTCATAAGAAAATTACTTCTGTTGTAACACCCACATATTATAAAGATACCCCTGTATGTGGAACAGTATGTGCATGCAGATGAAAAGTGCCAGATCCAGGTATGCCGCTAAGAGGCACTGTTGATACTCTTGGTTTTAACTGTGGCAGATTTTTTAAAAAGTCACTCTAAGTCCGAATTTGTCTTTTAAATGTATCACTAACTATATGAATGGTCCTAATACTACTTCTGTCTAAAAAATATTAAGAGTTTTAGCTAACAGTTAAGGTAGAGAGAGGAAACAGAATGTGGCAAATTGACATTTCTGTGTTTTGTACCTCTTGTTTGTTCTGTTTGAAGTTTTACTTGACCAGCCATGGGGGACAGTTGAAGACCAACATGAATGAAAATGACAAAGGATGGGTGAATTGGAAGGTGAATAATTGAGTATTTCTGAAAAAAGTTAAAGTATTGATTGTAATTGTTAAATATAGTTAGTTGTGAAGAACATGATTTTTTTCCACATGAGTTTTTCTAATACATGTAAGCAGTAGCATATTTGAAAAAGTGTAGCTTTTTGTTCTTTTTAATTGCTTTAACTTAAGTAAGCCAAAGACTGCTTCTCTTGAATCTAGATTTGATTTTTGGTTGAAAAACAACACACAGATCCATTTTCACTTATTTTTATTGCAAAAATTCCGTTCTTTATAGGCTAAACAGAACTCCTTGATTCAGGCAGTTCCAGCAGTTGTCTGTCTTGACAGTGCCCTTTTATCCATGTCCAAAATAAGACTTGCCAGTCGGGATATGATTCTCTTGTGTGTACCTTCACTTCCATCACATTGCCTCTCAGCACTGAAGTGGTCTGGAGAGAAGGAACTTCTCTTATGGTCAAACTCATGTTGGTTTTCCTTGGGACTCCCTGTGTTAAGCCACTATTCCAACAACTTCAAAGGAAGAGCACTTAGAAGAAATAAAAAGCAGTCCTGTTTCCAGCAGTTCTTGTGCAATAGCTGCTTCATGAGAGCTTAGCATAAGTTTGTCTTACCGAACAACTAATGGTAACTAAGCGTTTGCTTCTGGGTTCACTTTTTTAAATCGACTTGAAAATTGCTTGGCTCCATAGAAGAAATGTGGCAATGTTTGAAAGGAATCACAAGAACTTAAGGATTTGTAAAATTCTTTTGGGGTTTCAGAAAATTTCCCGATCTTTACAAATCGGTGCTCTAGGGACTGGATTGTTTACACAGAAAATTAATCTGCACTGTTCTATGTATTTGAATGTGAAGGAAAAATGTGGAATGAAATCCAACACATACTGTTGGATTTATTTTGCCAGTCCCATCTTGGGTCTGTAGAGCTTGGCCAGCAATTAATCAGTTGAATATAATTTCTTTTTTCAAGGATATCCAAATTAGAACAGAGCACTTTAGTGAGCTAATAAAGAAAGAAGACCTAGTATATCTTACCTCAGATTCCCCAGATGTTCTCAGAGAGCTTGATGAGAAGAAAGCCTATGTTATTGGAGGACTGGTGGATCACAATCACCACAAGGTAAACTGTGGGTCTGTTTCTTCGCAGCTTTTTTTGGCACCTTATTTGACATCATTGCTGTCTATGTGTAAACTGATATAATTAATAATGAGAACTTCTTCATAAAAGAATTCTAAAAAATGTTGAAAAAAAGTCAAAAACACTTGTGGTGGTAGCAGTGGCTTGTGTTCCAGAGTTTTCTTATCCTTTACTCTTCCTCTTAAAAAATACCAAGTGACTACAACATGAATAAGTTTGTACTTTAACCTAAGCTCACCTTTAAAACAGGCTGTGGCTGATGGTTTTAGAGCTGCAGCTGCGTGAATAGATTTCTTTACAATCGTTTTGACCACAGGTCACTGTGTGACATATATAGAAAATAGGTAAGTTTTCCAGAGGTAGTAGCCCTTGAGGCAGGTGCTGTCCAATAGGGGTAAGTTTCTTTTTGTAACCAACTTCTTCAGCAACATCATGGCAGCACAGGGAAAACTCTTGCCAGAAAATTATACTTGTAGTAAATCTGTATGGGGTAATCTGAAACAGTAATTCTCAATCCATTTGTTTTGGTATCTTTTCCCCAGGGAATTACTTACAAAAAAGCTGTAGAGCAGGGAATTGGTCATGCACAGCTCCCACTTGGAAACTTTGTCAAAATGAACAGCCGCAAAGTGTTAGCTGTCAATCATGGTAAGTTCAAAATCATAAAATAATTTCATTATTTTAGAATATAGCTGTGATAGTCACAGTTTGAACCCTCTGCACTGTAGTGCAGATACCTAAACTTTGTTTTATTATGTTGATATTTCTTGAATTTAGTTGCCTTCAGAATTGCCCTGACCTTTAAATATTACAGTTATGGTTAATGTAAATTATGGTGTCTTAGCCATCTAGAAGGGCATGTTGTATCCCGTTGGCTTGTCTGGGGATTACTTCTGGCTTTCTTACCATCCTGGTCTTGTTTCCAGGCTTACTGTGTAAGTGAGTAAAATGTTGGAATCTATCCAACATTGTATTTTATTGTAGTGTGCATTTTATGCAAAGGGAGGATGTATGTTTGTGATGTTGTCACCTCTTTGGACAGCTTTGTTCAGCAGTAACTGCCTTGGTACCTGTACACTTTCCTCAGTTGGTATGAGGAGTACTCCAACTCCTGAACTTTAGTAACTGCATTTTTACCTGATTTCTTGGTTCTGATTCAAGTATTCAATTGCTTAACCAAGCCTTGAATCCTGCTCCTTTGAAACTTTCAGCTTTATTATTAGATTGTCTTTCAATGTCATTAAACAAAAATGCATACAAGATGGAGCCTACTCAGACCTTCATGGAAATTTTTGACATTTTATTGTGCCCCATTGCACATTCTTTAGCTTATCTTACCTTGCTCTATTTCAAGTTTATTTTTTTTATGTAACACATTGCTCAGTGATATTTTCTGAAAGTGCTATATTAATGAGACTCCATTTGGATGATAATAACGATTATTTAAGCATGGAGGAGAATATAGTATGGCACAGGACTTAAAAATTACGAAACCCTATGTATTTGTAAGACTTTACATGTTTCTAAAATTGGATCTTTCACTGTTGCTTTATATAGAAAGGAAGAGCTAATTGTAGGAGGGGTCAAAATCTTTGTTAAAGTTCATCCACAGCAGGATTCCTGTCAAACATGTGAAAGCATTGGTGCCTGTGCAGAAGGCACTGGTGAGACTGAAGTATTTGTCTCAGTCCCTGAGAGAAATACTTTCATGCAGCTGGAGACTCGGGGTGTGCATGGCTTCAGGCTGCAGTAGTAGCAGAATTGCTGTGTCTGTTCCTGCCTGCATTTCATCAGCTCTGCCACAAGGTGCCACAAGAGAATGCACATAAATCTCTGTAGAGATGGATTTGGGGGTGTATTGCTACCAGCAATTCACTTACCTCCCTGTAAAAGAGCTAATGGGCTTTTCTGATATTGCAGTATTTGAGATCATCCTTGCATACCTGGAGAAGAGAGACTGGAAGGAGGCCTTTTTCAGTGTCCTGCCACAGAGGAAAGGGGCTGTTCCTTTGGGAGAAGCCAATGATTCATCCAAACATGCTCTGTCTGGAAAAGAAGATGAAGACAATGACTCGGACAGCAACTAGACTTCAGAATCGGATGATGGAAAGATGAGACATGCAGTTTGTGGAATAAAACTGGGACATGAAGTAGTTTTACTTCAAAGAACATCTGCAGCCCTTATAGAGCTGAATTGTCTCAGTGCTTGGTAGTCCCAGAGCTGTTTCTCTGCATGAAGGGTTAAGTAAAATACAGGTTTTTACTCTGAAACTTCAATATAATAGCTTTTTTTAAAAAAAAATAATGGCAAATGCAGCATTTATTTTTCCCAGGGAAGTTGTTTAATTTAATTTTTTTAATATTATTTTTATACATACCAAGTTGGGTGTAAATGCCAAGAGCAGCAGTAATTACTGTTTTAATGTATGCATTCCTGTCTCCATTTCTGTTCAAGAGTTTTTTCTTTAAAGCAGTGAATGGCAAGTGTTCCTTTGGCTCCAAAACATCTACCACTAGTGCCTGCTGCAAAGTGTGCATCAACACTCAAAACTAAAATTCTGATTTTCCTGAGCATTTCAACAGACAATCACAAGCAACTGAACTGGCTGGCTTATGTATTGTTTTTAGTTAGCTGGGGTCAGTAGGTGAAGTATGTGGGTTAAGCCAGTGCTTTATACTTGAGCTTAAGAGGGATGGGTGTTAGCACAGGTGCAAATCATGTGCCTTGGTTGGCACATGGTGCACACTGAGGTGACTCAATTACTTTTGATTTTTTTCTTCATATTCTCAGCAAATTTTATCACACAGCCTTAGAACACCACCAGGAGAGAGGAACTCTTCCTTACAGATCACTCAGATTCAGCATTCCTGTGTAATTACATTATCCTGTATGTATTGTATTGTCCGTCAAATACTTTTCCTTTAAAAAAAAGTCACAGTCTTAGTCCTGACTGGATGTTCTGATTCATCAACTGACTTTAGTGCTTTGGCAAAGTAGTGAAGTGGACATCTTGGAAAGTGAGGCTTTTCTTCAGCCCTGTGAGCCTGCCCATTCCTTTCTTCTCCAGGGAGGAGCCAGGTAGCTGCAGTGCCTGAATAAGTGCAGTTCTCACACAGGTTTCTTGTGCCTGAAGAGCATGAGGGTATGGCATCCCAAGTGTTCCTCTCTGCTAAGCTGCAGTCAGAGGGCTGATTCAAGTATGGCTTGCCTTGTGGCTGGTTTTTTCCTCCCTTTGTTATGCTTTCAAGTGGAGACTGCAAGTGGGATCCCTGTGGGTCCCTATGGTCTGTATAGGCTTGGCAATCAATTGGTTATGACTTACACACTTAGTGCACTTCTCTACACTTTCTAAAAGGCCAACAGAAAAGTTTCTTCTGTGTTAAAAGGATGCATTGCGGTTTGTTGGTGAAGTTCCACAGGGCTTTACTTAGGCTTTACAAAACCGTGTTTGCTTTGTTGCAGAAACTAGATCAGCCTTTTCATAAAAGCATTGCTGGTTTTATTTCTGTAACAAAAAAGGCAGCATAAATCCAGCATGTATTAGACTCATTCTCTAACTGAAAGGTGTAAAATTGGTAGGAATTACACCTTAACAGCTGCTGTTCTGCATGTTAATGCATGTAGCACCTATTAAACCTGACCTAAGACTCCTCAGTCTGTCCAAGGTCTCCTTAAGATAATTTCATACATGTGCCTCATTTACTTAGGCTTGGAGCAGATGGCTTGGACATACTGTGGACTTTTAGAGACATGCTGAAAGAGTTCCAAAGCATCTTACACAATTTTTGTGCAACTTAAACCACAGCCTTACAGTCCAAAGAATCTTACAGAATTGTTGTGCAACTTAAACCACGGCCTTACAACTTTACAAGTGAAATTAGATACACACACCCACACACATGCAGGTGTTTTTCAATTCAGCTGTTTAAATCTGAAGCTTACCTGTCTGTGGAGAAATAGAAGGAAAATATAGTCTGGTGTGTTGCTGTTCAAAGGCTGCTCCTGCCAGCTGCACAATGTCACAACAGCTCAGTGACTGCTGCCTGTTCATACACAGTGCTTGTCTCACCCCTGGTCTTCCTGTCTGCCATCACAAGAAGTGTGGCCAGCAGCTCAAGGGAGGTGATCTTCCTGCTCTGCTCTGATGAGAGCCCACCTGGATTGCTGTGTCCAGAGCTGGGGCTCAAGACATATGAAGCCCATGGACCTGCTTGAGTAAGTCCAGAGGAGGCCATGAAGATGCTCAGAGTGCTGGAGCACCTCTCCTGTGCAGGCTGGGAGAGCTGGGGCTGTTCAGCCCAGAAGCAAAGGCTCTGGGGAGACTTTACAGCAACTTCCAGTATCTGAAGGGGGCCTACAGGAAAGCTGTAGAGGGATTTTTTTACAAGGACAGATAGTGATAGGACAAGGGGAAGGGGCTTTTAACTGACAGAGGGTGGGTTTAGATTAGATATAAGGAAGAAATTCTTCACTGTGAGGATGAGGACTTTTATTTGTTTTTCATTTTGGATTTACATATCATATACAAGTTATAGCTCTGTTTCGCACTCTGGTGTTCTAGTTTGTGGCATGCTACTAAGGAAAGCACATTTATTCTTAATTTTTAAGCTACAGACCTGGCTGTTGTTCTCAATATTTTCAAGGTGGTGAATTGCGTATTTCAGGCATGGCCCACTAATGCATTACACTGGAAGCAGAGATAAATGACTGTACTCTTTAGTAACAAGAAACAACAAGGAATTTGTTTCTGATTACAGAAATATTTGCATGCAGTGCTGTAGGGCACTTCTTAAAGAAAGATCTTTCTTTGAACCAGCTTTAGCTGCACAAAATTAATGAAACTGTAGGAAAACACACTGGAAAGTTCTCTGCTTCACCCTGCTGTCCTCAGGAAAGATCAGCTCTGACATGCTTATCCAACCAAGACTTAGAGACCTCCAATGTGATTTTGTTCCCAGGCCACCACAATGTTGAAGAACAGAACATTAGAAAGACAATCTGCACAGAAGCCCTAGAAGAACAGGATCCCTGTGTTTCACCACCAGGCGTCATTGCTGTGCTTAGGAAAGCTCTGACTTTCATCATTAAGCTTTGTAAAGTTTCAGGTACTGCCAGAACTATTGCTCTGCAATGCTGGGCAGCAGAATACATCCAAGAGATCTTTAAACCTGTGTGTAAACCGTTAAAAAGGCAATAAAGATGGTATGGCTCAAGGGACCTGAAAAGAAAGAAACAGAAAATAGGAAGGGGATATGACAGAAAGTCAAACCTTCTGGCTGAAATGGGGAAGCTTGCTTTTAGTTGCATACAGTGTGGAGATCACAGCAAGATGCCATAATCCTGTTGTTTTGTTCCCTTCCTACTGAGCCTCGATCCTCTTCGTTCAGATTTCTGAAGTAAGGGACCCCAGCAGTGTTCATCTGCATCCATATTGTAAAAATTTCCCAAACACAAGCCCCATCTCAGAGGCTTTTGGTCATGAAATTGACAATGATGGTGGATCTTGCAGTGCACACTGGCAGGCTGCACGTGGGATCCACACTGATGATTATTCCAAAATCCCGTGTGCATGACAAGGCACATGTGCTCAGGGCAGTCTTGGGGCAATGCGATTGCCTGCAGGAGTGCAGGATGTGGCATTCCTAAAATCCTTAGAGCTTGAGGATAAGCTCAGGGAAGTTTGAAGAGTTTCAGTGTTTCTTTGATTTAAACAGAACTTTTTATTCCTCAGGCTGGGCTGTAATCACACTGAAGATCACAGGTTCACTGCACTGTTATTGGTATTGGTTCATTTTATTGTAAAGTGTCTATTTATTCTGCAGGAGGGTTTTAAAATAAGCTATCAGTAAGCACACATTCTTCTTGTCATAAGTTGTTCTGAAAAGCAGAGATGGACTTCAGTGTGATTTCCAAATCTAAAGCTGAATAAACTTTGGCCCATCTTTGAAATGTGTACCTTAATTGTCTCTCTTCCAAGATGGTGGCTTTGTTAGCTGGAGCAACAGCATCTACTATTGACAATCCCAAAGCCAAATAATCAAATGTTTGATTCATATTCATTCCCTTTTGCTGCATTTTTACTTCAAGTAGTGTAAGATGTGCTTTTTAATTTCTTGTTTGCCTTGTTTGGCTGTGATATTTTCAGAGACCTAAAAGGAAGAAAAGGCATTACAGTAATTTCACGACTATAAGGTGCACCCTTTTGACTAAAATTTTCCCCCAAACCCGGAAGTGCGCCTTATAGTCCGGTGCGCCTTATCTGGTGTACAAAGTTGCGACATTTGCCAACCTGGAAGTGCGAGCCGCAATGGGGGGCAGTGCCGCGGGAGCGCCGAGTCACGAGGGGGGCCGTCACTGGCCAGCCCCCTCCGCACAGGCTGGGCGTCACCGGCCAGCCCCCTGCTAGCCCTCTCTACGCGGGCTGGGCGTCACCAGCCAGCCCCCTTCTAGCCCCCTGCGCGCGGGCTGGGCAGTGCCAGCCAGCCTTAGGCCAGCAGCAGCCGCACAGGGAGAGAGGGACCGGCCAGCCCCCAGTGAGCAGCAGTCGCACAGGGAGAGAGGGAGCGGCCAGCCCCCAGCCAGCCCCTGCAGCGTGGGCTGGGTGGTGCTGGCCAGGCGCCGGCCAGGCTCCAACCAGGCACTGGCCAGCCCCGCCCAGCAGCAGTCACACAGGGTGAGAGAGAGCGGCCAGGCACCGGCCAGCCCCCGGCCAGCCCCCACCTCATGGGCTCGGCGGCGCCAGCCAGCCTTAGGCCAGCAGCAGTCGCACAGGGAGAGAGGGAGCAGGCAGCCCCTGGCCAGCAGGAACCGCACAGGGAGAGAGGGAGCAGGCAGCGCCGCACTGCCCCGAGCCTCAAATGGTCCTGAGCTGCGGCGGCTCCAAGCCGCCCTGAACCACAGCAACCCCAAGGTGTGAGCCGGGGCCGCCCTGAGCCCCACCTTGCCAGCCGGGGGCGGACGGGAGTGCCGGGCCCCGCGCACGGGGAGGGCACTTGGGGCTGCGTTAAAAGGCTTTACTAATCTGTGAAAAATGTTTACAAATTGAGCACATGCCAGTAAACTCCACGATTGCGGGATTCCGTTACTAATTAGTTACTTTGCTGCACACTTCACGGATCTTCGGTATGCCTTATAGTCCGGTGCGCCTTATATGATCTACAAAGTTGCAAAATTTGCTGACTCGCGGGGGGTGCGCCATATAGTCCGATGCGCCTTATGGTCATGAAATGACTGTATTTTAAAAAAGGAGTGTTGATACTTGATTGAGTACTCTCCTTGGACTTTATTTTCCCCTTTAAATTCTTCTAATACTTGCTCTAAACCCACAAGCTAATTTGCACCTTGCACCTTTAGCTTTTCTTCAGCTTACTAAAATGAATAAGGCATTGTCCCGTGAACAGTTGATTTATTTCCTGTGTGTTTTGGAAAGGTGTTTATTTCTGGATGTCTTTGTTCATATTCTCACAAAACTGGATGTCATCCCGTATGTGCTTAATTCAGTGCTACTGTCGGGTCATGCACATTTGTACAATCTTCTGTTATGATCCCTAAGCTTTTTGAAGGGCATAACCTGCCCTGCCAGCTAGTTCTGCTCAATCTCTGTACTTCAATAATAATAAGTACTTGCAGGGTTTTGTATTTTGTATACCTAATATTTTGGACATCCTTAAATGTGCAGGTGGAAAAATACAAAGGAGTTGGAGCAGTCGCAGCTTCAAATACCATGTAGGGTGAAACTTCAGAAATGTTGGGTTTTTTTCCTATCTTCTACTAACAGGTGTGTCCCAGAGCTTTTGTGTTACCAAGTTCTTGAGAAGTGACTTGTAAGAGGGTAACTTGGAAATTGCTATCACACAGTGGGAAGAAATGCTGGATTTTCAATTTAAAAACCCTCCAGAAGTTTTATTTGTCTTAACACCTAAGACATTGTCTGAAAGAAAGAAACCTTGGTAAGCTTAAAAGCCAACATAGTAGATAAGGAAGAAGTAACCTATTTTTAAAAATGTGAAAGCTTTAGCTAAAGCTAGTATGGATTTTATTATTTATAGGATAGAATGTATAGTTGTGAAATCTGTGATACATAACTGCCATTAAAAAGGTTTTTTTTTATCTCTAATGAGTTAGGTCACTTGTAGTCTCCTGTTAAATAGAGCCAGGTTCAGTGCAAAACTAATTTTCTACTAAAAGAAAGGTTTTTCAGAAAGCACTAGCTCTCTTCACCTGGAATCAACGTCATGCACTGCTTCAGGCAAGCAAGCAATGCAAGGCTGCTCTGTCCTGGCAGGAGTAGAAGTGGGAAGCAGACTGTGCTGCTTGTGAAGTGGCAATAAAGAACCACTTTCCTCTACAAGTATCTTGTAGTCAGAAACTGCAGCTATGGCTACAATCTGCTGAGTATGGTCCATGTTCCATAACATTTGCCCAAGTTAAAGTCCCCAAGTGAAGATAACCCGGAGTTACAAGAATAGGCCTTTGCCCACTGCTTCTAACTTCTTTTGTGTGCAAGCTCACCACCCACGAACACCTCCAGTATGTTCTTTGTCTTCAGCCTCTGATACACATTCCGCCAGAATCTGTTGAGTTTAATAAATCACTGGAGAGGGGATATTACTGCCTCATGTTCAGCCGTATAAAGTGAGATAAAAAAATGATAAAGGAATTATGTATCATATATCCATAGATACAGGCTAACCTGAGTTGGAAGGGACTGGATCAAAGCTCAACTTTTGGCCCTGTACAGGGCAGTCCAAAGAGCCCCACTCTGTGCCAGAGAGCATTGTCTAAACCCTTCCTGAACTTTGTCAGGCTGTTGCTGTGACCACTGTCTTGGGGAGCCTGTTCCAGTGCCCAACCACCCTTGGGTGAAAAACCTTTTCCTAATATTCAGCTTAAACCTCCCCTGACACAACTCCATGCCATCCCATTGGATCATGTCACTGGTCACCAGAAAGAAAATATTTTAATTGTACAACATGTAGATAAACATATAGACAAATTCTCTTCATAGTGAACTACCCAAAAAGTGGAGAGATCTAGGGATCAGCTAAGTATTTTCTGGCAAAGGATTGAGCCGAGGGCCTGTGCAAGCAAGTTGTAAAGGGGCGGCACTGTGGTTTCCCTGCGTGCCAGGGCCACTGTATGCCCCAAGCTGGAGCCTCACCCTTATTTATCTTTAGGAATTGAGCAGAACAAGGCAAATAAAGCAGCTTCTCCAACATAGTTTTGCAAGTCTGCTTGTGCTTCACTGGAACCCTGTGCAGTCTCTTTTGTTGTCACCTTTTGTCTAAAGACCATGACACCTATCCCTGCACAGGCTGCAGACATAATCCACTGTCTGATTCAGTGTTCTCAGTTGGAGAAAAAAAGTCATGGCCTTGATAGTCATATAGCTAAAGATAAGAGGAAATTTTAGAGGGATATGAGGACACGAGGGATACGAGAAATAAGCCAGTAAGGAAAAGGGAGGGAAACTTTAGAAGAATCATAGAACAGTTAAGGTTGGAAAAGACCTCTAAAATCATCAAGTACAAAAGAAGGGAGGGAAGGAGAAAGATAAACATCAAGGAATAGAGTGGACTAGAAATACTTAAATCTGATGCAAATTATTTTAGGCAGTCCAAATCACTAGGTTGTACCTCCTGAAAGGACAAGGGAGCTTTGGCTGGAACTCAGAACAAAAAAGGAGAGTTTATGGCCTTTGGAAGAAAGGGCTGAGAGCTCAGGAGGATTACAAGGACGTTATGAGGTTTTGCAGGGAGAAAATTAGAAGAGCTAAAGCCTAACTAGAACTTAACTGGGTTACTGCCGTTAAAGACAATAAAAAATGTTTATATAAATATATTAACAGGAGCAGGGTGCCATCATGTGTCATGGTGACTCGGGAAGACAAACACCATCACTCCAAATGTCCACGCCTTCCTCCCTCTTCCCCCATTTTATATACTGAGCATGATGTCATGTGGTCTGGGATAGCCCTTTGTTCAGTTTGGGTCACCTATCCAGGCTGTGTCTCCTCCCAACCTCCCATGCACTCCCAATTTCCTCACCAGTATGGCCATATGAAACACAGAAAAGGTCTTGGCTCTGTAAACCATGCTTAGCAATAATAAAAACATCCCTACATTATCAGCCCTGTATTCAGCACAAATCCAAAACCCAGTCCCAAACCAGCCACTGTGAAGAAAGCTAACTCTGCACCAGTCAAAAGCATCACAGAAGTTCAACAAGGCCCAGTGCCAAGTCCTGCCCTTGATAACAACAACCCCAGGCAGCGCTACAGGAAAAGCTGCCTGGAGGTAAAGGACCTGGGGGTCCTGGTTGACAGCAGCTGAACATGAGCCAGCATGTGCTCAGGTGGCCAAAAAGGCCAATGTCATCCTGGCTTGGATCAGAAATAGTGCAGCCACACCATTTTGACTAAAATTTTGCTCCCAAACCAGAAGTGCAGCTTACATTCAGGAGCGGCTTATATATGAACAAATTTTGAAAATTTCCCAACCCGGAAGTCCAAGCCAGCAGCAACCCCAAACCAAGCCAGAGCCCGCCCGGCCCCGGGCAGCGGGGCAGTGGCGACACAGCAGCAGCGCTGCCTGGCCAAGGGGGCGCGGCGACGGCACCGGCTGGGCGAGCCCCTCTCCCGCTTCCCAGCGGCACTGGCCAGGGACGCCCCTCTCCCTCTTCCTGGCAGCAGCGGCGAGCAGGGCCGGGGCCGCTCCCTGGCGGCTGCCCCAAGCAGGGCTGAGCCAGTAAACTCCACAATCCTGCGATTCTGTTACTAATTGGCAACTTTGTGAAAGTTGCACGCAGATTCTTGCTGTGAACGAAAGTGAGGCTAATAATCCGGCGCGGCTTATATATGGACAAAGAACGAAATGTTGCCAACACCCGGACCTGCGGCTTATAATCAGGTGCGGCTTGTAAGCGTGAAATTACTGTAATTACAGTCATGCAGGTAAACATGAGAGCGTGCTTTACTTAGTAATTACTAGTCAGGTTATAAGCAGCATTTTATCTCTTTTTCATTTTTTTCTGAAGGAAAAATCTTGATTTCAGAATGTTGGACATAATTTTAAAAAAGATGGGGCTTGAAGTCCCTAGGAAAGCCATACAGTGCTGACTTCCACCCAAGAGGTGGGAAAGCAAGTGTGTGGCCATGTCAGCAGTGGTGGGGGCTGTGCTTGTGGCATGTCAGGCACTCACAAAACAAGCAGGGTGTTGCATGCGGTAAGAAATATTCTGTTGCAGCACTTCCGACTTACTGATTATTGTTTTTTCCCATCAGCATGACTGGCACATTGTCCTTGGACACAGTGAAGTGAAAGCCATTCCAACAGA